>NC_040096.1:26041096-26344126 GCF_003369695.1 Bos indicus x Bos taurus
TAGCTTTGGCATCAGTTCTGGGAAACAGTTGGTGGAAACGGTGAAAGTGTTGGCTAAGAAGAGCCCTGGGGAACAGATTATATGGCAATGAAGGCAGTCAGGGCACTGTATCCCTGTCTGCTGGCAGCATCTTTCTGTCGACCGAGAAGCCAGGGTTGCTAATAGGCAGGAGTAGAGAGTGGGAAAAAGAGTAAACGGTGCAGGGTCCCTAGAGAGATGGGATTCACTATTTTTGTTGTTGTTGTTCTATCCACATATGGAGTAACTTTAATTCTTCGCCTCAGTGTTTCTGAAGAGTGGCAAACAGGAAAAAAAAAAAATCCCACATACCTTGTATTTCTGAATTATCTCCAAAGGGTTAAGAAGGATGGGAGAGCTGCTGCTTAGGGTGCTGGCTGAGAGGGACTTGTGGTGGCCGTGAAAATGCACCCCTGGGGCTTCCTTGGTGGTCCAGTGGTTAAGGCTCAGCCTCCAAATGCAGAGGGTGCAGGTCAGATCCCTGGTCGGGGAACTAAGACCCTATATGCCACAGGGTGTGGCCAAAAGTTTAAAAATAAATTAATTACTAAAATTAAAAAATAAAAAGAAGAAAGAAAACAACAATGCACTGTAAACCTTGTGCCACAGTGGCGTAATTGCTGTAACTGACCAAGGGCCCCACGGCTGGTCCTTAATCTATCGCCCCCATGACTTTGCACAGAGATTGTGCTGCCTGCAGGCTGTCCCTGTCAAAGACTGGTCAAGGCACGAGTAGGAAGAGCTGTCCCTGTAGGTCAGCCTCCTTTGAAAGGTGGCTCGATGACTCCTCATCAGCTTTGTGAAGAATGGCTGAGACTTTGCTCCAATTGAGACTCTTCCTCCTGGGTCCTCCTTCCTCCTGGTTCTTCTTCAGCCCAGGCCGGCCCACACTGTGGTCTGACAGCTCCCTCCCGGTTCTCCCTCACAGGCATTCCCCCCACTAAATCTCTCGCTCATCTAACCCTCTCTTGGCATTTTCCGCCTAGAGTTATAGAACAAAGGAGCACGCAGACCTGTGGTCAAGTCACTTCTCTGGGATTTCCCCTGGGGAGGTTCTTCCTCCCCTCCTCCCACCACCTGGGACAATGCCTCTTGGCCCACAGGAGCAGGAAGCCAAGTACAGCCAGCTTTTTCTCCTCAAATCATCCTTGAGCACCATAAGAACCATGGCAACGATGGGAAAATTTATTATAACCTGCCACCCCCCACCCCTGCCCAATTACATTCCTGTGGTGATGAGCATTTCTGGAAAAATAGTATGAGCAGGTGGTTTAGGAGTTACTGTACAGGGGATTTCCCTGGTGGTCCAGTGGTTAAGATTTTGCCTTTCAATGAAGGGAGTGCAGGTTCGAACCCTGGTCTGGGAGTTAAGATTCCACAAGCCTCTGGGCCAAAAAACCAAGACATAAAATAGAAACAGTGTTATAACAAGTTCAATAAAGACTTAAAAAAAAAGTCTGACTTTAAAGAGTTGCAATTCAGTCTCATAAGGTCAGGGTCTACCTTTTTCGCCCTGTCTTGCCAGTGTTCAAGCCTGGACCTAGGGAAGCCAGGGACAGATCTCTGTTGAATAAACAAACATGACCAATGTCACACCTGGAGCCAACTACATTTAGGGCTCTGGGTTCCTTATCTGGAATTGAAAAGAAATTGTTGTAAAAAGTCTTAAATATTGTAATCTGCTTTAGTTTATTTTGCAGTATTTCCAAATAATCACTTTTCCAGGATAGGTAGAAGAAAGACAAAGTCTTTTCCAGAAAGAATTATTTGTATATAAAGTATGAAAAGACTGGAATGGGGTGTGTAGGTTTAAAAAACAATCACAACCTAAAAGTTGAGTTGTTTTATTCGGTGGGAATTATTAGGACTTCAGGCTAGGAAGTAGCATCTTAAGTAACCCTGAGAGAACTGCTCCAAGGAGGTGAGGTGGGAGCCAGTTTATAGAAGTTTTGCAACAAAGGGAAGGTCAAAAGATTGTTGTTTGTTAAAGGAAAACCAGACATCTCAAGATAGTGCTTTTCTTTGTATAGGAAGATGCAAGAGTCTGGGCTCACTGAAATCTTTCCTTTGATATGCACCCCAGGTATCTGGGACCAGTGTCCTGTGTTCTCTCATCCTGAGTTTCCTCAGGGCTTACCGGAGGGCATGGCTGCTAGATAGCAGGTGTTCTTTCCTTCTTAAGCTCCTTCAGGCTCCCTGACTCTGGAAGGTGGCACCTGCTGATGACTGTGAAATTCTTATTTACTGATAGGGCAGGATATGTCCCATTTCTCAGGTGTGTTGGGATGGAGGGCCATGTGGGACAGAGACAAGTAGCTGATCATGAAGCAGGTATAGAGACAGAAGGACGTATCCTTTGTTAATGCCACTGTGACCTGGGTTTGCATTCACCAGGCTCCAGGGCTTCCCTGGTGTCCCAGACAGTGAAGTATCTGCCTGCAATGCAGGAGAAGTAGTTGCATCCCTGGCTCGGGAAGATCCCCTGGAGGAGGGAATGGCAACCACACCAGTATTCTTACCTGGAAGATCCCATGGACAGAGGAGCCTGGTGGGCTACAGTCCATAGGGTCACAAAGAGTCAGACACGACTGAGCAACTAAACACACACACACACACACACACAGGAACTACACCTCTGTGTCTATCTGTGGTGTTTATATAAATTGCCACATCTGTATACATATGTTATCTATTGCTTTCTAGGGAGTTCCCCAAATTCAGTGGCTTCAAACGATAATCATGCATTTTGCTCATGAAATGAACCTTGGGCAGGGCTCAGATGGATGACTGGTCTCTCCTCCATGTTGTCTGGGGTTTAGCTGGAGTGTTTCAAACAGTGGCAGCTGCAACAGCTGGGGTTGGCTGGGCATCTCTCTTCATGTAGTCACAGAATTTTTCTGTGTGGTCTGTCCAGCATGGCAATCTCAGATTGGTCATACTTCTCATGTGGTGGCTAAAGGTGCCAAGAGCAAGCATTCCAGTGACCAACATAGGAGTTGAATAGCTTTTTATAACCCAGGTTAGAATTCACAGAGTATCAGAACTTCTCTGGTGGTCCAGTGGTTAAGAATCCTTGCTTCGGAGGGGATTAGCCGGAACCAGGTTGAATGGCAGCCGACGTGGGCATTGGCCACCGGCTGCAGGAATTCAAGCCTGACGTCTGGGTTAGAGTCCCCGGAGGCCAGCCAGGGATCTAGAGTCCTTACTTCTCTTCCAGAAATGGAACCAGCTCTCCTACCAACTCAAGGGTCTAGATTTCCTCCCAGGACCAAGGGATCCTAGACTCTTAATTCGACACCCTACACCAGCTTCACATAAGGTCCCTGGATCCGAGCTCTAAGCTCTGATCTAGGCCCTCAGTTTATCTTCTGGACCCAGGCATCTTCCAGGCTTCCAATTCCTGTTCAAGACTAAGAGGCCCAAGGACAAGTCGCAGCAAACCAAACTGGAGTCCAGACTCCACTGGGGAGGAGGCACCAGGAATCTTCTGACCCAGGCAACCAGTCTGCTTCTCTTGACAAGTCTGCCCTTGGTCCTGAGCCTGGAAGGCCCTTTGGGGCCAGGAGACACTGGATCTTCCCCTCCATTTCTGCCCAGGGTGGTGGACAGTGTCACAGATGACAGACTGACCAAGCCACTAGGGTCCTTCATGTCCCTGCCTGATTTCAGCCAGAGACACTTGAGCATCTAGGAGAGAAGAAGGCCAGGAGGAAGCTCTCCACGGGCCTGGGTTCACACCGCCCCTGCCAACCCCTCTGTGAGACCCCCACCTCATAGACGGCCAGGTCGGTACAGGCATACGGGATGATGCCAAGCATGTTGGGGAGGTACCCACGGTAAAGGGCGCGGGTGCCCTCCTGCTCCAGGATCTGCCTGGCGCAGTCCGGCAGCCCCTTGTACTGGCCGGTCCGCCGCAGGGTCAGCCGCATCTTCAGCACCTGGGGAGGATGAGGAGTGAGGCAGCTTATTTGAGCTAATCACCTCAATGACTCTCCAGCACAGGAGGCAACTGCTCAAGAATGCACATAGCTGGGTTTCAAACCCAGCTGCCTTGGCCTGTAAGTGCTCTCAACCCAAAGGGTGAGGGAGGGACTTCCTCGGCAGTTCAGTGGTTAAGACTCCATGCTTCCACTGCAGGGGGCACAGGTTTGATTCCTGGTTGGGGAACTAAGGGGGCTTCCCAGGTGGCGCTAGTGGTAAAGAACCTGGCTGCCAACACAGGAGACATAAGAGATGCAGGTTCAATCCCTGGGTCAGGAAGATCTCCTGGAGAAGGAAATGGCAACCTGCTTCAGTATTCTTGCCTGGAGAATCCCATGGACATAAGAACCAGGTGGACTACAATCCATGGGGTCGCATAGAGTCAGATACAACTGAAGTGACTTAACATGCACACACGGGGAACTAAGATCCTGCGTTATGTAAGATACAGCCAAGAAAATAAATAAAACTAAAAAAAAAAAAAAAAATGGATGAGAGAAGTGATGTGAGCTGGGTGGAGACTGCAGCGGCCCTAACCCAGCCAAACTCGCCCTACCTGGACCTCAGGTAGGCAGATCTGCCAGTTTTCCCAAAGAAGCCAGAAACTGAAGTTTTTATGAAATGCCCAACATCAAAATGTTGGCAACTCAACAGCTGTGCAAAAGACAGCACACCGTGTATGGTAGGCAAAATTCTCAGGTGGTCCCCATGATTCCTGTCCCCATTATACACATGCTCTGTTTAATGGCCTCCTTTGCCCTTGAAAATGGTCTACATCTGTGAGCATGATGGACTGTGACTCTCTTGGATCAGGGTACACAAAGGACAAAGGCAGAGAGATTCTGCAGATATAATAAAGCCCCTAACCAGTTAACTTTATTTATTTTTTAGATTTTTTTAATTGGCATGTAATTGCTTTACAATGTTGCCTTAGTTTCTGCTGTACAGTGAAGTGAATCAGCTTTACATGTACATATATTCCCTCCCTCTTGGATCTCCCTCCCACCTGCCCCCCATCCCATCCATCTCGATCATCACAGAGGTGAGCTTCTTGTGTCACCAGTTGACTTAAGTTAATCAAGAGAAATCATCCTGAGTGGGTCTGACTCAATCAGGTGAGCCCTTTAAAAGAGTCTGAAGAAGAGATCGAAGGATCAGAAACACTCCTGGATTGGTTTTTTATATCTTGGCCATACTTCTCAGCTCACAGGATCTTAGTTCCCCAACCAGAGACTGAACTCAGGCCCATGGCAGTGAAAACAGTGTGGAATCCTAACCATTACACCGTCAGGGAGTTCCCTAGGGTTGGTCTCAAACAAACTGTTATGGAGAGGACCGCAGGGTAGGAAACAGTGGGTGGCCTCCAGGAGTTGAGGACTCTGTCTACAGCCGTAAGAAGCTGAATGCTGGTAACAACCAGGGAGTTTGGCAGAGGACACCCAAGCCTCAGATGGGTCCATTGGTAGCCCCACCGACTGACACCTTGATTTCCACCTGATCAAATCCTGAACTGAGGACCCGACTAGTCAGTGCCCAGACATGACCCACGGAAACAATGAGATAATAAATCTGTATCATTAAAAAAAAAAAAAAAGAATCCTTGCTTCCACTGCAAGAGGCACAGGTTCAAATCCCTGGTCAGAAAACTAAGATCCTACATGCTGTACAGCCAAAAAAAAAAAAAACCGAAAAGAACTCACATAGTATCATTTCTATACTAATCTAGTTGTACAAGTTATTACATGACTGCTCAAATTCAAGGAAAGGAAACATAGATATTTTTATTGATAAGAAGAGTGTCAAGAATTGGTAGCCATGTTTTAAAATTGCCACAGCATGCAACTCACATGCAAGGTCACTTATAGGCACAATCACGTACAATTTAACCAATGTCACTCTCCTACACGACTTAGTGACTGAACAACAACAATACCCGCCTGCCATCCTTTGGACTGGGAAAGCAGGGAGGCAGTTCAAATCTTTGAGTGATCCAGGAGGTCCTTCAAAGTCACCTTGCTCACCTCTATAACCATCAAGTTACTAGAGGTCTGAGAATCCTCTGAAAAGTAGACCCTCCGAAGACAGAGGTATTCTAAGTGGCCTGAAGCACAACTGCCTGAACATTTCATTTCATCTCCCTCCTGACCTCAGAGATCTTATTAGGTCATGAGCCTACCTCCTGCTATGACCCAGGAGGAGAGAGCAATGACTGACAGTGGTGGAGTTTTGATGGGGAATCTGAGGGGAGAACCCTGAAGCCACCCTGGCTGACGAGTGGCCAGAGGAACCCAAACTCCGGGACGGGGGGCCCATGTGCGTGACTTCAGGGAGGGGCTGCTGAGGTCACACTCTCTTTTCTCCAAATGCAGACGTTGGGAGGAAACTTGCTGCGCTTTCAGCTGCTTCAAAGGAGGTGGCCCAGGGAAACTCCCAGCCTGGCTCACTCTTCAGGTCCTCTGAGCTTATCATGACAACTTCCTTTTTCCACGCCTCTTCCTTTTTTCACACCAAGCAGAGAACAATGGTCTTCAGTGGGAATGCTGTCGTAACACAAAAGGGAGGGGGGAATAGAAGTCACCTGTGTGCCTCCCACCCCCGCATCATCTCCCTGGGTCTGGTGGGGCCAAGCCTTGATCATCAGAAAGCACAATGGAAGCTTGTCCACACTCTGTGTCAGGAAAAACGAGTTGCTCAGTATGACAGGGCTCCCAGCGGAAGCTTGGTTCCTAGCCGGGAGATTAATATCCAGGAAATGCTATGAGCAAAATAAGCAGGTGGGACTTCCCCCAGTTCCCCTGTTGAATTTGGAGACAAGGCTGAAAGTGGGCCCTGAAGAGAACAACCATTGTGAACCAAGGAAGCTGAGAGGCAGAGAGGGAAGACAGCAGGTGTCATAAATGCGGCTTGTGGGGGTGGGTTTTTGACTAACATTGTAGAGGCTACAAAGGAGATAGAGGTGAAAAGAGGAGAGGGAAAAGCCAAAGAGAGGTTGATTTTTTTTTTTTTTTTTTGGTCTATTTTGGTGGGCTGCCGTCTATGGGGTCGCACAGAGTCAGACACGACTGAAGCGACTTAGCAGCAGCAGCAGCAGCAGCATGGCATGTGGGATCTTAGTTCCTCCACACTGAATATTCATTGGAAGGACTGATGCTGAAGCTGAAGCCCCTATACTTTGGCCACTTGATGCAAAGAGTCGACTCATTGAAAAAAGACCCTGATGCTGGGTAAGATTGAGGGTGGGAGGAGAAGGGAACAACAGAGGATGAGATGGTTGGATGGCATCACCAATTCAATGGAGGTGAGTTTGAGCAAACTCTGGGAGATAGTTGAAGGAAAGGGGAGCTTGATGTGCTGCATTCCATGGGGTCACAAAGAATTGCACAGGACTCAGCAACTGAACAACAACCAGGGATCAAACAGTCCACATGTCCTGTGCAGTGAAAGTGCAGAATCTTAACTACTGGACCACCAGGAAAGTCCCAGCAGAGGTTAAAATTATAGATGGTCGCACATAAGGTAGAATGTCTGAGTGCAACATGTCCTGATGTGTTGATTTGTGATACATCCCTTTTGCACACCTGTGTGCACAGGTGCGTGCCCAGACCCATTTTCCCTTACCCTCTCTGAATCTCACTGGAACACCCATTGCTCATTCTGCTCACCAAATGAAGGGCTTCGTGTTGACTATGAAGAGGAGCCCAAATCCTGGAAGGGTCTTGGTGCTCTGATTTGACCTCCTCTCACCCCAATTCTGCCCCCTGACCTGACTCTGTGATGTGTTCTCTTGTCTCTAGGAACTTGTTCTTCCAGCTGTCTCCAATGGCAGTGGCTTTTTTCTTTCATGCACGTGTCTTCAAACCTCCTCCATTTTCCACATCCAGTGAAAATAAGCCTTTCCCACTCACCTGAGCCAGGAGAAATCTCAGCATGTGTTCCCATGGGACCCTGTGCCCGTGCACATCTCCTGGTACACCTTATACTGAAGCCGTGCTGCTGGCTGGTGCCCTTGGCTGGTGGCTCCCCAAGGAAGAGAGCTATTTATCTTTGACATGCAAGACACACATGGACTGGATTCTACTATCATCATTGCCAGTAACACCGAATATTCGACCAATTGCCCGCTTCACAATCAGAGTGATCCTGGGGCTGAAGCTTTGTTACTATGTCTGTGAAGTTTTACTTGGCAAACTGAAAGTAAAATTATCTTTTCTTTCCTCAAATGTCACCTTGGGAGAAGTATAAGAGAAAAGCCTATTTGAATAAGACCTTCAAGTGATGTAGGCAGAAGGACTTGGACTTTCTTTTTTTAGAAAAATCAGTTGATCAGTTGTGCCAACTCTGCGACAACATGGACTCTAGCCCACCAGGCTCCTCTGTCCATGAGATTCTCCAGGCAAGAATACTGGAATGATTGCCATTCCCTTCTCCAGGGGATCTTCCTGATCCAGAGATAGAACCCAGGTCTCCTGCATGGCAGGCAGAATCTTTACCATCTGAGCCACGAGGGGCTGAAGCTGTATTACTATGTCTGTGAAGTTTTACTTGGCAAAGCAAAAGTAAAATTATCTTTTCTTTCCCCAAATGTCATTTCAGGGGAAGTACAAGACAGAAGCCTATTTGAATAGGACCTTCAAGTGATCTGGGTAGAGGGCCTCGGACTTTCCACTCCCTAAATGGAATGGCCGTAAGACAAAAAGCAAATGCAGGAAGTGTGCTTGGTGAGAGCAAGTGAAACTGGGCCCCTTAAGGGCAAGTCTCTGTTGGAAAGGCCAGAACTCAGATTCCCCCAAAGAGCAAAGGACAAACAGCCCATAGCCACTCACTAGGCTAATTGCTCAACAAATTTTACAAAGC
Source organism: Bos indicus x Bos taurus (assembly GCF_003369695.1). Classification (NCBI taxonomy): domain Eukaryota; kingdom Metazoa; phylum Chordata; class Mammalia; order Artiodactyla; family Bovidae; genus Bos; species Bos indicus x Bos taurus. The sequence continues at coordinate 26,049,950 of NC_040096.1, forward strand.
GCCCACCATGCACTGGCCCTGCCCTGGAGCTGGGGATGGGTATGCAAGGAGTTTGTTTCATTAACACAGGTGTAAAGGGATCTCACATAAAACCACTGAAAAATTCAAATGCAGAATAAGTGCCTTGACACTCTGAGACGTGAAAGTTCAGCCTGAAGGAGAAAGTAAGGACTTCCCAGAGAAGGCTTGGATGTGGCCATACTTCCTGCTTTGGGAAGGAAGTTGGTAAAAATGAATGAAGTCCATGTGCAGAAAGGAGGGGGGCTGACAGACGGTGAGAGGGTCCCCGTGGCCTTCCAATCCTCTGTTCCAGTTATTCCGTCCCTGTTCAGGTATCTGAGACATCTCAGGGTGCTTCCTATAAATTCTTTAAAAAAAAAAAATTATTGTTGGCTGCTCTGGGTCTTTGTTGCTACATGCAGGCTTTCCCTAGTAGCAGCGAGAGGGGGCTGCTCTCTAGTTGGGTTATGTGGGCTTCTCAATGCGGTGGCTTCTCTTGTTGCGGAGCACAGGCTTTAGAACATGCAGGCTTAGTGGTTGAGGTACATGGGCTCAGTAATTGTGGCTCACAGGCTTAGCCCCAAGGCATGTGGGATGTTCCTGGACCAGGGATTAACCTGGTGTCCTCTGTGTTGCAAGGTGGATTCTTTACCATTGGACCACCAGGGAAGCCCAATAAATTCTTTTTCTTGTCAAAGTTAGAGTTGTTTCATGGAAGGGCTTCAAACAAATGTATTTCCCCAACACAGTGCCAGCAGAAGAGTAGGCTTTGCCTCTGTTAAGAAGTTTCCTGAAAAAATGGTCCAGATTAAAGTGTCCTAAGAAACACAGTTCATCATCGAGGGAGGTGAACAGTGGCTGCCATGAGCTAGATGCATTTGTGAGTGTTAGGTCCAGTGTTTCTCCCTTTCCAGTGTGGAACGGTGGTCTCATGACCTCCATTATTATTATTATTATTTTTTTGGTTGCACCGGGTCTTGATTGCTGCATGCAGGATCGTCTATCCTTATTGCAGCAGCATGCGGTCAGTCTTTAGTTGTGGCATGCGGGATCTGGATTGCCCTGACCAGGGATGGAATCCAGGCCCCCTGCATTGGGAGCACAGGGCCTTAGCCCCTCCCCTGCCTTTAAGGATACCTCCCAGTGGGCAGTGAGGGAGAAGACTCACTCCAGAAAAAGGCTGTGTTCCTTCATACCCAAAGGTTTCTGGGATGTTCTTTTGCTCCGCTGCACCAGGAAGCAGGAAGATGCTCTCTTGCTTGAGGGGGAACCCCCTGCACCCTGGCCTTAGTCAGAAGTCACTGTGGCATCAGCCATGAGCAGATCTCTCAAAGGAGAACAGATTCCCTCCCCTGACAAAGCCACTGACTCTGTGGGTTTTCTTCTTCAAGGAAAGGCTATAATTAGTCCTTGGAGGCCCAAGGCTCTTAGAGTTCAGAGAGCAGGGATCCAGCAGTAAAGCCCCACCCCCACCTTCCAGCAGGGACACAGCCCAGATGAGAGAATGGCCCTGGGGCCGGAAAAGATGTTCTCAGATCTGGGTGCTAGTCCTGGCTCTGCCACTCACTTAAACCCCTTTACCTTCCAGAAGCTTCTATGGCTTAGTGGACACAGGGGAGGAAGGGGAGGGCAGGATGAATTGGGAGATTAGCACTGACATATATACACACTGTGTGCTCAGTCATGTCCGACTCTTTATAACCCCATTAACTGTGACCCCGTGAACCCCTCTGACCATGGGATTCTCTAGGCAAGAATACTGGAGTGGGTAGCCATTCCCTTCTGCAAGGGATCTTCTTGACTCAGGAGTCAAACCCAAGTCTCCTGAGTCTCCTGCATTGGCAGGTGGATTCTTTACCACTAGTGCCACCTGGGAAGCCCCTAGAATGATAACACCTACCGTTATAGATGTTGTGGGGATCAAACTCTATAACCACATTCCATAACCAGCAGCTCCATGTCAGTGTGAGCTGCTTCTTTGTGCTCTCAGGACTCTGGGATTTGAGTGCTCCTAACATTTTCCCTCCTTCACAGTAGATTTTGCTGCAGGGCTCAGTGGCCTTTCATTGCCTGGAACCAGAAGAATCCATGCACTGGGAGTGCCCAGGCCTGGTTTCTTGGCCCATTTTCCTTATTGGGCCTCAGTTTTTGCACCTGAAACCTAAGAAGGCTTCCCTGGTGGCTCAGTGGTAAAGAACCACCTGCTAAGGCAGGAGACATGGATTCGATCCCTGGGTCAGGAAGATCCCCTGGAGAAGGAATGGCAACCTACTCCAGTATTCTTGCCTGGAGAATCCCCATGGACAGAGGAGGCTAGTGGGCTATAGTCCATGGGGTCGCAAAGAGTAGGACACAACTGAACAACTAAACAACAACGTAAGAATGTTGGACCAGAACGTTTTCAGATTTCCTTCTACCTCCACAAATTCTTCAATCCTTATCTTAAATCCTTATAAGGCCTTATTAGCCTCCTAAAATAAGTCAAGTAGTGGCTACTCTAACAAAAAGGTGGGGGCGGGGAGAAGTTGGGAGAGAGATGAAACAAGCTAGGCAAAAGGCTGGAAATATGTGAAGCTGGTTAAGGAGCACTTGGGAGTTCTCTATTCTCTTTACCTTATGTATGTTATTAACACCATTTTTCTATGCTAGGGTTTCTCGTGTGGCTCAGTGAAGAATCTGCCTACCAGTGCAGGAGACATGGGTTCAGTCCCTGATCCAGGCAGATCCCCCATGCCTTGGAGGAACTAAACCCATGCACCACAAATATTGAGCCTGTCCTCTAGAGCCTGGGAGCTGAAACTACTGAGCTCATGTGCTGCAACTACGGAAGCCTGTGCGCCTAGTGCCCGTGCTCTGCAACAAGAAAAGTCACCAAGACAAGAAGCCTGTGTATCACCTCCAGAGAGTGGCCCCTCTCACTCAAACCAGACAAAGCTCGCATGCAGCAATGAAGACCCAGCACAAAAATAAATACAAAGTTTTAAAATTTCTATGCTAAAAAATGTTTTTTGTCTGTTTTTTTTTTAATAAAAGTTCCATTGAATTCGAGTGTCTCTATGACCTTTATTTTCTGGCACCCTCGAGAAGTAACCACCCTAATAACAGGTACCTTCCAAAGGAAAGCCCCTCTCTCTGTCACCCTTGGCATCCGCATCTCCATCCCTGAGACAGACAACTTCAGCTGCTATGCTGCTCCAGCGTTAGAAAAGCCTGGGGACTTTCCAGAATCTTCAGTTCCTACTTCCCATTTCTCAAGAGATGAACTATCACATTTCTAAAGAAAAAAGTCACAAACCAGGGAAAACTGAAATCCAGGGTCAGCCAAGGTAGAGGATTTAAGGAAGTCTCCCAGGGGAGCTGCTCACTGGTGAACTGGTTGCAGTTTGGGGTGAGCTGCTCAGCTCTTCCCTCAGCCTGAGAGGACTTGAGGTCACTCCCCATTGCAAACCTGGCTGGACTGGCAAACCCAAGGGCACGTGCTGCTCTCCCCAGCCCAGGAAAGGGCTCCCAGGGAGATGCCTGAACCTCTTCCCTCGGGGGAAAAAAGGGTTTTCAGGATTGCTGTTACTAGTCACTAAGTCATGTCCAACTCTTTGCAACCCCTTGGACTGTAGCCCACTGGGCTCTTCTGTCCCTGCTATTTCCCAGGCAAGAATACTGGAGTGGGTTGTCATTTCCTCCTCTTGGGGATCTTCCCGACCCAGGGATTGAATCTGAGTCTCCTCCATATTGGCAGGCGGGTTCTTTACCACTGAGCCACCTGCTGGCAGGATTACTGAAACTAAAACAGAACCCCAGGACTTGATCCCATGGGCTACAACTAAGACCTGATACAGTCAAATAAATATTTAAAAAAGAAAAAAAACAGAACCCTAAGCAGAAGGAGGGCAACCCCAGCCCACCCGCCCTCTCTGGCTCTGTGCGCTCCCTGCCCAGCAAGCAAGCCAGGGTTGTAAGGGCCACCTACTGGCTCCTGCCCACAACAGGTGAGTTTGCATCTACCTTGAGGAGTTGTGTACCTCTGCACAGCCCAGGAGGGCGGTCTTTCCAACCACGGGATTGCAGGCAGGCTGCAGATGGTGCCTGCAGCCAAACAAGCCTCCAGGGTTGCTGGCAGCATAAGTATCAGTTCAGATTTTACCAGATTTTCCCCTATGTGTGTTTAATGCAAAAAAATAGCCATGAACCTAGACCTGAATAACATAGGTTTTTTTCTGGCCCAGGAAGAGGACACTGGTGCCAGAGGAGGATTATGAGGAGAGGGAGGGGAAAAGAGTGCTGTGTTTACTTAATATCATTTCATGGAATATTTACCAAATATCCACTATGTACCTGGTTCTGAGCTGCGTACTGAAGTTAGAGAAAGATCAGACAAGCCCTGCCCTCAAGGAGTTCCCAGATTAGAATAAGTAGCAACAAGACAGATGATGTTCTTGTTGAGTGGCTAAGATGTATATGACTCTTTATGACCCCGTGGACTGTAGCCCACCAGGCTCCTCTGTCCATGGGATTTCCCAGGCAAGAATACTGGAGTGTGTTGCCATTTCCTTCTCCTGGGGATCTTTCTGGCCCAGGGATTGAACCCACTGTCTCCTGTTTAGCAGGCGGATTCTTTACCAATGAGCCACCTGGGGAGCCCAAGACAGATATAGAAGCTATTAAAAAAGAAAATAGATGGAGAAGGAAATGGCAACCCACTCCAGTATTCTTGCTTGGAAAAGTCCATGGACAGAGGAGCCTGGAGGGCTGTAGTTTACAGGATTACATAACTGAGCATGTGTGCATGAGGGTGGAGGGAAACAGGTTGGTAGCAATAAATTGGTAGAACTAAAAAAAAGAAAAGAAAAGAAAATAGAAAGCGGTGAGTGTCAAGGAGGCATAGATGGTGATACAAAAATGCTTAAAAGGAAAACAGATATTTTTTGAACACCCAGCATGTGCCAGAAAGGATGCCAGAAACCTTGAAAACCTCATTTCATTCAAAGCTCATAGAAGTATCAACTCTATTCCACTGGGACGGAATCTGACCGTTAGAACCTGACAGGTCACACAGCTAGAAGCATCAGAGCAAGGAGTGACACCGGCATGGTCTGAATCCAAAATACATAGATAAAATGCTGCCTGTAAGTTTTTCTTACATTCACATACACACATAAATGAAGATATGTAAACATTTGTTAGCTCTATTCATCATGACAAACACATGAAGTGTCAGTTTTGTTCCGGATCATCAGGGCTCCTTTGTTGCTGGATTAGGCAAGCTCCTAGTCCAGACCTACCTCCACTGGCCTCCGTAGATCGCCACCTCGTGTTTCCAAGTGGGACTGCAGTCGAGGAACAGAAGCCTTTGCCTAGGTTTTGACTGTGCCAAAGCCTTTGACTGTGTGGATCACAATAAACTGTGGGAAATTCTGAAAGAGATGGGAATACCAGACCACCTGACCTGCCTCCTGAGAAATCTGTATGCAGGTCAGGAAGCAACCATTAGAACTGGACATGGAACAACAGACTGGTTCCAAATAGGAAAAGGAGTACATCAAGGCTATATATTGTCACCCTGCTTATTTAACTTCTATGCAGAGTACATCATGAGAAACGCTGGACTGGAAGAAGCACAAGCTGGAATCAAGACTGCTGGAAGAAATATCAATAACCTCAGATATGCAGATGACACCACCCTTATGGCAGAAAGTGAAGAGGAACTCAAAAGCCTCTTGATGAAAGTGAAAGTGGAGAGTGAAAAAGTTGGCTTAAAGCTCAACATTCAGAAAATGAAGATCATGCCATCTGGTCTCATCACTTCATGGGAAATAGATGGGGAAACAGTGTAAACAGTGTCAGACTTTATTTTTTGGGCTCCAAAATCACTGCAGATGTTGATTGCAGCCATGAAATTAAAAGACGCTTACTCCGTGGAAGGAAAGTTATGACCAACCTAGATAGCATATTCAAAAGCAGAGACATTACTTTGCCAACAAAGGTCCGTCTAGTCAAGGCTATGGTTTTTCCTGTGGTCATGTATGGATGTGAGAGTTGGACTGTGAAGAAGGCTGAGCACCGAAGAATAGATGCTTTTGAACTGTGGTGTTGGAGAAGACTCTTGAGAGTCCCTTGGACTGCAAGGAAATCCAACCAGTCCATTCTGAAGGAGATCAGCCCTGGGATTTCTTTGGAAGGACTGATGCTAAAGCTGAAACTCCAGTACTTTGGCCACGTCATGTGAAGAGTTGACTCATTGGAAAAGACTCTGATGCTGGGAGGGATTGGGGGCAGGAGGAGAAGGGGATGACAGAGGATGAGATGGCTGGATGGCATCACTGACTTGATGGACCTGAGTCTGAGTGAACTCCGGGAGTTGGTAATGGACAGGGAGGCCTGGCATGCTGCAATTCATGGGGTCTCAAAGAGTCAGACACGATTGAGCGACTGAACTGAACTGAACTGAATATCCAGAGAAGGGGTTCCCTGGTGACTCAGATGGTAAAGAATCTGCTTGCCAATGCAGGAGTTAAACCAGTTAATCCTAAAGGAAATCAACCCTGAATATTCATTGGAAGGACTGATCCTGAAGCTGAAGCTCCAGTACTTTGGGCACCTGATGCGAAGAGTTGACTCATTTGAAAAGACCCTGATGCTGGGAAAGATTGAAGGCAGGAGGAGAAGGTGATGACAGAGGATGAGATGGTTAGATAGCATCACTGACTCAATGGACATGAGTTTGAGCAAACTCCAGGAGATAGTGAAAGACCAGAAACCCTGGCGTGCTGCAGGCCATGGGGTTGAAAAGAGTTGGACATGACTGAGCGACTGAATAACACCAACAATATCATGTGGAAAGGGCTGCAGTGCCCATTACCAATGATTTGGCTTCAGTTGGAAAAATCCAAGCCCCTGGCAAGGGCAATAGCAACCCTTCTTGGGGAAGCACCTGCAAGTCTAAGTGGCTATCTCTTTTGTTTACAATAAAGTCCTTTGTATTTTCAGAAATCCCTTGTCTGTCACAGCTGTTTGGGAGGCACCAGAGATTTGGGAGGGAAGAGGTTGTCCTTTGAGTTGTTCACAGTCTAGAAAAGAGATGGCCAAGTGCATGAGCATTGTAATCCCATGTGCCAAGTGCTCTGATAGAAGGGAACACAGGGCAGGTTGGAGAGCCTCCCCACTAGATTACCAGGGAACTGGCACTCTAGCATGTGTAGGAGTTTATCAGGCTGAGAAGGAGGCGTGGAGAGATAGGGTGGGAAAGAGAATAGATGTCAGGGGCCAGCTCAATATCACCCAGTGCCCTACAAATGGAGCCTCAAAAACCAGGGGAAGAAAGGGGAGCAGTGGTCAGGGGCCCCAGTCATAGAGTCTTAAGTCATGCTAAGAAGAGTAGTACTTATCCTGTGGATAGTGGGGCTTGAAGTAAGGCACTGACAAAGTCAGACTTGCATTTGAGAAAAAACATTTCAGCAACAGAGGAGACTCTGGATGGGAGAGGACTGGAAAGGATGAAGGCCGGGTAGGATGCTTTGGGGTTTTTCCTTTTCAATATTCATTTTTAATTATTTGGCTACAACAGGTCTTTATGGAGTCATGCGGGATCTAGTTCCATGCTCAAGGATAAAACCCAGGGGCCCTGCATTGGGAGTGTGGAGTCTTAGCCACTGAACCACTAGGGAAGACCTAGGATTCTTTTGTAATTTTGTAATGCTTGTGTGGGCTTCCTAGGTGGCGCTAATGGTAAAAAACCCGCCCACCAATGTAGGAGACAGAAGAGACACCCTGGAGCGGGACATGGCAACCCATTCCAGTATTCTTGCCTGGAGAATCCCATGGACAGAGGAGCCTGGTGAACTACAGTCCATAGGGTAGCAAAGAGTCAGACACGACTGAGCATGCGCACACACAATGCTTGTATAACTAGGAGAGAGATGCTCGGGACCCAAATAAAAGTAGAGCTCCTGAGGATGGAGAGGAAAGGATGGGGGAAAGGCATTTGTGAAGCAGACCAGCAATGACTAGCGACAGGGGGATGAGGAAGCTGGAGGCGCACAGGAGGTAAAGGACACACTCTCAGACACCCAAGAAGGAGGGCGTGTCTGGTGGAGAGGAGGAGAGTTGCCCAGGACATGCTGAAGGAATATCCAAGGGAGGCAGTCCAAGGGGTCTGCAGCTTAGGAGAGGTGTACTTGGAGCTGTGTATAAGAGAGTGTTCATAGCAACTTATTCATGATAGTAAAAAACTGAAACAACTCAGATATCCCCCAACAGAGAAGAGATAAACAGATTTAGAATAGTAGTTCTCTTAGGAAGGAGGCTAAGTGATTTGAAAAGACACTGGGAAGCCCTTCGGTTTGCTGTAAGTTTCTGTCTTGATCTGAGTGGTGATTACATAGGTTTATATTCTGTAAAAATTCCTTGAGCTGTATACTTAAGCTCTCAGAGGATCATGCATGTTAGGTCACTTTAGTCATATCCAGCTCTTTGCGATCCTATGGACTGTAGCTGACCAGGTTCCTCTGTCCATGGAATTCTCCAAACAAGAATACTGAAGTGTTGTCATGCCCTCCTCCAGATATATATACATACATGTATAAAAATATGTACATTTATATACACATGCATACATATATATGTGTGTATATATTATTGTTATGTATATTATTATAGATATATATATACACATATGAAATGTATGCATATTTACAACATGTGTACATACATGTATCAATTATTTTATTATATATATTATTCTCTCTATATATATATTATCCTGGATATATATATATATATATATAAAATAAGGAAAAAAAGAATACACAGTAAAAAAAAAATAGTGAAAGACTTGGATGACCACTTTGCAATAGAGAATACTAAAGGGCCAAGGCTGCTGCTGCTGCTAAGTCGCTTCAGTCGTGTCCAACTCTGTGTGACCCCATAGACGGCAGCCCACCAGGCTCCCCTGTCCCTGGGATTCTCCAGGCAAGAACACTGGAGTGGGTTGCCATCTCCTTCTCCAATGCATGAGAGTGAAAAGTGAAAGTGAAGTCACTCAGTCGTGTCCGACTCTTCGTGACCCCATGGACTGTACCCCACCAGGTTCCTCCGTCCATGGGATTTTCCAGGCAAGAGTACTGGAGTGGGGGGCCATCGCCTTCTCCAAAAGGGCCAATAAATAGATATAAAGGTGTTTAATTTCACTAATCATCAGAGAAATGGAAATTAAAACCGTTTACTCCCACCAGAATGGCTAAAACTTAAAAGACCAACAATACCAAGTTCTGGTACAGATACAAAGCAGCCTCTACTCTCATAACCTTCTGATGGGAACATAAACTGATACAATCACTAGTGTGCTGGATTTGTTCCAGTGGATAACATGCACACCCTAAGATCCAAAAATTCCACTCTAAGGTATGTCTCCAGCAGAAATGAAGGTGTGTATAGAACAGCAGAGTTGCTAAAGAATACCCGCAGTAACGTTATTCACAATCAGCAAAAATGGAAATAATCCAAACGCCTGTCACAGTAGAATGGATAAATAATCCGTGGTGCATTTATATGAAGGAAATCTATGCCACTTTGTAAGTGAACTACCTACAGCTACGCACAACAACCTCGATGAATCTCACATGGACACAACTGAAGCAGAGAAACAAAACATAAAAGGACATTCTACATGATTCCATGTATACAGTGCTTGAAACAGGCAAAACTAAATGGTAGAATTTAGGGCTGCATTCCTATGTGGTAACAAGAAAAAAAGAAAAGGCAGGGACGTGGTTTACATAAAAGTCAGGCTGATGGAGAGAGAGGATTGTAATTAGAAAAGGCTTGGGGGAGGAAAATTGAAGCTGGAGGAGGCGATGCTGGCCGACTGAGGAGGTTCTATTTCTTGAAGTAGGTGTTGTTACTTGGATATTTGCTTTATAATAATCCACGGAGCTGTGAATTTATATTTTATGCACTTTTTTTTCTATGTGAGTGTTACATTTCACAATATTTTTTAAAAAGAGACAAAAATTACTGGGGGGAAAATACAGGATAGAGGACTCCACCAAGCAGAGAAGAGAGAAGGGCATCAGAGAGATGCAGGCCTTATAGAGCCCATGCCACGGTGGGCAGGAGGGTTGTCTGATGGCCCCCAACAAAAAAGGGAGCAATGGGAGATGAAGCCAGGACAATTCCAGACCAGATTGTGCAGGACCATGAATATAGCCATATGTGAGCCTGTGAGGCTGTGCTACACTCAGCCAAGAGGGCAAGGGGTCCACCCTGCGTGTGCCGTGTCTGTTGGAGGAAGGGAGTTCTATTTTGCACAAAATTCCACCTCCTCAGGACTTCTCTGATGGCCCAGACTTAACCCAGCAGGTGGTTAAGATTTCACCTTCCAATGCAGAGGGTGTGGGTTCGATCCCATATGTCTGGGGGTCAAAAAACCAAAGCATAAAACAGAAGCAATATCGTAATAAATTCAGTAAAGACTTTTAAAATGGTCCCCATCCGAAAAAAAGAAACTTAAAAAAGTTCCACTTCCTGGAAGGGACAATATCTCTTCATATTATTTTCTCCTGTAAGTCTGAAGTTTTCTTTTTTCAATATGGTTAAGACAAGGGACTTTACTCTGGAGGTATTGCCACATGATAATGTGCACCAACATCAGACTCCTCAAGTCTGTGCAACACCCACTTCCCGGCCCAAGGTGAGGGCTCCTAAAGAGAGCCTTTGGCTTCTTGGCCATCCTCTGCCCCTCTGCATCTGGAAAGCATTCATCAAACATCACAGTCACCAAATCACGGGCTCTTTGCCTCCACTCAGCATCATTACTGAGGCTGGGCACAGATGGCAGAAGAATTAAGCCATTATAGTCATTAGTGGAATGTGGTGACCTCACAGGTGGGGCAGGTCCCAACTGTTCCAAAACACAGAACAAGGAAAGGCCAGACTGTTGGCAGAGATTTTACAGGGGCAGGCTTTGTGGACAGTGGGGTCAGAGGGACGAGCGAAGAGTCTGACATGAGGAGTAAGCCCTGCAACTGTCCAGGTGAGTTTCCTCAATCCCACCTCCCACCCCACTCCATTGCACTTTAGCTTCTCACTGCAAAGGCCTTGTATTGGGGAAATTCCCTGGGGGTCCAGGGGTTAAGAATCCACCTTGCAATGCAGGGGGTGAGGTTCAACTCCTGGTCAGGGAACTAGGATTCTACATGCTTTGTTCAGTTGTTCAGTCATGTCTGCCTCTTTGTGACCCCACGGACTGTAGCCCGCCAGGCTCCTCTGTCCATGGAATTCTCCAGGCAAGAATACTGTAGACGGTTGCCGTTTCCTCCTCTAGGAGACCTTCCCAACCCAGGGATCAAACCCAAGTCTCTTGCATCTCCTGCCTTGGAGGTGGGTTCTTTACCACCAGGGCCACCTGAGAAGCCCTTCGTTTAGTTTACCTTCATCCTATGATTGTTTTTACTCTTGTCTCCTTCCTTCTTGACATTTCACATACAGTAGCCAGAGAGATCTTAAGATCTGTATCAGATCATGTTAACTCTCAGCTGAAAGTACTTCAATGATACACCATTATACATGCCAGGGGCAACTTAGCCCTCTTGGCACAACAAAGTAAAAAACCAGCACAGCCTCCCACCACCCAAATAAAATAAATAAATATGACTTTTAAAACAGGTCTGGTATTGGCTGAATATCTCCCCTTTATTAGATGGGTAAAAAACTAAGTATAAGCAAATACCCTTCAAGTCAGCAGGAAGGTGAGCAGGAAGCCATGCTATGTTGACCATTCCTCGTGAACACATCAGCACCTGCTAGGCTCTCAGCTGTCCTCTTTCCTCACTGTGGCTCTCTGACTCCCATTGGCCCCAGACTCCCAGACAAGCAAGACTTAGGGGGTCCTGGAGCATTGACGGGCTTTAGCAACAAGGCAGTTTGGCTGCCCCCTTCTCCTCTGACCTCAATCTTTCCAAGCATCAGGGTCTTTTCCAATGAGTCGGCTCTTTGCATCAGATGGTGAAAGCATTGGAGCTTGAGCTTCAGCATCAGTCCTTCCAGTGAATATTCAGGCTTCATTTCCTTTAGGATTGACATGATAGCAGAAGAGGTGGGAGACAGGCATGTAACTATGCTTCATCTAGTTGGAGTTAACTGCTCCACACTTTACCTGGTGGATCAGACAGTAAAGAATCTTCCTGTAGTGCCAGAGACCTGGGTTTGATCTCTTGGAGATCAAACTGGAGAAGGGAGTGGCAACCCACTCCAGTATTCTTGCCTGGAGAATTCCATGGACAGAGGAGCCTGGTGGTCCCAAATAATTGGACACGACTGAGTGCAGAAAGTGAAGAAGAACTAAAGACACTCTTGATGAATGTGAAAGAGGAGAGTGAAAAAGTTGGCTTAAAGCTCAACATTCAGAAAACTAAGACCATGGCATCCGGTCCCATCACTTCATGGCAAATAGATGGGGAAACAGTGGAAACAGTGGCTGACTGTATTTTTCTGGGCTCCAAAATCACTGCAGATGGTGACTGCAGACAAGAAATTAAAAGACGTTTACTCCTTGAAAGGAAAGTTATGACCAACCTAGACAGCATATTAAAAAGCAGAGACATTACTTTGTCAACAAAGGTCCGTCTAGTCAAGGCTATGTTTTTTCCAGTAGTCATGTATGAATGTGAGAGTTGGACTATAAAGAAAGATGAAAAAGAAAAAAAAAAAAAGAAAGCTGAGTGCTGAAGAATTGATGCTTTTGAACTGTGGTGTTGGAAAAGTCCCTTGGACTGCAAGGAGATCTGCAAGGAGTCCCTTGGACTGCAAGCAGCTGCTGCTGCTGCTGCTGCTAGGTCACTTCAGTCGTGTCCGACTCTGTGTGACCCCATAGACGGCAGCCCGACAGGCTCCCCCGTCCCTGGGATTCTCCAGGCAAGAACACTGGAGTGGGTTGCCATTTCCTTCTCCAATGCATGAAAGTGAAAAGTGAAAGCGAAGTCGCTCAGTCGTATCCGACTCTTAGCAACCCCACGCACTGCAGCCCACCAGGCTCCTCCATCCATGGGATTTTCCAGGCAAGAGTACTGGAGTGGGTTGCCATTGCCTTCTCTGGACTTAGCAGCAGCAGCAGCAGCTAATACATTTTGCATGACGGTTAGGAAGATGAGGCATAAGTACCTCAAAATGAAACTCAGTCATGTATAATTACCATGTAATGAAAAGAATATAATTTTAAATTATTTAATTTAAAAAAATGTCTGCATTGAGAGTTAGTGATCTTCCATTAAGGATAAATCTTCGTGAAACATATGGCTTATAGTGGCCTAGGGGTCTCACTTAAACCTCACCAAAGGTGAGTTCAATTAGAAGTTCATTTTAGTTTCAAACTTTATCAAAGCCTTGACTTTGTTAATAATTTCAATAGCTCATCTCTCTCATGTTAAGCCCTTCAGGCTCCATTACACCTAATTGTCTCCTGGATTTGAACCTATTGAAGTCTTTTTTTTTTTTTTTTTTAAACCCAGGTCTTTAGACAGAGCAATATTTTAATTACACAGAATGCTGTAATTTTTTAGTTCCCATTTTCTAGTCTCTGTTATTGTCACCTATTCATCTGCAAATGCTTAGACACGGCTACTCTTTCCAGGATGAAGAAGCCAGAAACTATTCTGACACTGTAATAATCTCAAACTATACAGGTTTTTCTCATAGCTTAAAAAAAGTGTGTGTAGCGGAGAGTTGTGTTTCATAAAGTTATCTTTTGAAATATGTTTACTCTGTTTAATGTTCTCATATTTTTAAAAAATTTATTTTCTATACCTAACAACTAATTTTAAAATTTATTTTCTATACCTAACTTTCTCTTTTTAAAAATTTCTGGTCACACTCCCATGGCATGTGGGACCCTAGTTCTCTGACCAGGGATTGAACCCACATCCTCTACATTGAAAGGCAGTGTCTTAACCACTGGACCACCAGGGAAGTCCCTGTTCTTACATCTTTATAATGAGAGGCCAGCAACTCAACCTACAGAAGTGGAAGCACAGAACCCACCCCACATTCTCCCACTCCTCCAAGCCCCCCGGTCTGTGGGGGGTATGCAGGGGACACTGGAATTCTAAGGGAGCTCCCTCAAAACTGGGGTACAAATGGGGTCGATGGACCAAATGGTATAAAAAGGCTGGAGGTGAAGGTAGAGACGGAGATGCAAATAGAAGGGGAATATCCTGGACTGAAGGAGCCCCAGCAAGGATGGAAGTAAATTTCAGAATATGGGAGGTGAGAAGCAAAAATCCCATGGAACATTCCAGGGGGCAGGTTGAGAAGCAGGATAGGGGGCTCTGGTCTCCCTATGCTCTGGTCTCCCTACCCTCTGTTTTCCTGGGACATTAAATGTTGCTTTGTATCTGGGGCATGCATGCTACGTCACTCAGTCGTGTCCAATTCTTTGGGACCCCATGGACTGTAGCCCACTAGGCTCGGTCCATGGGATTCTTCAGGTAAGAATACTGGAGTAGGTTGCCATGTCCTCCTCCTGGGGATCTTCCTGACCCAGGGATTGAACCCACGTCTCTCATGTCTCCTGCATTGGCAGGCTGGTCCTTTACCACTATCACCACCTGGGAAGACTTCTGAATCTGAGGGAACCAGAAATTTAGGTTAGCTTATGTGATGACTGGTGGCAACCCACTCCAGTACTCTTGCCTGGCAAATCCCATGAATGGAGGAGCCTGGAAGGCTGCAGTCCATGGGGTCGCTAAGAGTCGGACACGACTGGGAGACTTCACTTTCACTTTTCACTTTCATGCATTGGAGAAGGAAATGGCAACCCACTCCAGTGTTCTTGCCTGGAGAATCCAAAGGACCGGGGGAGCCTGGTGGGCTGCCGTCTATGGGGTCGCACAGAGTCGGACACGACTGAAACGACTTAGCATGTGATGACTGAGCAGCTTGTTGATACAGAAGCCTGAATAGTATTCTGGTGAGGAGACCAGTGGACATTCAGACAGTACCCCTGAAGCAGAATTTTTCAGCCTATTTGCCTAATACCAGCTCTGTGAGCAGTCATAGCATAAGAGTTAAGAGTCAGGGGCTAGTCTGTTGCTGCTGCTGCTGCTAAGTTGCTTCAGTCGTGTCCGACTCTGTGCAACCCCATAGACGGCAGCCCACCAGGCTCCCCTGTCCCTGGGATTCTCCAGGCAAGAACACTGGAGTGGGTTGCCATTTCCTTCTCCAGTGCATGAAAGTGAAAAGTGAAAGCGAAGTCGCTCAGTCTGTATGGGTTCAAATCCTGACTCTGCTGCTTGTTAGCTGGATGTCCCTGAGTTACTTAACCACCTGTGACTCAGTTTCCCTATCTGTAAAATGGGGATAATAATAGTATTTCTTCTACAGGGTTGTTGTGAAGATTTCATGATTAACACACGTGAAGATCCTACAACAGGGCCTGGAACATAGTAAGCATTCAATTAATACTAGCTACTATTGGTATTACTGTTTCCACTCTCTTGGTTCAAGATCCCGACATCTGAAACATCCCTCATAATTCTTCCTTCCTCCCCCAGGCTCCTCCAAATTCCTACCCACCTTTCTTTACCCCTGGACACCAAAAGTCCTTATTCACTCATTTTTTCTTACAGTAGCTGTAGAGTTCCTATCAGACAGAGCCTGATTACTTCACAAAGAAGCTATCCTGTTGCCTAAACAATAAAAGAAAATAATAATACATTGGATTTCACCAATTTTCAGAAAATATTCAAAAGATATTATTAAGAAAATGAGACTTGGAGGAAAAAGTAGACAGAATGCATATATCTGACCAAGGACTTGCACGCAGAATACACTAAGAACTTTTATAACTCAGTAACAAGAAGATGAACAGCACAACTTTGAAAAATGAGCACAAGACTTAAATAGGCATTTCACAATAGATCGACAGCTGATTAGCACATGAACAGAAGCTCGACATCATTCCTAGGAATGGAAATGCAAACTAAAACCACACTGAGAGACTTGGCAAGGATGTGAGAAAAGGGAATCTTCACACACTGCTGGTGGGACGGTAAATTGGTGCAGCCTCTACAGAAAACAGTATGGAGGCTCCTCAAAAAATTAAAAATAGAACTACCATCTGATCTAGCAATCTCACTTCTGGTTATATATCCAATGAATGAAATCACTGTCTGGAAGAGACATCTGCACTCCCGTGTTCATTGTGGTATTTATTCACAATAGCCAAGACTTGGACACAATCTAAATGTCCATTGAGAGATGAATGGATAAAGGAGATGTGGTCTATACATACAATGGAATATTATTCAGCCATAAAAGGAAGGAAATCCTGCCTGCGAAACCACATGGATGGGGCTTGAGGGCGTTGTTCTAAGTAAAATAAGTCAGAGAAAAACAAATAATGCATGATCTCTCTTATATGTGAAATCTAAGAAATAAAATCAGCTTCCTAGAAACAGAGAGTAGATTGGTCGCTGCCAGGAGCTGGAGGCAATAGGAAGATGTTGCTCAAAGGGTACAAACTTTCAGGTACAACAATAATAAGTTGCAGCATGCAAACTCTTAGTTGTGGCATGTGAACTCTTAATTGGCCCAAGTGGATCTAGTTCCCTGACCAGGGATTGAACCCAGGGACCCTGCATTGGGAGTGTGGAGTCTTAACCACTGGACCACCAGGGCATGCTGCAACTAAAGATCTGGCATGCCACAATGAAGACAGAAGATCCTGCATGCCACAACTAAGATGTGGTGCAGCCATATCTTAATAATAAACAAATAATTATAAATATTTTTAAAAAAGAAGTTCTGGAGATAATGTATAACACGGTGACTATAGTTAATACTACAATATTTTATACTTGCAAGTTGCTGAGGGTACATTTCAAGCATTCTCACCAAAAATAGGGGGGGAAAAGATAATTCTGTGAGGTGATAGAGATGCTAATTAACTCGATTGTGAGAATCATTTATTTCACAGATATGCATATATCAAATTGTCACATTATACACTTTAAGTATATATTACTCATTTGTCAACTGTACCTCAAAAATGGAAATAAAACACTTTGAGAGATTACCTGTCAATACCCTCTAGCATGGCTGAATTAAAGGAAACAAAAAAGATGAAAACAAGTGTGGCAAGGACATAGAACAAGTGAGACCTCATATACTCCTGGTGGGACTGTAAAATTGTACGGTCATTTTGGAAAAGAGATTGGCAGTTTCTTATGAAGTTAAACATAAATTTATCATCAACCTCACAATTTCACTGCTTGCTATTTTACTCAAGAGAAATAAAAAGATAATCATGCAAAGAAGCATACTCAGCAGCTTTATTCACAACATCCCCAAACCTGAAACAACCCAAATGTCCATCAACAGAGGGATGGATAAAAGAAATGGTACATCCATGCAATGGGACACTGATCAGCCATAAAAACGGATTGCCAATACATGCAAATACAGGGAGACTTTTTAACACGTTACGCTAAGTGAAAGAAGACAAACACACAAAAATTACACGCCATCTGATTCTTTCATGGGAAATTCTTGTACAGGCAGAACTCATAATAGCACAGACAGCAAATCGGTGGTTTTTTGGGGCTAGAGTCCAGGAACTGACTGCACAGGGGCACAAGGGAACTGTTGGAGGTAGTGGAAATATTCTATAGCTTGCTGGCAGTTACATGGGTTTCAAAACTTGTAAAAACCCACTGAACTGAAAAGAAAACAAAAAAAAAACCACATCAGATTGTATGTCTAAAATGGGTGCATTTTATTGTATGTAAATCTTACCTCAGAAAACTTGATTTTTCTTTTTAAAAAAAGCAGCCAACCTCATTTCTTTAGCAACAGAAAAACCAGTTCTATTTAATTATTTTAAACAAGTAAACTAGATTGGATACCTCTTTGTCCCAAATACTGTGAAGACATTCACTACTTTTAGAGAGAACTCTGACATCCTGAAGCTGTCCTTAGAAGCTTTGTACTACCTCCTCCTGCCAGCCTCTCTGCAACCATCTGATGCCTGCTTCTTTTTACTCCTGATGCTTCAGGCTACCCTAACCCTCCCTCCTCTCCTCCAATACACCCCCTTCCCTGCCTCAGGGCCTCTGCAGGTGCTGTTCCCTCTTCTTGTGTGGTCTTCTCCTCCTCTATTCATTTGGCCTACACTCCAGGCTTTAGTTTAGAAACAACTTTCTGCTCCTTTATGTAATTTTTTCTTCATGCAATTTGTCATATTTTAAATTATACATTGATTTATGTGATTATTTGTTCCCTGTCTGTTGCCCTAAAGGGCATAAAGGGCAACAATAGTGTCTGACTGTCTCATCACTGGATACTTGAGGCTCAGCATTGTACCTGGCACTTTAGAGGCTTAAGAAGATATTCTTTTTTAAAAAATTAATTAATTAATTAATTTGGGTGTTCCGGGTCTTAGTTGCAGCATGCAGGATCTTGGATCTTCATTGCAGCATGTGAGGTCTAGCTCCCTGACCAGGGATGGAAGCCAGGCCCCTTACACTGGGAGCTCAGAGTCAATCACTGGACCAGTAGGGAAGTCCAAAAGATATTCTTTAAATGTATGGATGAATGAATAGAGGAGGGTTTTTATTTTTATGTTTGTGTATCTTTTTTATCATACCAACTTATGTGTAAAGAGGTACCTTCCACTTAACATAAAGAGTCTCATACTAGAAATTCCATGGGAAACTGAAGCTAGTCCTTACTTGCATTCTTTCAGGCAGAACATATAAACTGGACAGCTTTCCTTGTGTAGGAAATGTAATATCACAAGTTGATCATGTACTGATCCCCTCGTCATAATCCCCCGATATTGTTCCAAAGTGCTGAGTTGCTTGGTTTAGCATTTCCACAGTCTTTCTTTATCTTAGCTTTTAAAAACAAAAATGTACTTAAATGAATGATTTTGCTGGCTGCTTCCATACTGCTTCATTCAAAGTCCAAGATGGAATTTAGAAAGAGAACAAATAAAATTGTATCTTAAGTGCAAAGTACATGTCTGAGTATCCACCAAATCGATACACTCAATCCAGTGTATTTCTTCCAATTCCATGCATTCTCCATTGGACCCCTCTTGAAAGTGTCAGTAGTTTTCATGAACCACACAGAACTGTCCCTTAGTTTCTCTTCTACTCTTTTTTAAAAGTCTTTATTGAATTTGTTACAATATTGCTTCTGTTTTATGTTTTGGGATTTTTGGCCAGAAGGCATGTAGGCTCTTAGTTCCCCAACCAGGGATTGAACCTACATCCCCTGCATTGAAAGGTGAAGTCTTAACCACTGGACTCCCAGGGAAATCCCTCCCTAATACTCTTAACATAACCAACTGCCTAGAAAGTACCATTATTGTCATTCTGTTGCCAAGTTGTGTCTGACTGTTTGCCACCCCATGGACTACAGCATGCCAGGCCTCCTTGTCCCTCACCATCTCCCGAAGTTTGCTCAAGTTCATGTCCATTGAACTGATACAATGTTGTTCAACCATCTCATCCTCTGCCACCCTCTTCTCCTTTTGCCTTCAATCTTTCCTAGTATCAGGGTCTTTTCCGATGAGTCTGCTCTTCGCATCATATGGCCAAAATATTGGAGCTTCAGCAGCAGTCCTTCCAATGAGTATTCAATGAAGTGTTTTTAAAATCTAGGCTTTATTACCTTTTAGGTATGGTGAAGTCAACAGATCAGGAGACAACTGCCTCTGAAAAAATAGTTACACCCACAGATTCCAAGAGAAGGAGATGTGGCAGACCATGGGTGACACACAGAGAAGCCTCAGAGTCAGTCTGGGCGGCAGAGGGAGTGAGGCGCAGTTTGGACAAGAGCCTTCACTGGGGTCTCCTCAGGAAGTGACAGATGACACAGGCAAAGAAGGCTGAGGATTGGCTGGTTTAAATAATCTCAGCTGATGCTGGGCATATTGGGGGCTGTCCTTAGACACTTGGGGCCTTGCTCCTGGGTGATGAGGGCAGGTAGATAACCATCTGGAGTGGAAGAACCCAGTAAAGGAAGTGCTTAGGGGTACAAGCTCTGGATTGGTCTACATTTGAAAGGTCCACTCCCAGGTGAGTTGCTTACTGTTTCTAGGAATGGCTAATCCCACGGAAGGGCAATCTCTCCAGGGCCAGCAGGGCCCCAAGTTGTCAGAGTATCAAAGAACAACAAACAGAAGATGTGACTAATATAAGAAGCAAGCTGAGTGTTTGGTCTGAAGGAATTCCCCAGATTAGTCCTTCAGTTATTAACAGACACACACACACACGCACACATACAGAGGAAGCAGCTCCTGGGCCAGGGTTATTGAAACAGGTGCTCAGGACTTCCCTGGTGGGGATGTACAGGGCAGTGGGGTGGAGTACATTTCAGAGATATTTCTAAGGCAGAATCAGTGAAATTTGTGTCTCATTACATGTTGGAGAGGGCAGGACTTGAGAAACGGATAAGTCAAAATTTAAAACTTTGAAATATTGACACCATTAAGCAAGTGAAAGGACAACCCACAAAGAGAAGATGATATCTGCAAATTATATACCTGATAAGGGGGTTGTATTCAGAATACGTAAAGAACTCTTACAACCAATAATGAAAGATAAATAGCTCAATTAAAAAATGGGCAAAAAGATACTTCCCTGGTGGTCCAGTAGCTAAGACTCCAAGCTCCCAGACTGATCCCTGGTCAAGGAAGTAGATCCTATATGCTGCAATTAAGACCCAGCATGGGTTTCCCTGAAGGCTCAGATGGTGAAGAATCTGCCTGCAATTCAGAAGACCCAGGTTCAATCCCTGGGTCGGGAAGATGCCCTGGAGAAGAAAATGGCAACCCACTCTAGTATTCTTCCCTGGGAAATCCCATGGACAGAGGAGCCTGGCAGTCGATAGGGTTGCAAAGAGTCAGACACGACTGAGTGGCTAAAGAACAAAAACAAGACCTGGCACAGCCAAACAAATAAATATTAGGGGAAAAAAAAGAAAGAGGTGCTCAAAGTATAGTTCTCTGCTTTCTTTCTAGAAGGAGAACGAACACGTCTTCCTTCTTGTTTCCTTTCAACCAGGACATTAGGAACAGCAACCACCTTTCCAGCTGGAAGCTTCCAGTTATAACTCCCAGGCAACCTGGGCTTCTGTTTTCAGAAAAGGATCCCCATGCAGCTGGAACCAGAGCAGGGGCGCAATCCTCGACTCAGGGGAGGGCTGCATGCCGGCCTGCTCCACGCTCACAAAGTGCCTCTCAGAAGGCCTGTGAGTTACCAGGAAGAATCCAACCGCAGGGAGAGGCATTCCTCCCAGGGGTGGGGTGTTGATCACAGTTCTAGGTTCTAGACCACAGAATCCACTCCAGCGAGTTTGAGCAGAAAGGTATTTATGAAGCGTTAAAGGCTTCCTGGGTGGCTCAAGTGATAAAGAATCCGCCAGCTAATGCAGGAGACCTGGGCTTGATCCCTGGGCCAGGAAGATCCCCTAGAGAAAGGAATGGCAACCCACTCCAGTATTCTTGCCTGGGAAATCCCATGGACAGATGAACCTGGCATATACAGTCCATGGGGTCACAAGGAGTCAGACATGACTGAGCACAACACAACAGCAACCACAACAAAGAAACAAAGCAGCAAAGACAGACCACAGAATCACGGGAGGGATGAAGAAGCAGACACCAGGAGAGGCTCTGGGAAGAGCTCCCCAAACCACAACACACAACCGGACAGCCATGGAACCTTTGGCTCTTGCATGACCAAGAAGCTTCAGAAGCAGGAAATCTTCCACCACAGGCATCTCTGAGGAGTGGATTCCTAAATCAGGACGTCCCCAGCAGCCTCCAGGTCTACACGGCTTCTCCCACAGCCCCTGGCATATTTTCCTCCCGACATAATTCAACATCACACGCGAGGTCATCTGGTTGGTAAAAAGTAATTCACACCTTGTATACTTGGGGGCAAGGAAGTCTAGAAAATGCCATTTTTAGCTTCAGCCTCTCATACAATGGGTACGTCTGTGTCTATTAATCCATGTGTCCACCACACACGGTTTGGTACCTTTCACTGGGTCTAGTATATGTTTGTTTGTTTAAGATATTTTTTGATGATGTGGATCATTTTAAATTTATTGAATTTGTTACACTATTATTTCTGTGTTATATTTTGTTTTTTTGGCTGCAAGGCATGTGGGATCTCAGTTCCCTGATCAGGGATTGAACCCCCACACCCTACATTGGAAGGCGAAGTCTTAACCACTGGACTGCTAGAGAAGTCCCTAGTATATGTTTTTAAAGGACTAAGTGTGTTTACTTTTTTAAAACTGTGAACTACTGGACAAAATTCTGTCCCTGAATCTCAGTGGCTATGGCCCTACTCCCCATGATCCAGTTTTGCAGATGCTCACGGTCCACTATCCTGGACATTTAAAGATTTCTGTTTTCTACCTCTCTTGGCGTGTACATGGCTTTTTAGAACATAGACTCAAATATTTGCCCAAACTCCAGCTAAAGATGACAGCTGCTTATCTAGAATGTGCTCATGTTTCCCAGCTAGACAAGCCATTAGTTTTTGCTGGCCAGCTCACGAGGCTTAGCAAATGCTCTTGACCTTTTCTGTTCTCCTGAAATGCATTTAAAAAAATCCCTGTAGGGTGGGAGGATGAGGGGAAGGTATAATTAGGGAGTTTGGGATGGACAGGTATACACTGCTATATTTCAAATGGATAACCAACAAGGGAACTCTGCTCAATGTTATATGGCACCCTGGATGAGAGGGGAGTTTGGGGCAGAATGGATATATGTCTATGTATGGCTGAGTCCCTTTGCTGTATACTTGAAACTATCACAACATAGTTATTTTGGTACACTCCAATACAAAAAAAAGTTTAAAGAAAAAATCCCTGTAATCTATAAGACACACTGGTGAGGAATACCTTATCAGTATCCTTGGGATTTATTACATCAAGATCTTGGAGTTCACATCTTCAGACTCTCACGATTTCTATGTGTAATTTTAGATAAGTCATTTAACTTCCTGAGACAGCAATTTTTTCACCTATAAAACAGGTCTGGTAGCAACTACTTCATAAAGCTGTTAAGAAAAGGAAACAATATATATAAAAACACTGTGCAAACTGAAAAATTATTGACCTGAGCTAGCAAGTAGACTTCATCTCATGAGCCAACTCCCATGAATTTATTAGTGCTGCCTGGAGACCTGGGTTGAGAAGGATTTTGAGGCTGTATCTGAGTTCATTGGGAAACAGCACAATGGATGGGTAGAAATGCCTGTTGTGATCACCAGAGATTGCTGTCATGGGAGGGTGTCACCTATATAGACGTCACCTACATGACATTACCATTCTGGATGTGTGGGTGGTGTAATTACCATCATAATTGCAGAAGTCTTCTTTGGTGGGCTTAAGAAAACCAGCCATGAAAGAAGCAGCAAAAAATCACCTGAAAAAGAACAAGGCTTGAAAGATCAAGGGAGAGACTTCCCTGGTGGTCCAGTTGGCTAAGACTCTACACTCCTAATG
Organism: Bos indicus x Bos taurus; assembly: GCF_003369695.1. NCBI lineage: Eukaryota > Metazoa > Chordata > Mammalia > Artiodactyla > Bovidae > Bos > Bos indicus x Bos taurus. The sequence continues at coordinate 26,073,464 of NC_040096.1, forward strand.
CAGGGGACCTGGGTTCCATCCCTGGTCAGGGAACTAGATTCCAGTTCTAAAGATCCCACAATTAAAGATCTTCAGTGCCACAACTAAGACCTGTCACAGCCCAAAAAAAAAAAAAAAAAAATCAAATCAAAAAAAAAAGAAAGAAAAATTAAGTGATTTATTTTGTCGGACTAGGAATCCATTTCCAAAACAGCAAACTCTAGAAGGGCCTCAGCATGCTGGGAACAGAGCTGAACCCTTGGTTCCTTCTCACTTCCCTGGGAGCCCCTTCTCATCTGTTACCTGTCACATCTCCAGGCCGGGCCGTCTTCCATTGCCATGACATGGACTCCCAGATCCATCTTGTCCCCTCCCATGGCTTCACACCCTTCCAAGGGTATCTCTGGCTTAGATCTCCCCAGAGTTCTCTACCTGTGTATCCAACTGTTATCCTACAGGATAGCATGGACCCCCCCAAAAAAAATTAATAAAAACTTATTTTAGGCCATTGATATTGTGGAAATTTATTTTTCTTTCTTTCTTCCTTTATTTATTTTGCCAACTGTGCAGCATGTGGGGTCTGAGTTCCCCAACCAGAGATCAAACTCATGCCCCTTGCAGTGAAAGCACAGAGACTTAACCATTGCACCCTCAGGGAATTCTCTGCAATTTATTTCTTAGAGCAGTTAGTATTATCCTAACTTTCACAGTGGCCAGAATTAAACATTTCCACTTCCTTGTCTCAACAGGTATCTCAAATTCAAGAGAATTTAAGTTAAAATCATCTTTATGCAACACCTCCAAACTTGCTCTCTTGCTTTCTGTCTGCCCTGTCCTCTGTCAGAACCCTGGTTGTCACCTTGCATTCCTCTCTCTGCTTCCCTCCTGAAATTCAACCAGAGACCAAATCCTGCAGATTCTCTCCTGTCAATTCTCTCCTCAACTTTCCCACTTGTGCTGCCTTGGTCTATTCACCAATTCTCATTTTTCTCTTGCCCTGACAATTGGGTCAGTCTCTTAGTTGGTACCTATCTGCTTCAGCTCTAGTTCATCCATCCATCCATCCATCCAACCATCTGTCCATCCAACCATCCATCCATCTAACCACCCATCCATCCACCATTAATCCATCCATCTAACCATGCATCCATCCAATCATCCATCCATTCATCCATCTATCCATCCACCCATCCACTCATCCATCCATCCATCTATCCATCACTCATCCATCCATCCATCTAATCATCCATCCATCTATCCATTCAACTTGCATTTATTAAATGTATTACCCTGTGCTAAATAGTATAAATACTATAACAAATGAGTCTCTGACAGAGATGATTGGGAGAACCAACATTAATGAAATAGTTCCACTAATAAGTAAATAATTACAGATGCTATGAAAGAAAATGATGGGTTGTAATGAGAGTAACACACTGGGGCCTTAAACTGGTCGAGTGGCCAAGGAAGCCGTCTCCATGGAGATGACCTTTGAGCTGAGGTCTAAAAGATGGAGGAGGTGTACTGGCAAAGGTGGGGGCTGAGAGGAATAGGACTAAGATCTTCCAAACAGAGGGAACAGTGAGTGTGAAGGTTCTGAGGCAGGGAGGAGCAAGACACATTTGGGAACCTCAAGTCCAATGTGGCACAGGAAGTGTTAGTCACTCAACAGTGTCTGACTCTGTGATTCCATGGACTGTAGCTCACCAGGCTCCTCTGTCCATGGGCTTCTCTGGGCAAGAATGCTGGAATGGGTTGTCATGTTCTACTCCAAGGGGATCTTCCTGACCCAGGGATCGAACCTGGGTCTCCTGCATTGCAGGCAGATTCATTACAATCTGAGCCACTGGGGAAGCCCATGTGGCACTGGAACCAGTCTTTTTTATCATCATATTCCCCAGATCTAACACAGTGTCTGGCAGATCATAGGGTTTCAGCAGTTTGTGAACAAGCCAATGAATGAATGGATAAGTGAAGCGATGGGTGACAGAGGACAGATGGGCAAGGCACTAAGCTGAAATTCATGGCATACAATATTCACGATGTACAACCAAGGATTAGAGCTTCAGCCTCGTCCTCTCCCTACTCTGGGTTTGCCCACCTCCAGCCCCTGCTCCACCCTATGTCCACAGGTGTTTATACCCTGTGTATAATTGTCCGGTGATTGCCTTCCTCCTCCTTGATGATGAGTTCCACCTGCACTGGTCTTGTTTACCAGTGTAGCCTGGCGCCCAGTCCACCGGCTGCACAGAGGAAACATTGTATATAAGCATTTAATGAGCTGGTAGGTACAGGAGGCCAACACCAAGAATCAAAGTCATGGGGGCAGGTGAGGGTGGAGTCAGCTGTGAGTAAGACATGAGTCAACTGCCTGGGTCAGTTGGCACGAAAGAGGCTACAAGCCAAATGGGGCACACACACATACATGTTGGTGGTACTTAAGAGCCACATCTAGAGACAAGCCCAGAGCCAGCACAGGTGAGCAAGGACGCAGGTGCAGGAAACACAGGGCAGGCCCGAGTCACCGGGGATGGCACCCTCTGGCTCTTCAAAAGGTTTGGCTTACACCTGATAGGTCACGCCATGGCTGTCAAAAGGAAACACCCACATTGGACACTTCATGGCTTCTCTACCACATCATGGCTCTCTGTGTGTTTGGGCCAAGTTCCTCTGGGACACATGCATTCTCAGGGGAGTACATTTTTCTATTAGCTTCAGCACCCTGCTGGGCTTCCCAAGTGGCTAAGTGGTAAAGAACCCGCCTGCCAAGGCAGGAGATACAAGAGATGTGCGTTCAATCCCTGGGTCGGGAAGATCCTATGGAGGAGAAAATGGCAACCCGCTACAGTATTCTTGCCTGGAGAATCCCATGGACAGAGGAGCCTGGCAGGTTATGGTCCATGGGGTTGCAAAGAGTCAGACACAATACACAACTAAGCGACTAAGCGTGCACACACCCTACTACTGCCCACCCAGTGCCCTTGAAGTAGGATCCAGCAAGTGTGTGTTGAAGCAATGAACAGCCGGCAGAAGACCTGGCAGTCAGACCAGCTGGTTGGGAGGACCTGAACAAACGGACCTTCTGCCAGGAAATCTAGCAACAAAAGGCCCCCAGGATGACTATGAGGTTGTTGTCTGACTGCTTCCTATTTGCTGCCTTGTAACCAGACTTCCTACAGTTGTCTATTCCTGTCCTCTTGTTTTGACTTACCAGCTTTCAGAATGATCAGCTTCACCATGTCATCTTGTCCTTTTAGCTCCTAGTTTCTGTAAGAGCTAAATTGAATCTTCCTGTATTTATTCATTAAACATTTGCTTAGTGCCTATTATGTGCTAGATACTAAATTTTCAGAAGATTCTGAAGGGTCTGGTAGAAAAGCCAGCCAAAAAATAAAAATGCAGGACTTTCCTGGTGGTCCAGGGGTTAAGAATCTGCCTGCCAATGCAGGGAACACAACAAGTTCGATCCCTGGTCCGGGAGGATCCCACGTGCCTTAGAGCAGCTAAGTCCATGTGCTACTACTACTGGGCCTGCACACCTAGAACTGGTTCTTGCTAGCAAGAGAAGCCACCACAGTGAGAAGCCCATGCACCCCAACTAGAGAGTAGCCTCTGCTCGCCACAGCTAGAGAAAGCCTGCTTGAAGCAATGAAGGCCCAATGTAGCCAAAAATAAATTTAAAATAATTTTTTAAAAAATTTAAAATAAACGCACAAGATGCCTCGTTAGCGCAGTAGTAGGTAGTGCGTTGGTCTCGTAAAATAAGCATGCACAATCCGGGGTGATAAGACAACAGAGCACCCAGGGGCCACTGGGAACAGGTACCCAAATCAAAATAATATATGGTTTAATCTTTAGTGCTTTTTCTGACTTCATTTCCTCATATATAAGAATGACTAAGGAACCAGAATTGGAAGAATCTGGGTCAGAGATGCCATTCACTAATTGATTCCCACACACCGAGCCGTGGTGTGGCCCCTCAAACCATCTGGGAACAAATACCAACCCAGAATCCTTCAGGTTTCCAAGGCTCGAGCCTAGGGAGTTTACCTCAGGGCCAGCTATTACACACTTTGTGTGTGGCCACCTCTCCTTCTCAGCTGCCTGAGGGCCTCAGTCCTTGGGCCTCATTGCTCTCTGCCAGAGAGACCAACTGCCCCAGTTTCCCCAGGACTGGTTCCATTTTAGCATTGTCCCAGGAAGCCCTTCAGTCCCAGGTAAACAGAAGAGCTGATCCTCACCCTGCAGTCTGTACCCTTTGCCATATGTGCTGGTCTGCACACTTGGGCCAGGGCTGCAGGTCTGGGGCTCACAGCGGGAGAGGCGGTCCCTGGCACACTCGGAGGGACCTCGGTGTCAGCATCTGCCCCTCTGATGTGGCGCCCTGCCAGCCCCAGCTCCCAGGCCCCAGGCTGTTCCAACCTGCTGCCTGCTGACTCAGCCACACCTCAGCTGCTGAGTCAGTCCCCAGGGAGGCAGAAAGGGTAGGTCTGAGCTCATGAGGGAGGGCGGAGACATTCCTCCATCCTCCGTCTTAAAAGCTAGCAGAGTGTTCCAGGCCACAGTGGCCGAGGATGGATGCGCTCAGAGTAGCCTGGGTCTGTCCATTCAGTGGGGCTTAGGGGACGCCCTTGACCCAGGCCACACGACCGTCTGCTCAGGTCACCTCTGTTATGACTGCACATAGGATGTCCAGACCTGAGAATCAGCCTAGAGCACCCACATTGCCTGGAATCTAGCCCCTCTCATTTTCCCACTCCATGGGGATGCTTTAGAGCTGCCCAGCCCCCCTGGCCATTATCCGACAGCCCTCTGCCCCTTCCTGCCCCCAAGTAGCCTTGCTTTGCTCCCACCAGCTCCTTTCCACAGCTTAGAGCCAGGGCGTCCACCTCCTGGGCTCAACTCCAGGGTGCTGGCTTCCCAGTCGCCCATAGTCTGCAGTCTGGCAGCTGCCTGGACGAGGATCCTGTGTTTTACCCTGCACCTCCCCGGGAAATCTCAATGTTGAGTTTTCTGAACCTCTGAGTTGGCAGCTCCCTGGGACCATCCCACTCTACCCAGCTATCCTCTCCGGTTGGAGTCAGGCAGCTGATGAGGTGACAATGAGGCACCCAGGGAAGTGTCAACCTTCCTCTTTTCCTTCCCAATCAACACTTTCACCACCAGCTGGCGGCTGGGTCCCCTGAGAGCTGTGAGGAGGGTGTGGGAGGAGTGGGGGCTATTTCTAGACTAACCACCTCAGCGCTGAAAGGAGCCTGGCCTCCCACCTGTGCAGGGAAGCCATCTTGCTGCTTTCTGCAGAGAAGTCGCCTTTAGCCTTGGCTTAAATCTACCTGGTGGGACGTATCTAGTGTCCCATTTCTGGTGTCTAGGGACTGGTTGGGTCGTGCCCATCGTTAGGAAGGAGAAGAAGGAAACATGCTTCTCTCTTACAAGGAAAGCAGCCCCTTTGTGTACAGACGGATTCCCGGGTTGAACTTCTAGATGAGCTGAGTGGGCACCCTTGTGTTTGGGGTAAGAACTCTCCTGAAGTACATGTTGTTGTTGTTTAGTCGCTCAGTCGTGTCCAACTCCTTGTGACCCTATGAACTGTCACCCATCAGACTCCTCTGTCCATGTAATTTCCCAGGCAAGAATCCTGGAGTGGGTTGCCATGCCCTCCTCTAGGGGATCTTCCTGACCCAGGGATCAAACCCATATCTCCTGTGTCTCCTGCATTGACAGGCAGGTTCTTTAACCAGTCTAGCCATCCGGTAGCACTGGGGCTCTACCTCCACAAGCCTGTGGGATCAAGGGAAGAAACCTGGGCAGATGGAGTCTGTGTATCAGAATGACCTGAGGGTTTTCAAACAGCCTGTCCACCCCAGACTCCCAGTGCTGGGGTGGGGCCCAGGGGCAGGGGTGGGGAGTTTCAGGTTTTCTTGGACCAACTACTGGTGAGTGCAAGCTGGATCAGCAGGACCTACAGCACAGAGAATCTGGATTTGATCAGGCTGAGTCTGGGGCTGAGAAAGAGCAAAGTTCTGAGGGCTCAGGATTCAGGCAGCTGCCGGCCTGAGCAGGAAACATGGGCAAAGTGCACAGAGAGCCTTCGAGAGGCCCTGCAAACGGGGTGAGTGCACGGGACCTGTTGTAATTGGGCTCTGGTCCTGGTCCAGGCCTCTGCTGCTCCCTAAGATTTCTTTCTTATTCCAGACACAGAATCCATTTCCTTGAGTAACTGATCACACCTACCTCTCCCCACCAGGGAACTCCTTCTGTCTGGACTCTTGTGTCCCTGTCCATTCAGATGGGTCCCTGTCCTGTCCTGCTAGTTGGTCCTGCTCAGTGATGGTCTCACCTTTGGGCCTAGAGCCTTGTTCTAGGGGCCCATGCACTGACAAGCCAAGTCTGTGATCCAAACTAGTGCTTCTCAAAGTGTAAGATGCATAAAGATCCTCTGGAGATCTTTTCTTTTATAAAAATTAATTTTTTGTTTGTGCCTGGTCTTAGTTACAGCATGCAGGATCTCCATATGGGATCTCTTAGTTGAAGCATGTGGGATCTAGTTCCCTGACCACAGATCAAACCTGGGCCACCTGCATTGGGAACTCAGTCTTAGCCACTGGACCACCAGAGAAGTCCCTGTGTCTGTTTTTAACATAAATATGACCTTAACATAGTACTGTTCTGTGACTTGCCTTTTCACTTAATATATTACTGAAATACTTTCCTAAATTTTTGGTTTTATTCACTTAATTTCTACAGGGAGTTTACAGACTGTCTGTAAACTGAAATATTCAACTGAATAGTTATTGAAACTCAGCATTTCTTTGATGTTATTCCTGATTTTATTTTTTAAATTACACAAGCAGTATCTGAATGCATTCAAAGTGTAAAAAATTCAAAGTACAAAGAAAAAAGAAAAATCTCAGTCTCCTTCCTTCCTTCCCCACCCGTATTTCCCCTGTCCAGCAACACCTGCTAGTGATTGTCTTTTGTATGCATTGACATGTATGTACATATTAATTTAGATGGAATCACACTGTATCTATTGTTATGCAACTTGCTTTGGTCATATACACACAAGTCAAAAGGGCCTTTACCAGCCTTGAATTGCCTTTACCTTTTACCAGATTTAGAAAAAGGAACTCCTTCCTCAGATAAAATATTTTTGTTAGGGTATTACTGCACAAGCTGATCAGCTCTGCCAAGGGTACAAAGAGGTCTGGTTATCCCCAGCATCCACACTCTTATCCACATATAATCTGAACTCCCTGGACACAGGGTCCCTGGGCCTCCAAACAGCGCACCCTCCATTTCTAGATGAGGAATGGGTGTGAATCTCCAGACTCAGAGTTGGGCAGGAGGCAGGAATTGGTGCAGCAGGTGAACAAGAAGAGACTTCAGTGGGCTCCCTTGTGTGGTGGTCGACCTGAAGATGCTTTACTGACTGAGCTACTTGGGAAGCCCCTCAAGTTGGAGATGAACTTAATCGTATTCCACAGCTGCATAGTCACCCACAGGATGGCTGTACAAAATTTAGTCAGCTGTTCCCTTATTGACAGATATTTAGGTGGTTTTATTTTTTTTATATTTATTTTTTTAAATTTCTTTCTTGGACTGAAAGGTGCTTTCCTGGTGGCTCAGATGGTAAAGAATCTGCCTGCAATGCAGGAGACCTAGGTTTGATCCCTGGGTCGGGAAGACCCCCTGAAGAAGGGAACAGCTACCCAGTCCAGTAGTCTTGCCTGATAAATCCCACGGACAGAGGAGCCTGGTGGGCTACAGTCCCTGGGGTCACAAAGAGTTGGACACAACTGAGCAACTAACACTCATTGGACTGTGGTGGGTCTTAGTTGCAGCACGTAGGATCTTCTATCATCCTTGTGGTATGTGAAATCTTAACTGGGGCATGGGGGATCTGGTTCCCTGACCAGGAATGGAACCTGCGTTAGAAGCACCGACTCTTAGCCAATGGACCACCAAGGAAGTCTTGCATTTTAAGTTGTGAAGACTATGGTGTTCTGGTATTGTGGAGGGCCCAAACTGCACGACTGAGAGTCTTGGTTATGTCCTTTTCCAGCTTTACATATTATGAAAGCAATTTCCTAATTTTGTAGGCAAGACATAGTCTCTATTATTTGCATTTCTTCGCTTCCTGGTTAGGTTGCCTGTGTTTACAGCTTTGCTGGCCAGTTCCTTCTAGTTGCTTGCTAATTGTCTGCAGGCTACTCATTTATCTAGTGCAAGAGGCTGCATAATTTTAGCCATGATTGGATTTAGATAACTAATTAGACAACATTTATAACTACTGTTTACTGAATGTTTTTGTGCCAGACACTGTGCCAAGCACTTTGCATAAACTCTTTTTACATTTAATCGATACAGTGAAGAAAATGGAATTATCTTCACTTTGAAGATAAGAGATTGAAACTCAGAGAATTTAACTTATCCCACATCACTCAGCTGGCATGTGAAGGAGCTACAATTCAAGCCCAGCACTGAGTGCCCAGTGTTCTAATCACTGAGCTGCTTTTTGGCCAGGGTTTCTTATAACTTTAACACTCTGTGATTTATTGACCAATTCATTTGACAAACATATACTGAGCTTGGGGCTTACAAGGTGGCACTAGTGGTAAAGAATCTGCCTGCCCATGCAAGAGACTTAAGAGACGTGGGTTCAATCCCTGGGTGGGGAATATCCTCTGGAGGAGGAAATGGCAACCCATTCCAGTATTCTTGCCTGGGAAATCCCATGGACAGAGATTACAGTCCACGGTGACGCAAAGAGTCAGACAAGACTGAAGCGACTTAACAAGTACAAGCACAATATTGAGGGCGCACAAAGGGGCAAACACACATCTACCTGGTATCCAAGCACCAGAGGGGTTGCCAGGGGCTACCTGTCAGGGCAACACCCATAGTGCTGAGTGAAGGCTGTGCTGCAGGCAGATAAGGGATCAGGGGATCCAGTGTTACTGGAACCTGGATGAGTAGCTGAATGGAAAAGGCCATGAGGACAGGAGCTGTGTAAGTTTCTGTGACCTGGCAGGACTAGGACCAAAAATGGGTAACCTAACTTCACGAACCTTCCTCCCTCCCACTTTCTGCCAGGGTTTCCCAAGGACCAACCCCAGATGGAAGCCGAAAGACAAGAATGCTCTCTGAGGCCATCTATGTGGGTCAGCTTCTCAGGGCACAGAGTTGGGGGTAAATAGGAAAAAAGTGTATCCTAAGAGGCAGACAGAAAACAAAAATAGGAAAGGAAACTATCCAGCATCATCAATGGTGGGTTCTCAGCAATGGTTGGGCATCCAATTGTCTCGCCCACTGAAGAGGACGCACTGTAGAAGCGGCCAGGAGTGGGGCCTGTTGGTCCAGGGCCTGGCCAAGGCAGGTCACTGATGCGTGCGAGAAAACAGGCTCTGATGGCTGTCAGGGGGGTTACTGAGAGGTTTTTTTATATAATTGTTTTAGAATAGTTTTAATCTCTTTTTAAAGTAATTTTTTGGAGTATAGTTGCTTTACAATGTTGTGTTAGAATAATTTTTAGATTTATAGAAAAGTTATAAAGATAGGGTGGAGCACCCAGTTTCCCCTACTATCAACTACTTACTGTACATTTGTCACAGTTAATGAACCAATACTGGTACATTATTATCAACTGTAGTTCATAAATACTTTACTGAGATTTCAGTGTTGTTATTTGCTAAGTCGTGCCCGACTCTTGTGACCCTATGAACTACATGTGGCCTGCCAGGCTTCTCTGTCCACAGGATTTCCCAGGCAAGAATACTGGAGTGGGCTACCATTTCCTTCTCCAGGGGATCTTCCTGACCCAGGGATCCAACTCACATCTCCTTCATCTCCTGCACTGGCAGGTGGATTCTTTACCACTGAGCCACTTGGGAAGCCCAGTGGTTACATTCAGGTGAGAAATAACAAGGGGGTTGTACAGGACAGTGGCAGTGGAGTACATTTCAGAGATATTTCTAAGGAAGAAGCAGTGAAATTTGTGACTCATTAGATGTTGGGGAAGGGAAGACTTAAGAAAAGGATGAGTCAAAATTTAAAACTTTAAAATGTTGCCACCATTAAGCAAGTGAAAGGACAATCCATAAAGGGGAGATGATATCTGTAAATTATGTACCTGATAAGGGGTTTGTATTCAGAATATGTAAAGAACTCTCACAGCCAACAATGAAAAGATCAATAACTCAGTTTAAAAATGGGCAATGGATCTGAGTGAACTCTTTTTCAAAGATGATATACAAATGACCAATAAGTACGTGGAATGATGCTCAACAGCCACTAGGAAATGTAAATCAAAACCACAAGATATCACTTCATACTCACCAGGATGGTTACAATCAAGAAGATATGTGTTGTCAGGACTTTCCTTGTAGTCCAGTGGTGAGGCCTCCACACTTCCATTGTCTGGGGCTCAAGATTGATTCCTGGTCGGGGAATTAAGACCACACATGATGCCCAGTGTGGCCAAATAATAATAACATTGTCAGGGGTGTGGAGAAAGTACAATTCACTCTTTGCTGATGGGAGTATAAAATGGTATAGCCCCTCTGAAAACAGTCTAGTACTTCTTCAAACAACTAGACAATAGAGTTACCATAATTTCACTCTTAGGTATATACTCAAGAAATAAACACGTATACCTCCACAAAAACGTGTACACAAATGCTCGGAGTAGCACCATTCAGAGTAGGCAAAAAGTAAAAACAACTCAAATATCCATGAACTGATAGATAAATAAAATAGGGTATGTCCATATAATGAAATATGATTCAGCAACAAAAAAGACTAAAGCATTGATACAACACAGATGAACCTCGAAAATATCATGCTAAGTGAAAGAAGCCAGTCATAGAAGGCCGTGTATTGTGTGATTCCATGCTGCTGCTGCTAAGTCGCTTCAGTCGTGTCCGACTCTGTGCGACCCCGTAGATGGCAGCCCACCAGGCTCCCCAATCCCTGGGATTCTCCAGGCAAGAACACTGGAGTGGGTTGCCATTTCCTTCTCCAATGCATGAAAGTGAAAAGTGAAAGTGAAGTCGCTCAGTCGTGTCCGACCCTCAGCAACCCCATGGACTGCAGCCTACCAGGCTTCTCTGTCCATGGGATTTTCCAGGCAAGAGTACTGGAGTGGGGTGCCATTGCCTTCTCCGGTGTGATTCCATGAAAGTAAAAGTGAAGTTGCTCAGTTGTGTCCGACTCTTTGCGACCCCATGGACTGTAGCCCACGAGGCTCCTCCATCCATGGGATTCTCCAGGCAAGAATACTGGAGTGGGTTGCCATTTCCTTCTCCAGGGGATCTTCCAGACCCAGGGATCGAACCCAGGTCACCTGCATTGCAGGCAGACACTTTAACCTCTGAGCCAGATTTCCATATTTATGACTAAAATAGGCAGATCTATAGAGACACAAAATAAGTGCTTATATAGGGTTGAGGGAGAGGGAAAGACAGTGACTGTTAATGGGTAGAGGGTTTTTTGAAGGGTAATAAAATGTTCTAAAATTGATTATGGTGATATCAGTACAACTCTGTGAATACTGAAAACTACTGTATTGTACCTTTTTAAAAAACTGAACTATAGTTGATTTATAATATTGTGTTAGGGTCAGGTGTACAGCAAACTGATTCAGTTACATATAACTGAGTGTATAATATATATAACATTTCCATTATAGATTATTACGAGGTTGAATAAAGTTCCCTGTGCTATACTGTAAATCTTTTTTATCTATTTTATATATAGTCACGTTATCTGTAGATCCCATACTCCTAATTGATCTCTCCCCATCTTCCTCTTTCATCAATTTGTTTTCTGTATCTGTGAGTCTGTTTCTGTTTTATAAGTTCATTTGTATTATTTTTTAGATTCCACATATAAGTGATATCATATAATATTTGTCTTTCTTTAAACTGTGTCCTTTCTATGGGTGAATTCTATGGCATGTGTATTAGACCTCAATAAAGGTTTTCTTAAAAAAATTTTATAAAGACAGGAAAAGGATGAGGTTCTAGCTTTAATTACTGAAAATGAGGTATCGCCATTGGTCAAAACTGGGACCCAAGAGGTAAGAATGTGTTTGGGGGAAGAAAATGAACTTTGGACATATCAAATGCCTCTGATGAGCAGACACTAGATCTCGTAGTCTGGAGCACAGGAAAGAGGAAGGACTGGAGACAATAAAGCAAATTATCATTTGAAGGTGAAGGTGAAGGTGAAGTCGCTCAGTCGTGTCCGACTCTTTGGGACCCCGTGGACTGTAGCCTACCAGGCTTCTCCGTCCATGGGATTCTCCAGGCAAGAATACTGGAGTGGGTTACCATTTCCTTCTCCAGGGGATCTTCCTGACCCAGGGATCGAACACCGGTCTCCCGCATTGGAGGCAGACGCTTTAATCTCTGAGCCACCAGGGAAGCCTTGAGCATCTATTAGGTGCCTGTGCTATAAACACTGCTTTATGTACACCCTGCCAGTGAGTTTTATATAACCATGTCAATGAGAGGGGGGCCTTTAGCTCTCTTTCTTCCTGCTATATCCTGGTACTTAACAACACAGGTTGGCAGAAAGTCAGCATCCAATGTTCACTGGATGGATACAAATGCAGTAGCTTTTAATCCACATAACAACCCTTTGAGGTAGGTTTTTGCCTATTTTACATGATTTGCACAAGACCACAAAGCTAATTGGCCTCCCTGGTGGTTCAGATGGTAAAGAATCTGCCTGCAGTATGGGGGACCTATGTTCGATCCCTGGGTTGGAAGGATCCCTTGGAAAAGGGAATGGCTACTCACTCCAGTATTCTTTCTTGGAGAATCCAATGCACAGAGGAACCTGGCGGGCTACAGTCCATGGGGTTGCAAAGAGTCGGATACGAACCCTTTCACTTTCATAAAGCTAATTAGGGGCGGCCATCTATCTGAATTCCAAATCACTATGCAATGCTGTCATCTCTCAGTACAGACTTGGGACACAGGGGACTGAATAGGCCACATAAACCAATTTCTGTAAATTCATAACAAATATACGTGAATACCCAACTGTGTTGGTGCCAAGGTTAATACCAGATACACTGGGCAAGAAGTGTAATGAAATTTAAGACAAAATCCCTATGAACTTGCTCACATCCTTGCTAGGTCACAAAGATCCTTCACAAATATTACTGTAAAAAAAAGTGAAAATATACACAATGGAATATTACTCAGCCATTAAAAAGAATACATTTGAATCAGTTCTAATGAGGTGGATGAAACTGGAGCCTATTATACAGAGTGAAGTAAGCCAGAAGGAAAAACATAAATACAGTATACTAACGCATATATATGGAATTTAGAAAGATGGTAACAATAACCCGGTGTACGAGACAGCAAAAGAGACACTGATGTATAGAACAGTCTTATGGACTCTGTGGGAGAGGGAGAGGGTGGGAAGATTAGGGAGAATGACATTGAAACATGTAAAATATCATGTAAGAAACGAGTTGCCAGTCCAGGTTCGATACACGATATTGGATGCTTGGGGCTAGTGCACTGGGACGACCCAGAGGGATGGTATGGGGAGGGAGGAGGGAGGAGGGTTCAGGATGGGGAATACATGTATACCTGTGGCGGATTCATTTTGATATTTGGCAAAACTAATACAATTATGTAAAGTTTAAAAATAAAATAAAATTTAAAAAAAATAAATAAAATTAAATTTAAAAAAAAAAGAAAAAAAAAGTGAAAAACTGCAAGTGTTAGTCACTCAGTCATGTCAGACTCTTTATGACCCCATGGACTGTAGCCTACTAGGCTTCTCTGTTCATGGGATTTCCCAGGCAAGAATACTGGAGTGGCTAGCCATTCCCTTCTCCAGGGGATCTTCCCAACCCAAGTCTCTTGCATTGCAGGCAGATTCTTTACTGTTTGAATGGCCAGAGAAGCCCCAGTCCTCTACATAAACACAAGTTTCATTCCAAGAGTGAGTTGGTTAAGTCCAATTTGTTTGAAAGTCCAACAAAGTTAGCCTAGGTACCCAACTAACACAACTGGCTATATAATACTGTACTGTCATAGGTTTATAGTATTTTTCACACAAATAATACAACAAACAAACACAAAAAATAAAGAAAACATTTTGAATCTTACAGTACAATACCTTGGAAAGTTCAGTATAACAGCTGGCACGTGGGGTTGGCATCACATTCACATCTTTGAAAGTTTTCAACTTAAAGGTTCACATGTAGACTTACTGTGTTGCGTTAACGGCCCCCCTACCAAATCCCCAATAAGAAAATTTTATCACCACTCCCATCAGGTTTCTACCCTCCACCCAAGTGATACTCTCCAAGGTGAATTCCATGTCGCTAAATGCAACAGTCAGTTCTCAGTCCTCTTCATACTTGAATGATCAGCAGCTTTTGACACTCCCTGTGTGACAATGTTTCATTTGGCTTCCAGGACACCAAACTCTGTTTTCCTTCATCCTCTGATTCCTCCTTCTTGGTCTCCCCCGTGAATTCCCACACTTCTCCATGAACTCTGAGTTGTCAGAACCCCCAGGGCTCAGTCCTTGGTCTTCTGAGTACTCACTTCCTGATCCATCTCAAGGCTTTAAGTGCCATTTGTGATGATGACTCCCTAACTTGTATCCCTCCAACACCCATGCCACAAACTCCAGGGTTATACATCCAACTGCCTGCCTGATGTCTATACTAGGATGTGCAGATAGAATCTCCAGTGCAGTGTGTGCAAGAAGAATCTCCTGATCTTCCCTCTGTCAGTTACACAAGCCCTAAACCTGGATATTACCTTTACCTCTTCTCTCTCCCACCCTCCATCCCATCTATGAGGAAATTGTTGGTTCTACCTTCAGATTATACCAGAATCTGACCACTTCTCACTGCTTCCACTGTCACCTGGTCCAAGTAACCATTATCTCTCACATGGATGCTAATGTGCGTGCGTGCGTGCTTGGTTGCTTCATTCGTGTCTGACTCTGCGATCCCATGGACTGCAACCTGCCAGGCTCCTCTGTCCATGGGCTTCTCCATACAAGAATACTGGAGTGGGTTGCCATGCCCTTCTCCAGGGGATATTCCTGATCTAGGGACCAAATCTGCGTCTCCTGTGTTTCTTTCATTGCAGGCGGATTCTTTACCACTGAACCATGGGGGAAGCCGTAGATGCCAACACTCTGTCCTAAAAGATCCTGTTTTTACACTTTTTGCCATGTTGGTCTACTCTCAACACGACAGGCAGAATGATCCTTTAAAATCTAAGTCAGATCATGTGACCTTTCTGTTCAAAACTTGCATTGGCTGCACTTCCACCTTTCACTCATAGTCAAAGCCCATGGCCCCCAAGGTCCTACATGAGCAAGTCCTCCCAACCTCTCTAACTTCCTTTCCTACTCTCCGCAGCTCACCTGGTTTCAGGGTCACTTTCCTTGCCATTCCTGCCTAGGGACCCATGTTCTAGCAGTTCTGTCACGGGGAAAACTGACTGAAACCGCCCACCCTATCCAGGCACCACAGTAACCATGTGCATGAGTTATTTCATGACAGGAGGTCCTGGTAAGAAACACAGAACAAGCTACCAACAAACTAGAAGAATTCGGGAAAGGTCAAAAGGAGATGCCACATGTCCTGCCAACCTCCCAGAGTCCTCCGCTGGAATCCATCTTGGCTGAGTGATGCACCGGCCACCGGAAGGACCCTGAGTCACCAAATACGGGCCAAGCAAGATGACTGACCAGAGACAACTCGGACTCTAACTCCATCACCATAAAACCCGAGACTGTGAGCCACATAGCAGAGCTGGTCTCCTCGGTTCCCTTACCCTGCTGCTTTCTACCTGGGCACCCCTTCCCAATAGTCTCTTGCTTTGTCAGCCTGAGGGTCTCCTCCGACAATTCATTTCCGAGTGTTAAAGAACCCACTCTTGGGCCCTGGAAGGGGGTCCCCATTCCTGCAACAGTTCTCTCAGTCTGGAATGTTCTTCTCCCAGGTTTTCACGACTATACCTTCATCTCTTACAATTCTGTTCAAACCTCACTTTCTCAGTGAAGCCCACCTTGACAATCCTGTTGAACATGGTGACCCACCCTCCTCCATCCACCACCCTGCTCTACTTTTTCTTCAAGCTATACTACTTATCATCTTCTTACTCACAGCACAAAGACCTAATTGTGTTTTATATTTCCCCCATGAGAATGAAGAATCTATAAAGAGAGTGATCTTTGTTTGCTGAGGTTTCCCAAACTCATTAAAAAACTGAGACCCAAGGGGGTTATGAGTATTGATCAAGGTCACTGAGTGACCCATCTGATTAGGAACCTGAATCCTGACCAAAATCCTAAGTTCCTTCCTATAGTTCTTCTACCTGGAGACAAGAGGGCAGTGAATAGCTGAAAGTACCCCAGGTGGCCCAGGCTGCAATTATTCCTAGTATCGGAAAAATCCACCAAATTGTTCTAATTCACCATTTGATGCTTTCCTATTTCCCACTAAGTCAACGACTCAACGTGGCTTTGAAGATCTGTCAAATAACTGACCCCAAAAGGGTCTTGTCTCCATTATAACCTGATCTTCAGGTCTGCATTATCAGGGATGATGACCTTGGGCAAAATCCTCTTGCGCTGGGTGAGTCCATTGTTTGTATGTATGTTTTTACAATTAAATTTGAATGCCTTTTAAATCAACATTCCTGGGCAAGTCCCCCTTCTAATGCTCACACTAGGTTTAACTTTACAGGATGTTCCTTACCTTGCCCCTAAAGCATCTGTTTGTCACCTCACAACCTTTCACATTCGGTCCTTCCAATCCCACACTGCATTTTCCAGCCTCTTAAGGAGAGCAAGAACAAGTTTCTCCAGGTTGCCAGCAGGCTGAGCCTTACACACTCTCAGTGCCAAAAACCAATGCTACCTCCTCCTTGAAAACTTTCTGGCCCCTATCTCTCCTCTATAATTAACCTCTTCTTATCCCAAAGGCCTATTGCAAAATACCTTAGTCAGTCACATCAATCTCTCTCTCCACACAAGTGAGATCCAACTAGGGTGAGGATAGTGAGATTTTTGAAACGGAAAATTTTAAGGGGCACCAAAAAAGTTCAATAATCAAATAATATTTTTTACTCCATTTTTTAACATGAAAATTTCTTCCAAAATATTCCTAAGCAAAACATCAAATATAAAACCAAAAAGGACCCGCAGGACCCGGTCCACCTTCTACCTGCCAGCCCCATCTGAACCCCTCTAATCACGGCAAGACTAAATGACCTCGAACTATGAGCTTATATTTCTTGTGCTGCATCGGAGACCAAGGGTGAGAAGCTGCGGGGGAGCCATTCTGCTCAGCACCCCACGCCCCAGCGCAGTAGCTGGGAAGTCCACTCAGCTGGGAAGTGGACGTGCACTTCTGCAAAAAGTTTTGCAAAGGGGTCCAGGTGCCTGTGGGGGCGTGTGCATCCATGTATGTGTGTGTGTTGGGGCGGGGAGGACACACCTGTGCATGCTCGCTCCTACTAGTTTTCCTTATCTTTCCAAGCAGTGGCTCAGGACCGGGCAGAGTAGTGCCCCAGGCCTTGGATTCTGCGCTTGCAAAAATGGGGGGTGGGGGCACAATGTTGCACGTGGGGGAAAGCTCAGAATTCCTTCTTGCACAAC
The DNA here is from genome assembly GCF_003369695.1 of Bos indicus x Bos taurus. Taxonomy (NCBI): domain Eukaryota; kingdom Metazoa; phylum Chordata; class Mammalia; order Artiodactyla; family Bovidae; genus Bos; species Bos indicus x Bos taurus. The sequence goes on from NC_040096.1 coordinate 26,091,098, forward strand.
TGGCAGGTGAAGCGCAACTCTTTCTGGCTACTCGATCCGGCACAGGAACATGCAGCCGCCTTCGAGGTAGCAGAGGGACCTGAACCTACCGCCCCAGACTCGATGACTCTCCTCTAGACCCCAGGAAACGCCCTCCTGTTGTCGGCCCCGCTACCACCGGGAGGAAGCCCCAGCGGAGGAAGGACAGTGGAGGCGGAGAGGCCGGAGGAGCGTCTCCCCTCGCTTCGCCCCGCCTCTGCGTACGCTCCAGCCAATCGCAGCTTGCTCCGAGCCCTGGCCCCGCCCCTCTTCGCCGGCTGCGGCCTGCGGCTCCGCCCCGGCCGGTAATAATTAGGCTGCGGGCGGGGGTTGCCGCGTCAGCGCCGGGCGCCAGCCAATCGCGGAGCTCTGCCCCGTAGTCGCGTCACAGGCCGAACAACCAAACAGAAAAGTTTAATAAACAGCGGACGGAGGGGCCGGCGGCGGCGGGGCCGGAGCTACCAGGGGTTTGGCGGCCTCACCTGTCCCCATTCACCGGCGGCGACCGGCGGCGGCAGGCAGCGCGTCAGGCGGAGGGAGCCGCCGCCAGGTGAGGAGTGGGGCCCGTGGGGCCCCGGCGACCGGCGCTTCCCTTCCCCCTCCCGCTCCCTTCCCCCACCGGCTCGGGCGACGCCAGGCCCGCCCCCGGCCCCTCCCGGCCCAGGGGAGCAGGAAGCGGAGGGCAGCCGGCGGGCGCAGCAGGTGGTGGGCCGGCCGCAGGCCCGGGCCGGGCTTTTGCTGAGGGGTGAGGGGCTTCCTGGCCCCGGGGGCAGGGGCCGAGGTGCAGCGGACTCCCCCGGACGCGCGGCGGGCCCTCGAGGTCCTGGGCTTCCCGCTGGGGGCGGGGGCGGCGCGCCGGGGTGAGACCCCCCCTCCCCATTGCCCCCAGGCCTCGGGGGTGTGGGGAGCCGCCGCTGTCCTCCGATTCCGAGCAGTTGGCGGGCGGGGGCTGGAGGGACCCCGGGCGCCCTCTGGCGCGTCCCTGTCACCGGCCCGGGTCAAGTTCCTCGCCTCACGCCTCCCAGCCCGAGCCCTTCTTGGAAGGATTTTTCACCTGCCGTGTTTCCAGCCACCGGCCAGGGGGAAAGTCTAGCAAGTCAGACAAGGAAAGGGGGTCGGGGGGGGGGGTGGTCCTCTCTTTCCTCTGCTTTTGTTGGGTGGACTCAGAATTTCTCGATTTTCCTCTGGAGTAGTGTTTTCACGTTGCCGTCTAACTACGTAAACAAAGAAGAATAATGCGTCTGAGATGATTTTAACTTTTATGTAGAAAGTTTTGCCAAATCAACCACCCGATTAAGACGCTGCGATGATTTATCTTCACACTCAGATTAGTTCAGCAGTGTGAAGAAGTTACACACAGTTGTTTGGTGGTTAAAAAACTGGTTCGTTATTAATGATTTAATGCTCCGAGCAAGAGGTTTAAAGTCGTCTGTCAAATCAAATTCGGAATTTGTTTTTTTAATGTAAAATCCCATAGACTTTTAAGGTTAGTTACGTAATATTTATGTTACCAATTTTAGGACATTTTGCCGAGTTACCCTTAGTCCAGGGCTTCAAGGGAAAATGTTTTCTTTCTGCAGAATATGCACATTTATATTTCCCAAACAGATTATCTTTTAAACTTTTTTTTCTTTTACGTTTTAAAATGTATTTAAGGGAAATAGGGATTGCAGAAGTGTACAGGAGGAGAATTTCGGGGTTGGCTTATTATCTCAATTGTGATGATTTAATTTCCTGTGTCAAAACAGATCACATTTTACACTTTTAAGTATATGCAGTTTATTGTATGTTAATTACAGCTTTTTAAGCAAAGTATTCAAAGTGTATATAATACCACAAAGGTATGAACACACACAACACAGTATTAAAGTATGCTGTACACAATAGAGTATAAAGAGATAAAAATGTAATAAGAATCCATGATTTCCATCTCCAAACCAAAAGTTGGAATATTACCAAAAGTCGCGTATGTTTATGAGTTTCTTAATCTGTCTTACACCTCTGCCTGTCCTTACCGAGGTAATCATTTCAGTCTAGTGTGTTTTGTTTACCATCCCCTTGCGTTTCACAACATAACGTCTGTGTGCTCAGACTGTGTGTTGAGTTTGTTTTTCTTTTGAGCTTTTTTATAAAAAGAATATGTGGCTGTAGTTCACTCGTTTCATTGCTCTGTTAATATAAAGATTAATACTGTGTTAATCTTCCACGACTCATGGGCCTTTAGCCTATGTCTTTGATTCTGTTTTGCTGTCACCAGCTGTGTCCCATGAACATTTCTTGTTTCCTGGCTCCTGGTACACAAGTGCAAGAGTTGCTTTAGAGTGAATGCAGATTTCATTGGGACATTTTAGGTACTCAGGAGTAAAATAGATTGAAATACTGGAAATAAATGAAAAATTTTAGGATTCTCTTTTATCTTTTGATGGCAAATTCATATCCATAGTAATTGGTTCATAGTTTTTGAACATCCGCATGAGAAACCAGGATTCCTGTCAATCCGAATGAATCTTGTCCTTGGAAATCCCATGCTAAGAAGTCTGGCACTATTTACTGTCAAACTTTTCACTGCAAAAATGTAAATATAGTAGAAAAAAACACTTGATTGGGTATAAAATAAATCACTTTTCTGGGGTTCCCTTTCCCACTTTCTAATCTCTGGCAAGTTTCTTAAAACTTCTCTTGTGCCAGTACACATGTGTAAAAGAAACCTGTTCTGAGTTTATCCTATCAGTTACGCAGACTTTAGTTAAGTGAAGCACCTATCAAATGACAGAGCTTTTAAGGAAAATGATTAGGGCCAAGGTATTATTCTCTGAAATTACATTGATTGTGTCCTTTGGAACACTTTTGAGAAAGGTGTGTGGTGAGTATTGATCAGGATATGTTAGCAACACACAATTAAGTACTTTTTATGCCACCCTGCCCCCCCCCCCCCCCCCCCCCCCCCCCGCCTCAGATTTGGGATTTATTGTGTGAACAGCAATGCAAAGATAAATTATGAAGCAGTATTAACTTCCTGAAAATGGTGTGTATATAAGTAATAAGAGTTTATGTATATCTTTGAATAAACTTTTTTATAGACATGAGAAGTGGTGTTTTTTGTTTTTTAAGAACAGTGCACGCAACCTGCAGACAAGTTGTCAGGAGGCTTTGTTTTGATAGGACTATTTTATCTTGCTTTAAAAAAACAAAAACAAACCTCAGTTTTGTATTTCATTACGAGGGCAGCTTTTTTTTCCCCTAAACCATCAGAAAAGTTAACAAAGAATGAGTAATTATTAATATTTTGGCAGGTATCCTACCAGTCTCTCTGTTTTTGCTTTTCTTATCCTAAACAATTAAACGTTGAATTCTAAGCAGTACTAGGCTGCTTCTGTGTTCAAAACTTAAACCAAATATGATCCATCTCAACACCTTTGTTGTACATGGTATGGTGGTGGTAGTCACCTCACTGGTATCTTTGCTTCAAGGTTCTCTCCCTTTCCTGTGCAGAACAATCGTTTCAGTGTGTAAATTAGATTATCTTATTCTCAGACTCAAAACAAATCCAGATTTTTTAATACTCTTGACCAACAGTGTCCAATGAAAATACAACAGGAGCTACAAATGGGAACCACATAAGTAGTTAAACATTTTCTAATAGCCATATTTACAAAGAGAAACAGGTGAAATATTTTTTAACCCAAAATACTGTGATTCAGCAAGTAGTCAGTGTAAGAAATTACTAATGGGATATATTTTACTTATCTTTTTTCAGACCGTCTTCACCATTGGTTGTGTGTTTTCCGTTTAAGGTACCTCTTGGGCAGGCCTTGTTTGTGGCTGATCTAGACTGTTGGGCCTATCAGCCTCACAGGCTTATCTTATGCTGCTCACCCTGACTCCTGTACCCCCAGCAGTGCCGTATGCCAAGCTTAGTTTTCTTAAAATTGTTTTCTGCCTGAACACCCAGTCGTGTTTTGCTCAAATGTCACTCCTTATGAGACGCCATCTCAGATCACTTTTCCTGTTAGCTGGCTGTGTTACCTTCTTTGTGTCCTTTGAGAACCTAGCATCTGAAGTGATTTATCTGGTTATTGTCTGTATCCCCTGCTTGAAGTAAACTGCTTATGGGCAAGGATTTCCTCAGCTTTACTGTTCAGTTCAGTCGCTCAGTCGTGCCTGACTCTTTGCGACCCCATGGACTGCAGCACACCAGGCCTCCCTGTCCATCACCAACTCCCGAAGTTTACTCAAACTCATGTCCATTGAGTCGGTGATGCCATCCAACCATCTCATCCTCTGCGTCCCCTTCTCCTCCTGCTTTTTTTTTTAATCTTTCCCAGCATCAGAGTCTTTTCAAATGAATCAGTTCTTCACATCAGGTGGCCAAAGTATTGGAGTTTCAGCTTCAACATCAGTTCTTCCAATGAATATTCAGGACTGATTTCCTTTAGGATGGACTGGTTGGATCTCCTTGCAGTCCAAGGGACTCTCAAGAGTCTTCTTCAGCACCACACAGTTCAAAAGCATCAATTCTTTGGCGCTCAGCTTTCTTTATAGTCCCAACTCTCACATCCATACGTGACTACTGGGAAAAACAGCTTTACTGTTAGGTCCCTATATATTGAAAATAAGATTTTTAAAAGGTACATGGTGTTTCATTTTATGAAAGTACTGTTAATTTAACTAGTCACTTATTGTTTATAACTTGCTTCTTTATCCTTTTTTTCACTATTACAATGTGTGAAGAACATCTTAAGAGCTACATCTTACTATGTATTTCTTATTTCTTTAGGGTTCAGCCGTCTTAAAATTGCTTAAAGTATATGAACATTTTTTTTACTAATGAATACTGACAAATTTTATCTTAAAAGTTTGACTAACATTGCAGTATAAATTGACCAAACCTGTATGAAGTTCGATGAAAAATATGAGAGAGTACACATTTCCTCTCTATCTTTACCAGAAATGATATTTTTTCTTTCTTTTCATAAGATTTATAATTTATTTCTTAGATTAGTGAGTTATGATAATGAATAGAGGTATAGGTTCTGGACATCTTCTGGTTTGTCTTTGGCTCATTGGAGTGGTGTTTATATTTAGGATAGCCACCCTTTGACTCATCCTACTAACATTTTCCCTTGCTCTTCATTAGCCTTTTGTTTATTTACTTTTTTAATAATTAAAAGTTTTTGTCTTTTAAGAAGTTTAGGTTAATAACATTGTTTTTACAGCTTCTACTTTCATAGTTAATAAACTATCCTACCCAGATAACTGTTTTCTTCTAGTTCTTTGTGGTTTCATTTTTCACATCTCTCTCTTCTGTTCATCCAAGATTTATTTTGACATAATATGTGAAGTGAAAAAATTGTCCTTAGTTTTCCTCAGTAGTTAATCCGTTATTTTAGGCCCATAAAAGAAAACTTTTTCTTTTGCCTTCAAATAAAGCTGCCTTTGTCATATACTAAATACATTTATGTTTGGTTCTTTTTAGCTTTTATTCAGTACCAGTCAGTGCACATTGTTTTAGTAACTGGGAGTAATAATGTGTTTTCCTTTTGTTATTGTTAAGTTTTACCATCCTCTTCCCTCAACTCCCCCTACAATTTTTAGTTGTTGCTTTGTTAGTCCTCGAGTTTTTAGTTGATTCCTTAGGGTCTTCAGGTTGTTTTTGGTCTTGAATTTTTTAATTTAGAAAATACTGTTATTTCTACTTAATGTTTTATGTTGTATAATGAAAAAAATTTAATGCCATTAAGTTTTCCTTTGAGCCTAGTTTAGGTATTTTTTCCTTTACATTTAACCTGTAATATCTTTATTAAAATCCCTGCTGTTGCAGTTTTCTTTTTTTTTGTTGTTGGCAATTTTCATTCAGCTGTTCCTCTATGCTACTTGGGCATTGTGCTAAGTGTTGAGGAGACAGAGATGAATGATACAGGATCTTTGCTGTCATGGAGTTTACTGTCCGTTGGAAGAGCTAGGCTGTTAACAGACCACTGCGTAGAGTTTTCAGATGACAACTGCTGGGAAGGAGAGAAGTAGGGTGTGCTGATAGAGATTGGAAGGTGCTAGTTGGGATGTTCTGAGAATGTAACGTTTAAAGTTAGTGATGGTGAGTGTGTTTTGGAAGTTTTCTTAACTTCCCCAGTCTGTCACAACATTAAAAAAAAAAAAAGTGACACACTGAATTAGTTCTGTAAACATGTTTTGTAAAAATTGTCTTGCAAACAGGTTCAAGTCCCTGTCCCACCCGCTCCACGCCATATCCTCCAGTTGGATTACGGCCTCAAACCCTGTATGGAATAGAAATTTTGGAACTGTGATTCTGACTTCTAAGATCTGAAAAATACTGGGGCAAGTTTCCCGAGTAAAGGGGACAAAAAGAACCTGGCTCAATTTAGGAGGTGACCGGAGATTGGAATGGCTGGAGTTTACTGAGTGAAGAGAGTGGGGCAGACTTTATTGCAAGACTTATTTCCAAGTGCTAAGGCTGCTTCCGCTTCACCACCTTCCTATCCTATTTATAGTCTGTGATCCAAATTGGTCACTTACAAATAAGCTGGATTATTTTGCTCCTTGGTACTTTACTTCATTATTTCTACTGTATTTTCACTTTCCTCCCACTCAGGATCTTTGCATAGGCTGTCCGAATTTGCTAAATTGTGATTTCCTTTGATAAATTAACCCTTAATGCTGGCAAAACAGGTTAAGTTCTCTGTTGGTTATATTTATTAATTTCCCATTTCCCATTGGACATTTCTTTTGTAAATACTTGTAACAACTGCAATTCATTAAATGCATGTGATTTGTTTTAGCAGTCTTTTTCTCCTAGAGCTGTACTTTTCAATCTTGTAGTTACTAGCCACTTGTGGCTATTTAAATTAAAATTAAATAATGTAAAAAATTCATATCCTCAGTTTTACTAGTCACATTTCAGGTGCTCAGTATCCATATGCAACTAGTGGCTATTACAGTGGACAGCAGAGATAAAGAGTCTTGTGCAGTAATGAAAATTTATATTAATTTCTGAATAATTATGTGGCTAAAAGCTACAGTATTTAAGTAGCCATATCTGGCTATTGAAATATGGCAAGTCTGAATTGAGATGTGCAGTAAGTATGAAATATAAGCTTGATTTCTAGCACAAAAAAGGGAAAAGAGCTCAATTTTTAAGATATTGATTATATATTGAAGTAATGCTACTTTACATATTTCCTGTTACAGAAAATATTTATGACAGTTAATTTAACTTTATTGTAGTGTTTTAATGTGGCTACCAGAAAGTTGAAGATTGCATGGGACTCACATTATTTTCTAGGTGGTCAGCACTGGTCTGACTCTAGATCGTAAGTTTCTACAATGGAGGGACAGTTCACTATGGCGTTCACAGCAGCCAGTGGTGCCCAGCATATACATAGTAGGTGTTCAAAATGTTTGATGAATGAATAAGCTTTTCAGTAGGTAGAAAACATTACCTATTCAACTTTTGCTTTTTAAAATTGTTGGTTTTCTTCTGGACTGTAATTTAAAATTTTTTTCCTATGACTGTTGAGAAAAGAAGCTTTTCTTTTGATAGCTAAATAAAGAACTGTCCTTATTAAATAATTGCTGTGTATCATTCATCTTTTGGTTATGTTTTTCTGGCTTTAGGCTGCTAACCAGAGAGGGAATTTAAAGTCTGCCAACCTGTTTTCTGTCATTTTTCTTTGTGTAGCAGTTAACTTAGATGATCGATTGTGTGTTGTTTGGCACGTGAAAATTCATGACTATTAAATCTAAATAATTGAGGACTATGAATGCTTTTCTTTTACTTATACTTTCGTCTCCATATTATGATCCCTGTTCCTTTTTAATTTACATTTATTGGTGACCTTGTCTGTTTCTTTAGACTTAGAACAATTTACTGTCTTACAGAAAGATATCTCTTTTTCAGCTTGGTTTATGCTTTTTTACCTGTTTACTTCCTAAATGTTTCCTTTGTGTTTTGTATTCTCCTGAATGGACCCTCACTGCCCCCCTCCTTCTCCCCCATACTCACTTTGTATTTTTTTCTCTTAATGAGAAGATAGTCATCAGGAGTTGCAAACTCAAATACATAACCTCACTTCTGTAGACACTGTGTATTTGTCAGGGAAATATTTCTTAAATATTTTTTTCCTCCATCAGTTGATGGTTTTCAGACTTTATCCTTAGTGATCCTAGTCATGTTTTGCTATTGTCACCAACTATTTCACCAGCTGTTGCCTTAACTACCTGTAGCACTCAGGGGTATTACTGCCAAGGAATAATTTCTGTTGTAGGAAGAATATTTTGAGCCATTCTCAGTCCCTGAAAATTCCGTGGAAGTTTTCCCCCTGCTCTGAACGTACCAAAGGTTATTCCTAAAAGTCTAGGTATTGCCTTTTTATATAGGGTCTTTTTAATAGTAAGTGAAATGAGACCAAGTTGTTTAGTGGCTCGGTCTCTTCTAAACTGTTTTCAGTTGATAGATTTGTGAAAACCTCTGAACTCTCACAAAGAGTACACCCTTTGAATACTTGATGTTGGAAAAGTGATGTCACAAGCAATCAGGGAGCCTTGAGGAAGCCTTGACCCTTTTGCTGCCTCCCTGTTCCCAGGAAGCAGAGTTACTTTCAGATAACCTCAGTTGTGGTATCGCTCTCTTTTTAGTTATTTTTTCTGTTGTTTTCTTCTATTGCGGATTTAGAAGAGGAATAAAATACTCTTACTTTTAATCTGTAAGCCACCTAAAATGATATTTATCAACTTGCAGTTCTTTTAAATAGGTCCTGGAGGTCTTTGAACCATCTGGAATAGTTCAGTCTATATTTCCATCTATATTTTCTTTTGGTTATAAATGGAGGGGATTTTGGTGTTAGATTAGTGTATGTTCTACGTCTTTGTTGTACACAAATAGTTAAACTTTGATGTGAAAAATTGATGTTAGAACAAAGGTTTCATTTGGTTCCCATAGCTGAATACTAATTTTATGTTTGCCAAATTTTAAAAGTAAAATGTTTGCTGTCTCTTTTTCTATAACCCTATAAAATTTTGGCCATCTAAAACTTGTTTTATGATGTAACTCAAGTTTGATGCTGTAACTCAAATTGTGTATTTTTTCTACTGTCTGCTCCTGTACCTCTTCTACTCCCAGGGTCTTTTTACATGTGTCCACACAGTGGGAAGAAAACCTGAACTTGACTTGTGAAGTACTGGGCATTCAAAGCTGTGAATCCTTGCAAAGGATCTTGGGACTGGACCTCTGTGAATTGGCTCTTTCAATTTGTCCACTTAAAAGGCATAATAGATTATGCAGCTGTTTGGGCTTCTGTGGGGTATTACTCCATATTCATGTCTAGTTGCAATTATGTGCATTTTCAGTTTCTTACAAAGACTTCCCGTTGTATTCAAAATAAGTTTGTTGGCTTTATGTTGTTTTAATGTATGAATTTTCTTTGAGGAAAAATGCTTGCAAGATTTTTAACTCAGAAAATATTGTTTTAATGGATGAATTTTCTTTGAGGAAAAAATGCTTGCAAGATTTTTAACTCAGAAAATGAAATTTAAATGAAAAGTTCTTACGTAAAGTAACTGAAAATATATTTTAAGAAGGAGCTACTCTGATTTGTTTTAATTTTGAGTTTTTTATAAGTTAGTCAATTTTGGTAGAGGTGAATACTCTTTAAATTTGTCATTCAATCAGATAATGATGAATGTCAGAGTAATAGTTAATGGATCAATCCTAAAAACGTAAACGGTTCTAATTTAAGCATACAGCAAAATTTAAAATACAGCAAATTTTGTAATGTACAAAGTGACCAAAGATCTTTGTTCAAAAGTCAGAATCTCTTTAGAATCTCTGTAGTAAAAATAACATTTAATGTAACTTATATTTTAAGAGGAGGATACCCTTCAGCTCTCCCTTAGGGTTACTGTGCCACCTTAGAGTAATATCTCAGTAGGATGCAAAATAGTGTCCACTTTTCTCTTAAAAAAAACTAAAAAAGAAAATGACTTGAACCATCCTGAAGTTTATACTTGAACATGTTCATTAGAACAAGTTGTCTTCTCCTTGTTTTTGCAATGGATAAGCATTAACCTTGCAAAACATGACATCAGACCTGTAAGTGTGGTGACATAGAAATAATATTTGCCTCATTTTTCTTCAGTTTTAAATAGAAGTATCAGTCTGATGTCACTGAAAATTTTACTCTATTCTTGTGATGTTGTATTTGATATCTTAGAAATTTTTGCATTCAATATTTTAGTGCTATGTATTTTCATTTAAGATACAGTTAAGTCTTAGAGAAAATACTATTTTGTTCTCATTAGCAAAATTTTTGCGGTGGATTTCTGTTGCTGTTTTAGAATTTTCATACCAAATGTGAACTCTATTGAAAAAGGAATCTTGTCTTTATAAAGCATAACTTCACTCTCAGGCTCTGTTAAAAAAAAAAAAAAATCAAATAATTTCATTTGAAGTCATTGTATTTTAAACACTTGGTCACTGAACTGCAAATTAACACTTCTTCTGTGAGATTTTCATTGCTGTTACTTGGTTTATTTATTTTTTACCTAGACAAAAGAGTAAGCAAATAGTATATGATGGGAAAACTGAAACATTACCTACTGTTTCTTTAAGAAACCAGCTTATCCAGGGGGTTTTAGTATGTTTAACCTAACCTGCTAGCAAGGAAAAGTTCTTTAAAATAATGGATATTAGCCGTATCCAATCACAATTATCAGTTTCACTAACAGGGAGGAGATTTGACTCTTCAGCCACTAGAATTGGAGAAGGTGGAGCTTGGTATTCAGGTTTGGTTGCTTTGGAGTACAGCTTCAAGTGAAGTTAATCTGAGGTGAAGCAAACAGAAAATTGTGGAGGTTTTGTTGGTAGGATTTTTGTTCTAATCTTTTAATGATCCTTTATTTTACACTTTTGCTCCTTTGTGCTTCTGTGTATGCTAGCTTTTGTCATTGTTGGTATTTTCTGATGCAAACTGAACATTAAAATTAAGCAGGGAAGCAGAACAAAAGGGCTGTTTGGACAGGAAATAGGTGTTCAGAGAATCAAACTTGACTTTCTTTTATCATTATTTTTAATTCAGAATTTAAGTGTCATTAAAAAATACTTGCATAAAAACCATCTCCAGTAACAGTCTTTTCTCTCGGATTGGATGTTTGAAGAGTCATTTGTCAGTTTTTATAAATGACATCTTGAGGAGAAGGTCTGTTTATGTCATTTTCCTTAAACTTAAGATGTGAAGTTGCTAAAAGACAGATATATGTAGTAGGTTTAAATGTGTCCTTTTTAAAGAATTGAAATGCCAACTGTTAATTTTTTTTTTTTTATCCCCCAGCATACATCCCCTCTTTTTAAACTTCAGTGTATTTTATATCTACCAATGTGTTGGTGCTTTTTAGTATGCTCATAATTTTAGTTTTGCTTTTTTAAAAGATCATAGATTCATTTTATATAGAACAAGGTAAAACTTTGTCCTCCTTTCAAACTTCATTTCTTTCAAGGTGGACATAGCAATCAACACCCTTTTGAAACAGCAAATGAATGAATTTATATTTTTAAGAAGTATAGATAGGCTGCCAAAACTTAAAAAGTGTCTATGAATCTATTGACATTTCTTACTTAAGAAATAATTGTACTATGTTTCAGTACCAGAAGTTTCCTTTAGAGGCCCTTGTTTTTATATTGTTGCTCTTTGATCTCATAGAAATTAAGGTATAGAATAATTTGAATAATTGGCCCAAATGCCACCTAAGCATTTCAGTCAGTATACTTGTATTTACTATGCTGCTTCTTTCAGATCACGCAAAAGGTTTTAAATTAATGCTTTCTGCTCCATCTATTGCATAAGCAATACTATGTAATAAAATCAAGAAAAGTCACCCAAATATCCACAAGATCGTTGTGAGATGGTCTTATTTATTTCCCTGTTCTATTCTGTACCTTACCATATTCTTATATTTTTCCCATAATTGTGAATAAAGACAGTTTTCTATTTTTTATCAAACTGTATCATTTATTATTAAAATTGTTTTCATTTCATTTGCTATAGAATTCTCTTAGGTTAATAGGACCTTAATCTACCTAGTTTTTTGCCTGTTTTACATTTAGATTGTTCCTAATTTTTCACCATTTTAAATGGTATTGCTGAATAAACCTCTTTGTGTAAATTTCAAGATATTTTCTTCTGTGTTTCTTTTGGGAAAATCCCCTTGAGTGGGCTTACCTAGATCAAAGGCTATAAACACTTCAGTAGCCAAATTGCTTTTTAAAAAGGTTATTCCAGTTTATATTGCCACCAGAAAAATGTGCTTCAAAATTTCTCTAATGGGTAGCCCCTAAGTGTTCTCATTAAAGTGTGCCTCTGAAGGTGTCTGACTTGTTGATTAGTTTTTGCCTAAACTAATAGGCTATTTTAAATTCCGTTTTCTAAGATGTAGATGAATCTGAATCCATTTTCTGGACATTAAAATCAGCTGAAGAAAATTGGGAGAATTTTTGCCTATTTAAGTGAGCAATATCTTTGTTGGTTGTATTGTGTGTGTTGCTATCAGTTAAGTACAGGGCTTAATGTTTTACATTGGAATTGTTGCTCACACAAGTTTTCCTCAGTACATGTTTCTTCTGGTAGCACATATCAGAGGATTTTCTTCTAAGAAAAACATCAGAAACATTTTTAGAGAGGGAGCTGTAATACTTAACTTTACTCTGAACAGATATGAATAGCCTTTGTCACTTTGTGCATTTCTGGTTTTTTAAGTACAATATAGAAACATAGATCTATGTTATAAATCCAGGTTTTAAAATATTAGCACTCTTCTAGTGTTTGTTGGGTTTTCAGTTGAAGGTAAGATGACTTTATGTACACATAGTGTGTTACTAGTCCTGTGTTCTTCCCGTTTGTCTTTAAGAGCATTCTTTGGCAATAACTACCGCATTGTGTATGTGCTTGGCAGCTAGTCTGTTAAATAGAATAGGCTAGGATTGTCAGGATGTGACCTTGTTAACTCATGTTCCAGAATAAACTTAAAAAGTTATTTTAAAGCAAAATTCTATAAGACATTAAAAAAATCTAATTTATAAATAGGAGTCAGTGATAAGTCATGGGTTAAGTTCTAATTCACTGGTGGAGCCAGTAGTTAAGCATGTATGCATAATCTTGAATTAAATAGTTCAGCTCATTTTTCAGTTTAAATAATTTACTTTCTGTAAATTTTTGCTGATAAACTTAAATCTTTGGCTTTTTGTATATTTGTGGGGGAAGTTTTTTTTCATGTCTGTTTTGTTTGTTGTGGCTTAGGAGTGACTTTTTTCCCCCAGATATTTTGGTTTTCTTAACATTTGAAATGGATGAGAAAAAAATTAAAACTGATGACTTTTAATTAATGAAGCAGTTGTTGTGAAATAACATTTTCTCCATTTAAGTTTGCTAGGTGTGTCAGGATTTTATACAGATAATCTAAATACTTGATTCATGAGTAGAACAATTGTTTCACCTAAATATTTAAAATTTATGTTGGTGCTTAAACATTTGTATCTATTTCCTTTGTTCTGAATTTAAGAAAATGTATTTAATTTTCTTCTTAACTGATTCATCTTATTGCTGCCAGGTAGAGATGAAGGTAATTGTAAATATAACAGTTTTAGTGAAAGTCATTTCAAATTTGGCTATAGATTATATTTTAGTGAGTAGGCAAGATAAAGATTTACCTCCTCTCCTAGTACTCTGGTAACATTAGAACGTTGGACTTCCCTGGTGGCTCAGACAGTGGAGAATCTGCTTGCAATGCTTTTCAGAACAGATAATCTTCCATTGTTTCTCTTCTGTACTTCTACTACTGATTTCTGGTGGACAGTTTGAACTAAGGAGTATCCTTTTAGTACATTAGTTTCATTCCGAGGGTAGAGGCCAATTTTCTAGGGGGAGAAGAATCTCTAAATGACCTAATATTGAGACCAGATAACAGTAGCGGTAATTCTATTTTATTCTTTTAGAGTGAAAGAAAAAAGTGATTTAGAGGAAGGATATTAAATACATTCAGTGTCTGTTGTTAGTCTTCATTCAGGGAGAATGTATTGATTTCTTTTTCTTAATGACAGAGGAAAAAGGTTAATGGACAGAAAGTTGGTAAAATGTGAAAGAGCCTTGAAACTGTGGCTTAGTAGTTACAATGTCTCTTTGTGTAAAAGGGGACTTTACAGTTTTGCAATGGTTTCCCTTTATGGCTTCTTTATAAAAGTAGGTAAATGTTTTAGGAGGTTTTTTTTGTTTTTGTAACTTTAAAATGCTTATTTATTAACTGATAATGTATATTAACCTCTTTGGCTGAATCTGATTTTCTGTGTTTTTGTATATTGTTAGAAAAAAAATGAACTCAAAACATTATGGTTAGTACTGTTTTTGTAGAAGCGAACAGATCTTTCTATCCTTATACCCATTTTTTTCCTCCACAAATAAGCACCTTGGTTACTTCTCCTACTCCCACGTTTTTGGTAGGTCCGTGATTTCTTAGCAGAACTTAGTATATTGACTACGCTTTACTTCTTGAGACTCCTCCCCTAAGTTTAATGAGGTGCCTGGGCTTCCTTTTGTTTTTGAGATCTATCCTTGCTGTTTCCTCATTACAGCTTTTAAGTATTGGAATTTCATAGGATTCTGACCTTAACACTATTCTTACTCTATACTTCTGGGATAATCTCCAGTCCCATATCATCAGTTAACATCTTTATATATTAATGGTTCTGAGATTAGTGTCTTAAATACAGATTTTTTGTTTGCACCTAAGACTCCTGTTCATCGAACGCTCCATGAATGTTTCTTCCACACCTGTGTTAAACTCATCAAAGCTAAGGGGCTTATTTTGTCCTCCCCAGCAGTGTCCTTCAAGACCTTTTCCCCTACTCTCAAAATAAATGTGCGGTGGTATAACCATGCATGTCAGAACCCAAGTGTCGCTCTGAGCCTTCCTTCTTTTCTTCCCAGTTAGCCACAACTTCCCATCGATTTAAAATCCATAGTAACTCTGGAATCAATCCTTTTTTTCTTCACTGTTTTAGCACGCATGACAGTTTGGTTTCTTAGATTACTAAAACAGTACCCTGACTGATCTTCACTTTTAGTTTTGGCTCTCTATAATACATTCTTCACTGTTCATTCACGTCTGTCTCTGCTTAAAGTTCTATAGTGATTTCTTATCACCTTTTGAATTTTTTACCAGCTGATTCTGTCCTAAGGGTTCTCCGAGGTAGTTACCCAACAACCTTAAGAGGGGGAAGTATTGTTACCTTCATTTAACAAGTGAGATGATTTAGAAACACTTCCTATTAATAATTTGTCTAGGGTTGCCTTAGCTTGTGAGTGGCTAGCATACTTTGAACTGAAGTTTGCCATATCAAAGTCCCTTTTTACCACCCAGCCATGTGACTTCTAGGCTAACCCCTGCTTACTAATGCGTCTCCCCGGCCCCTTCCTCCTCCCCCCACACACCATTCTGAGCTGTTAGCAGTCCTTCCTTCTAAGACAAACTCAAAACCTGTTGCCTGCCAGTCAGAATGGCTGCGATCCAAAAGTCTACAAGCAATAAATGCTGGAGAGGGTGTGGAGAAAAGGGAACCCTCTTACATTGTTGGTGGGAATGCAAACTAGTACAGCCACTATGGAGAACAGTGTGGAGATTCCTTAAAAAACTGGAAATAGAACTGCCTTATGATCCAGCAATCCCACTGCTGGGCATACACACTGAGGAAACCAGGATTGAAAGAGACACGTGTACCCCAATGTTCATCGCAGCACTGTTTATAGTAGCCAGGACATGGAAGCAACCTAGATGTCCATCAACAGATAAATGGATAAGAAAGCTGTGGTACATATACACAATGGAGTATTACTCAGCCATTAAAAAGAATATATTTGAATCAGTTCTAATGAGGTGGATGAAACTGGAGCCTATTATACAGAGTGAAGTAAGCCAGAAAGAAAAACACCAATACAGTATACTAACACATATATGTGGAATTTAGAAAGATGGTAACCATACCCCTGTATACGAGATAGCAAAAGAGACACTGATGTATAGAACAGTCTTTTGGACTCTGTGGGAGAGGGAGAGGGTGGGATGATTTGGGCGAATGGCATTGAAATACGTATAATATATATGGAACGAGTCGCCAGTCCAGGTTCGATGTACGATACTGGATGCTTGGGACTGGTGCACTAGGACGACCCAGAGGGATGGTATGGGGAGGGAGGAGGGAGGAGGGTTCAGGATGGGGAACACATGTATACCTGTGGCGGATTAATTTCGATATTTGGCAAAACCAATACAGTATTGTAAAGTTTAAAAATAAAATAAAATTTTAAAAATAGATTAAAAAAAAAAAACCAAAAAAAAACCTGTTGCCTGAGGGAATTCCCTGGCAGTCCAATGGTTAGGACTCTACTTCAAGGGCAGGGGGGTGTGGGTTCCATCCTTGGTTAGAGAACTAAGAATCTGCATGCCATGAGGTTCAAGAAACAACAACGACGACAACAACTTGGCAAAGACTAATGTTTTCAAAGATGTAGTTCTGACAGTTTTTTGGAACCTGCCTAAAAAGATACAGAACATTTTAGCATCCCTAGAATGTAAGAAGATAAAAGATTGAAATATAGGAAAAATTAAGGTAGTTTTCCATGTGTGGTTAGTTTTGAATTTCATAGCTGTTGAATTCCTCACATATAATAAAAGCATGAGACCTGGTTGTATAAGAGGAAGATTAGGCAAAGTGTGAACGCACTTCATCTGAGAGATTTAAAATGCTAATAATCTCCTTAATGTTAGCCAGAACCTTGTGTTCATTTTTGCATCCGGGTGTATAAAGAATCTATCTACGAACCCAAGTCATATAAGCTTCTGAGTAAGTTACAGATAGGGAAATAGGCTGCATGTATTTTATATCAAATATTGTATCATCAAAAAAGTTAAATACTAAAGCTAATCTTGTCTAGATTAGCTGGACATTCCAGTTTTAGAACATTTCTATCACTCCAAAAAGATTCTTTGAGTGTTTCTAAACAGGTCTCATTTCCATCCCCAGTCCTGGGTAACCAACCAATAGCCTGCTCTCTTCTCTGTAGATTGTTCTTTCTCAGCATTTGATATAAATTCAATCATTAAATACATGGTCTTTTGAGTTTGGCTTCTTTCACCTAGGTTGTTTTTGTGAGGTATATCCATGTAGCAATGTGTGTCATTAGCTTGGTCCTTCCCTTTCTTTTTTTTTTTTTGCCTCTTCTTTTTTTCCCTTCTTTTCTCCACCATCCTCCGTACCCCCCACCCCATGCCTTTTTTAATCTAAGTGGAATCAAACAGTGTTTATCCTTTGTGTCTGACCCATTTCACTTAGCATAATGTCTTCAAGGTTCATTCATCTAGTAGCATATATGAGAATTTCATTCCTTTTCAAGGCAATAATATTGCATTGTATGTATGTTTATCACATTTTTGTTTTTTTATCCATCCACGGCCATTGGGTTGTTTCTGCTGCTGCTGCTAAGTCGGGGCAGTCGTGTCCGACTCTGTGTGACCCCATAGACAGCAGCCCACCAGGCTACCCCGTCCCTGGGATTCTCCAGGCAAGAACACTGGAGTGTTTCTACCTTTTGGCTATTGTGTAATGCTGGTATAAACATTGTAAATATCTGTTCTAGTTTTTGCTTTCAAATATTTTGGGTATATACCCAGAAGTGGAATTGCTGGATCATAAGTAATCCTATATTTAACTTTTTGAGAAGCTGCCAAACTTTTCCACAGAGGCTGTACCATTTTACATTCCTACCACCAATGCAGAAGACTTCCAATTACTCCACATCCTCAGCAAAATGTACTGATTTTTTGAGAATAGCCATCTTAATGGTATGAAGTGGTATCTCATTCTGGTTTTGATTTGCATTTCTTAATTATTAGTGATGTTTTCAGCACTGATCATGCTAAATGATTAGCATCTTTTCATGTGCTTATTGGCCATGCTTGGGTATACCTTCTTTGGAAATAACGTCTGTTCAAGTCCTTTGCCTATTTTTGGATTAAATTGTTTGTTGAGTTGTAGGAGTTCTTTATATATTCTAGATATTAAGTATTTTTATCTTTTGCCATGTGTTTCCTCCTAGAAGTTTTGTAGTTTTAGCTCTTTTGTTTAGGTCTTTGATCCATTTTCAGTTAATTTTTGCACGTGGTATAAGGTAAAGGGTTCAGCTTCGTTATTTTGCATGGATATTCTATTTTCCTGGCACCATTTGTTGAAAAGACTGTCTTGGGTTAGTCCTTTATTGCCAAATAGTAGTTATTTTCTTTATCCATTTACCAGTTAATGGACATTTGCTGCTGCTGCTAAGTCACTTCAGTCGTGTCCGACTCTGTGCGGCCCCATGGACTGCAGCCTACCAGGCTCTTCCGTCCATGGGATTTTCCAGGCAAGAGTACTGGAGTGGGGTGCCATCGCCTTCTCCGAATGGACATTTGGATTGTTTCCAATTTTCAGCTAATCTGAATAATGCTGCTATGAACATTTATGTGTAAGTTTTTGTGTGGCATACATTTTTGTTTCTCTTAAGTAGAAACCTAGAACTGGAATTACTGAATCATGTGATAACTCCATGTTTAACTTTGTAAGAAATGGTTTAACTGTATTCCTAAGTTTCTTTTGTGTTCTGTGTTCCCATCAGGAATGTGTGAGTTTTTCTCTTTAACCTTGCCAACACTTGATACAGTAGTAAGTCTTTTTAAATTTTACTGTTCTAGTAGACATGATGGAGAAGGCAGTGGCACCCCACTCCAGTACTCTTGCCTGGAAAATCCCATGGACGGAGGAGCCTGGTAGGCTGCAGTCCATGGGGTCACTACAAGTTGGACACGACTGAGCGACTTCACTTTCACTTTTCACTTTCGTGCATTGGAGAAGGACATGGCAACCTACTCCAGTATTCTTGCCTAGAGAATCCCAGGGATGGGGGAGCCTGGTAGGCTGCCGTCTATAGGCTCGCACAGAGTCAGACACGACTGAAGTGACTTAGCAGTAGACATGAATTGGCATCTCTTTGTGGGGTTAATTTATGTTTCCTAAATGACAAATGTTGAATGCTACCTACTGTTCCTCTGGCTTTAGCCTCCTGTCATTCCAATTCTCACTCCCCTTTTCCCCACCACACTTAGTCTTAAGCTCTATCAAGACCTCACTCCCAGTACTTCCTCTTTCTTTTCCTTCGCTTCAGTTCCCTCTTCAATCATTTTTCTTCCTAGTATTCTTAGCTTCTAGTCTTGGAGCAGTTCTACCATTATATACTCTGCTTTTAAACCTAAGCCACTGAATGCGACCAGAGAAAGTCACAAAATTTTTTGTTTTGATACCACTGTGAGTTTTTCTGTAGCTTTTTACTTGGATTTAGTTTCAAACTTAAATAGAAGCTGCATGAACAGTACAAAAAGGTCCCATTCCCTCTTCACAGATTCTCAGTTAATTGTTATGCTTTTTCCCATCTGATTTATATTGTCTCTCTCTCTCTCTCTGTGTAAAAATATAGGCATATATATATTTTATTTTCTGAGTCATTTGAGAGTAAAGCTGGAGACTTACCTTGGTTACATAGCTATTAAGTGGTAAAGTGGAGAATTAAATTCAGATCTCTTTTTTTGGTCTCCTTTGTATCTGGCACATATGTGGTGCTCTGAGAATGCTTCTTGACTTGACCAATGACTACACCTTACATGCTAGAATCTGTGTATATCTCGTCTCCTTTTGCGGTTTTAAAAGTATAGGTGCTTGAGCTTTGAAGTTAGACTCGCTGGATTTAGATCCTTGTTTTACCAGTTACTTACTAGCCGTTTGACCTGAGCAAGTTCCATAATCTCACTAAGCCTCTGTTCCCTCATTTCTGAAGTGGAGATGATAATAGTCGTACTTGTAAGGGATATTATTGTGAAGATTGGAGGAGACATTGCAGGTAAAGAATTTATCATGGACCCTCTTATTTCTGTTCTTCTTTTGTCCTACTACTCTGATTTAGCTATAAGCTTCTGGTTTGTCCTGGGCCATGATCTTTTACTGGCAGAGTTGATAAGACATCTAAGTGAATTTCTAGGCAGTTAGCAAAGAGAGACCTTTTAGGAGAAAGGTCTGGGCTAGAGTCATGTTTTGAAGACATTTGTGCAGAGCTGCTACTTAGAGCTTTGAAACTTGAACTTTGTACATAGGAAGACAGATTGCCGGTGATGAGATACTGAGATACAAGTCCAGGACCCACACACCTTTGGACATTTCAGTTTTCAAGTATTTTTTTATTGGCTTCTCAACTTCTGAAATATTTCAGTAATACCAACTTTTTAGCATCCGTAAAATGCAGGGTCACATACCTGGAAGTAGTATAGAAATTTCAGGTAGTCCAATATTTCTGCCCATTCCCTTCACCCTTTCCGAAGGTACTTTTTTTTTTTAATAAAATATTCTATCTTGTTAGATCACATATCCTAGGTTTTGATTCAGAAGATAACGGTCATTTAACATGGAGGGGGGAAGAGAAATCATCAAAGGAATTAATTCCAAAGTAAGATTTCATTAATGTTGTATTGTCTTTTTAGTCAGTAAGATGTCAGACACTATTCATTAGGTGATTGATTTATCAGAGAAGATGAGTAAAGGGAGATGCACCTGAAATGAGAGGAAGTGTAAATGATAATGAGAGAAAATGTAAAAAAATCACAAAAATCTTTGATGAATCTAGATGTTTAATTGCTGATTTGTATATGATTAAACTCCAAGCCATATTTTATCCTTTTAATGATTTGATAATTTTCTCAGAATAATTATCCCTTTGAAGGAAATGGGTTGCCAGGGCAGGACCTGTTGTCTGATTCCTTTTACAGAATGAGTTCCATGTAGATAAAAATTTTAATATTATTCTTTATGATGCTGTCTTCCTACGAAAATCAGGGGTAAAATATTCTAGAAAAATAGCACAGAACCTTGCTGATTTGTCACCAATATCCTTGGTTTGGTTGTCTCTAATAAGGAACAGATTCTGGGATTTTTCCTGGTGGTTCAGTGGTTAGGACACCCACACTTGCACTGCAAGGGGCTGGGGTTCAGTCCCTGCCTGGTTAGGGAACTGAGATCGTGCATGCCTTGTGGTACAGCCAACAACAAAGAAACAGTCCCAATTATAGGTATCTCTTAATACCTCACTCTGACTGAGCGTTAGAATTTTACATTCTAGAATTTAAAATTTTACTGTCTGATAATAGTGAGGAAGCTTACTTCTCAAGACCAAATCAATTGCAGTGATTATTCAGTTGACATTTTGGGATGGAAGCTGTTTTATATTTTCAGTACCATAATTCTTAAAATGAGACTGCTGCATAAATTGAGGGTGTGTGTTAATAAAGAGAGAACAATATCCTGTTTTGCTGCTTGTGTTTGCTTGATTTCACATTTGTGGTCCATCTTAAGAGAAAACAGGGGCTTCCCAGGTGGTGCTGGTGGTAAAGAACCTGCCTGTCAATGCCAGAGACATAAGTGACTCTGGTTTGATCCTTGGAGTGGAAGATTCCCTGGAGGAGGAAATGGCAAACCACTCCAGTAGTCCTGCTTGGAGAATCCCACGGATGGGGAGCCTGGCAGGCTACAGTCCATGGAGTCGCAAAGAGTCGGATACGACTGAAGTGACTTAGCACAAAGACAAAACAAAAAATATATATATGAATAACACAGAAACAAATATATTTCGTACTAACCAGAAATCTTGCATGTAAAATGAGTCTAAAGTGGCTGTCGGGTTTTTTTTTTTTAAGCCGAGGGGAAGGAAACTTGAGTGTTTGTTAACAGGAAAAAGAATTATTTTGTATTGCAGGTAAAATATTTTTTTCATTACCTGTCATTTGTTAGACCTAGCTCTTTAAATAGTTAGAAGAGATAAAAAGGTATTAAGTAATGTTCAAAGTACATAGGTAGCAAGATAATTGTACCCCAGAGCTTCTGTAAGGTGTTAGCCACAGCTGAACATTTTTAAATGATCGTAATCCCAGGAGGTCTAATTATTTCATAATTCACATTTGCTTAATTGGAATGTGTGTATTGAATGGACATTCCATCTTTTCAAGGGAAACCTTTATTGCGTAGTTAGTTGGTTTTAGAAGTTTAGAAAAAGCAGGGAAAGAAACCACGTTAACCACAGAAGTTATTCTCTGCAAAATACACCCACCTTGCAATAATACTGGCATAATGGCATAATTTATTCTATGAAATCAGACATTTGTATACCTGTCACGTGTGTATGCTAAGTTGCTTCAGCCATGTCCGACTCCTGGAGACTCTATGGACTGTAGCCCACCAAGGCTTCTCTGTCCATGGGATTCTCCAAGCAAGAATGCTGGAATGGGTTGCCATTCCTTGTCCAGGGGGGATTGAACTCACGTCTCCTGTGTCTCCTGTATTGCAGGTGGATCCTTTACCACTGAGCCACTCACTGGGGAAGCCCCACATGTCGCATATGTTACCTTTTTTATTTAAAAAACAAAACAGAGAAAAGTTCATAAAATCCTTAGTTGTTCATGAGAAATAGACATGTTGAAGCACTTGTTTTATCTCTTCCATTAGTACAGGAGGGTAACACTGACAGTATTCTCATGTGGTTTGGTTCTCACCCTCTGGAAAGGATTGAGGCAGAGTGTGTGATACCAGGGTGCTTTTTTCTCTCTAAAATATTTGTTTTCTCATTGGGGTGCCTTTATCTTTTCGAATTAGTGTTTATATGTGTATGTATCCTATATAGAGTGGAGTTGCTGGGTCATAGGATAGTTCTATCTTTAGTTGTTTGAGAAACCACGTATCTTCCACAGTGGCTGCATCAATTTACATTCCCACCAACAGTGTATGTATGAGGGTTCCCTTTTCTTCACATCCTCTCCAGCATTTGTTATTTGTGTCCTTTTTGTTTGATGACGGCCATTCCTGTTGACAGGTGTAAGGTGATAATCTCATTGTGCTTTTGATTTGTGTTTCCCTGGTGATTAGTTGCATTGAGCATTTTTTCGTGCGCCTGTTGGCCATCTGCATTTCCTCTTTGGAAAAATATGTGTTCAAATCCTCTGCCCAGTTTTTAATCTGGTTGTTTGTTTTTTTAATGTTGAGTCGTATGAACTGTTTATATCATTTGCAAATATTTTCTCCCATTCAGTACTCTGTCTTTTCATTTGGTTGATGGTTATTTTTCCTTTGCTATCCGTAAAAGCTTTTAAGTTGAATTAGGTCCTGTTTGTTTATTTTTGCTTTTATTTCCTTTGTCTTAGGGGATGGATTAAAAAAGAATTGCTATAATTTAGGTCAGAGAGTGTTCGGACTATGAGGAAAACTCAAGACTTTTAAAACTTGCTTATCTCTTGAAATTTTGAATCATACTTTCCTTGGTCTTGGGTTTTCCTGGTAACTCAGAGGTAGAGAATCCACCTGCCAATGCAGGAGATGCCGGTTCAGTCCCTGAGTCAGGAAGATCTTCTGGAGAAGAAAATGGTAACCCACTTCAGTATTCCTTCCTGGAAAGTGCCATGGACAGAGGGGCCTGGTGGGCTACAGTCCATGGAGTTGCAAAGAGTCGGACACAGCTTAGCGACTAAACAACAAAAACAACAAATCCTTGGTCTTTGATTCTATATGACTTAAAGCCAGGTTCTTGGGACTTTTAACTTGCTGGCAGTATTTTGAGGCTGCTAATGGAACTAGTTGGACTTCATCCAGCAGGTGTGAAACAAATAAGGAGCTGTTATAGGGCCCATTGTTGATGAAGTAGATACAATTTCAGCTGAATGCTAAATGGCTTCAAAGAGTATGGTGCCCAGTAGTTTATTTTGTGTTTTATAACTGCACATAGAAATAGAAGAGGAAAGTCTGATCTTGGAATGGCATGTATCCTAACAGGAACTTAAAATTATCAAAATGATCTCTATGTATTATTGAAACAAGATCCAATGCAGATTTGTGTGTTGACTTCTAAGTAGTTTTAAAGTTAATATGCTGCTTTTTTTTTCTTAATTTAGGGAGACTTGAAAATTACAGGTGGTTTTTTCAGCTTTTGAAGTAGTGAAAAGATACATGTAGGATATTTTAATGGTGTGGAAAAGGGACTACATTGATTTTTCTTGAAAGGGAAAGTTGCTCAGTCATGTCCGACTCTTTGCAACCCTATGGACTAATACATAATACCAATATAGAATCCATGGGATTCTCCAGGCCAGAATACTGGAGTGGATAGCCTTTCCCTTCTCCAGGCGATCTTCCCAATGCAGGGATCGAACCCACGTCTCCTGCATTGCAGGCAGATTCTTTACTACCTGAGCCACAAGGGAAGCCCTTCATTTTACTTATGTATAGTAATAATGTCTGTCTTAAATGACCTATCAGTTCAGTTCAGTCGCTCAGTCGTGTCCGATTCTTTGTGACCCCATGAATCACAGCACGCCAGGCCTCCCTGTCCATTACCAGCTTCCGGAGTTCACTCAAACTTGTGTCCATCGAGTCGGTGATGCCATCCAGACATCTCATCCTCTGTTGTCCCTTCTCCTCCTGCCCCCAATCCCTCCCAGCATCAGAGTCTTTTCCAATGAGTCAACTCTTCGTATGAGGTGACCAAAGTACTGGAGTTTCAGCTTTAGCATCAGTCCTTCCAAAGAACACCCAGGACTGATTTCCTTTAGGATGGACTGGTTGGATGTCCTTGCAGTCCAAGGGACCCTCAAGACCCTTCTCCAACACCACAGTTCAGAAACATCAATTCTTCGGCGCTCAGCTTTCTTCACAGTCCAACTCTCACATCCATACATGACTACTGGAAAAACCATAGCCTTGACTAGACGGACCGTTGTTGGCAAAGTAATGTCTTGGCTTTTGTGCTGTCTAGGTTGGTCATAACTTTTCTTCCAAGGAGTAAGCGTCTTTTAATTTCATGACTGCAGTCACCATCTGCAGTGATTTTGGAGCCCAAAAAAATAAAGTCTGACACTGTTTCCGCTGTTTCCCCATCTACTTCCCATAAAGTGGTGGGACCAGATGCCATGATCTTAGTTTTCTGAATGTTGAGCTTTAAGCCAACTTTTTCACTCTCCTCTCTCACTTTCATCAAGAGGCTTTTTAGTTCCTGTTCACTTTCTGCCATAAAGGTGGTGTCATCTGCATATCTGAGGTTATTGATGTTTCTCCTGGCAATCTTGATTCCAGCTTGTGCTTCTTCCAGCCCAGCGTTTCTCATGATGTACTCTGCATAGAAGTTAAATAAGCAGGGTGACAATATACAGCCTTGATGTACTCCTTTTCCTATTTGGAACCAGTCAGTTGTTCCATGTCCAGTTCTTACTGTTGCTTCCTGACCTGCATATAGGGTTCGCAAGAGGCAGGTCAGGTCGTCTGATATTCCCATCTCTCAGAATTTTCCACAGTTTATTGTGATCCACACAGTCAAAGGCTTTGGCATAGTCAATAAAGCAGAAATAGATGTTTTTCTGGAACTCTCTTGCTTTTTCAACGATCCAGCGGATGTTGGCAATTTGATCTCTGGTTCCTCTGCCTTTTCTAAAATCAGCTTGAACATCAGGAAGTTCACGGTTCACGTATTGCTGAAGCCTGGCTTGGAGAATTTTGAGCATTACTTTACTAGTGTGTGAGATGAGTCAATTGTGCGGTAGTTTGAGCATTCTTTGGCATTGCCTTTCTTTGGGATTGGAGTGAAAACTGACCTTTTCCAGTCCTGTGGCCACTGCTAAGTTTTCCAAATTTGCTGGCATATTGAGTGCAGCACTTTCACAGCATCATCTTTCAGGATTTGAAATAGCTCAACTGGAATTTCGTCACCTCCACTAGCTTTGTTCGTAGTGCTGCTTTCTAAGGCCCACTTAACTTCACATTCCAGGATGTCTGGCTCTAGGTCAGTGATCACACCATCGTGATTATCTTGATTGTGAAGATCTTTTTTGTACAGTTCTTCTGTGTATTCTTGCCACCTCTTCTTAATATCTTCTGCTTCTGTTAGGTCCATACCATTTCTGTCCTTTATCGAACCCATCTTTGCCTGAAATGTTCCCTTGGTGTCTCTAATTTTCTTGAAGAGATCTCTAGTCTTTCCCATTCTGTTGTTTTCCTCTGTTTCTTTGCATTGATCGCTGAGGAAGGCTTTCTTATCTCTCCTTGCTGTTCTTTGGAACTCTGCATTCAGATGCTTATATCTTTCCTTTTCTCCTTTGCTTTTCACTTCTCTTCTTTTCACAGCTATTTGTAAGGCCTCCCCAGACAGCCATTTTGCTTTTTTGTGTTTCTTTTCCATGGGAATGGTCTTGACCCTATCTCCTGTACAATGTCACGAACCTCCGTCCATAGTTCATCAGGCACTCTATCAAATCTAGTCCCTTAAATCTATTTCTCACTTCCACTATGAGTTACATTAAATTCTTGAAAAGAATATCATACAAACTAGAAAGTTTTAAGCACAGACTTGTCTTCTGGCATACTATTTTTAGATTGTCATAGGTTAATCTGCTGGTTGTTTAATGGCTTGGAAAGGGGAAAGGAACTAATTTAAACTGGATTTGTGTGTTCTACACGTGTTAAAGCATTCCCAGATTCTAAAAATTAAAGATGGAGATACTGGTAATTTGATTTTTACATGGGTGATTGGATTTCATATAATTGATATATAAAGGTTCAGGGCTTGTTTTTGTGATGTGGGTAAATGCAAGTCAAGTATTAATCCATTATATAAATATTTGAGTGCCTAGAACACCTGTTCTATGTAGGTGTGCCAAATACTAGAAATTTAGAGGTTAGCAAGACAGATGGCTCCTAAAATATGTTGTTATCAAAATATAGTGGGGCTGAATTACATGGTCTAACTTTGACCACAAAAGTGACTTGTGTATTAACATGTCTTGGAGCCTTTTTTCATTTCTTTCTATAGCACTCCCTTTCTCTTCAAAGTTGGGACCTGTATAATACGGAAGAACTAAGGAAATATGGCAAATACAGGTAAAGGTTCATGATTTGCTGTGTCCTGTATTAGAGGTTTGCTGGAAATTCAGACGAAGACCATGTTGATCTGACTTAATAGAGCTCTGAAGTGGGCTGTATTTTCTGACTCACATGTGTATGTGTTAACAGTCCCTTGGCAGTGTAGGTTAAGAGTTGATTTAGAAGCAGGTAGGTGATACCTGAAAATTTGCTCCCTGTCCTCCAAAATACATACACAGGTACACATACAGATGCCCATGTGCACATCCCATATTTGAGCTAGAGATTTTAGGTTTAAAATTGGATTAAATTTTTAGGCTTGAGTTGGTCATATTTCATTCACAGTATGAGTTGTTCTGATCCTTTTATTATAACTGTTTGCCTGCAGCATTTAGGGAATTGGAGTTTTGAATCGAGATCAGAGGAAAAGTTTGTAGAGCTAGCAGATAGGTTTGGTACTGGAGAGTATTTGACACATGCTATCTGAGAAAAAGTGAGAGAAGGCAGGGTTTGGGATAAAATAATTTTGCCTGTTTTCTAGTTGGGTAGAATCCATACTAGAAGGGTTAGATCCCTGGCTGGGGAAAATCCCCTGGAGAAGGAAATGGCTACCCACTCCAGTATTCTCACCTGAGAAATCCCAAGGACAGAGGAGCATGGTGCGCTACAGTCCCTGGGGTCACAAAGAGTCAGGCACAATTTAGCGACTAAACAACAACAGTTCTACAAGTGCCTATTCAAGTGCCTTTTTTTTAAACAAGGTAGCGTTTGGTGCTATATCAAAGATTAATCTGATACAGAGCTTGCCTGAAAGAAGGCCACAGTTCAGTAACAGTGCTCCTGACTTGGAATTAGCTTAAGGACCAGTGAATATTCTACCAGTTAGGTTGCTCATACCTGACAGAGGGTGTATCCAGATTAGTATAAGAGACTAAATCATCCCTTCTTCTTTGTCCTGACCCTTGTTTTCCCTCCAGTTCCTGCCTTTGTCTCTTTTAGGCTATGAGCGAGGTGATGTGTTTTTCTGTTCCTTTTCAAGGTGAACCGTTTGTGAGATTTCCTACTAGAGAAATCTAGTAGGAATCTAGATTCTACTACTACTGTAGTATCTACTACTACTACTACTACTACTACTACTAAATCTACTACTGTTCTGGGCCTCCTGACAAGTAAAACAAAAATGGAGTATAGGCATAGGATGCAAATAATGATTGTGTAGTCAAAGCTGTGCTCTTAACAGCTCTTGCCATCTTGCAGAGACTGACTCTTACAGTTAGTAAAAGACAATTGAAGATAAATTAAAGTGAGGGAGAGTGTGTTAAGCCATTGGAGGGAAAGGAGAATGTGAAATCAGTGAAGTGGTATGTCGCTGTCAGGATTTTCTTCTTTCTTGCCTGTGTTCCTATTTTCTCTTTTTTTTTCTCCCCCTTTCCTTTTTTCCTCCCTCTCTTTGTGGATTTAGACCACTGAAATGTTGTATATTATCCATTTATACCTGGGCCTCTCAGTGATTAACATTCTCTTGTCTTTTCCAGGTGCTCTGTAGTCATTGTGGCATGTCCGCTTATTGTGGGCAGTGCAGGATTTGCTTGGGTGGGACGTTTGTTTTATTAACGGTATTTCCCTTGTAGGTTACTGATCACTGATTATCTCTTGGCTTTGGTAATGCTTTGCTACCTGGCATACCCAGAAATTAACTTAATTTGGAGTTTTTAGCAAGGACACACCCACTACCGCGTATCCAGTTGAAGAATAGCTGTGCTGTCTTGTAGAAGTTTGTCTCTAACTGCATAGAGTAACAGGGTTGAGAAGAGGTGGACATTCACTTGAATCTTTAGCTCTCACATCGATGTTTTAAATGAGAGCACTGCTTCTTATAATTGATTAAAATGGATAGTCACAAATCAGTTTAGACTGCTGTTGGGTTGGATTTGAGTGTACAGAGATGGCTATAGGAAATGATGGTTCTCTTGTTCGGTATCTGGTTGAACTCCTTGAGAACATCAGGTCCAAATATTTATTTTTCTCAAGTATAATTTTGAAATTATAGAAAATTGCATTAATAATACAAATAGTTCCCATCTACCCCCTGGCAAGATTCACTCATTGTTAACATTTTGCTACATTTGGGCTATCACTTTATTTTTTTCTGAACTTTTTGAGAAGTTGCGTGCATCCTGTCCCTTTACCATGTAGTACCTAAAGACGTGTATTATCTAAGAACAGCATTCTTATAGTTTCAAGGACATTCCAGTTATCAAGGAAATTGATACAATACACTTCTTTAACACACAGCCCACATTCAGATTTCTCTAGTTTCCTCAGTAACGTTCTTTAATAAATTTTTTCCAGTCTAGGATCCAATCTTCAATCATTTATTGACTTGTCATGTCTCTAGTTTCCTTTAATCAGAACCCTATCCTTAGCCTTTCTTTGTCTTTTGTGACACTGACACTTCTGAAGAGTGACAGACCATTTATTTACGGAATCTCCCTTGATTGGGATCTGTCTGATGTGTCCTTGTGATTGAATGTAGGAGGTGTCGCAGTGATTGGATGTAAGAGGTGAGCAGGAATGCTGCGTTACTGCGTGTGATTCTCAGGGCCTCTCATCAGGAGGAGTGTGTCCACTTGTACTCTTTGCAGTGATACCAGCTTTGATCTTCCCATTAGTGTGGGAAAGTTACTGTTTTCCTTTTTCCAGTAAGCAATTTCTGGGGAGATACTTTGAGATTTAATATATGCTCTTCATCATCAAACTTTCATCCTCAAAAAATTTTAACATTCTTTGGCAGTTTTGCCAGAATCTATTGTTAGTATGGTGGTTGAAGTTCAAATCTTTGATTGCACAAACCCAGTAGTATAGGAGGGAGTCTGTTCCAGCTGTTGGTTTCCTTGGCTTTATAAAGTATTTTGTGTTGAACTGGATTTTCTCTTCTGAGACTTTGACACATTATTTCAAATTTTGTACTTCTATGCCACTTGTGAGATAAGCCTGCTGTTTTCTTCTTTGTAACAGCCCCTCAGAATGCATTCCACTTTTGTCTTTTCTCTCAGTTACTACTCCCATTTCTAACAGTTGTTTGTTGTGAGAGAGAGCTTTCCTGAGTTTATAATCATACTCTTGGTTTCCTGCTAACACTCATTTATTAATGTCATAGATCTAGCACCAAATCCAGATACCAGTTCCAGATATGGTTTATATCAGTTCCAGATACGGTTTATTCACTACAAGATTGCTGTTGCTTATAATCTAGTTTGAGCACGAGGCTTTGGAGTCGAATAAATCTGGATTCAAGTTCTGTCTCTTCAACTTATTAGCTCTGTCCTCTTCAGCAAGTTCGTAACGTCTCTGAACTTGAGTTCCATAATCTGAAAAGAGTTGGTAATAATTGCAGCCACCTTTTAGGGGGGAATGAGGATTAAGTGTGCATGTAAAATTCTGGGAATGGTGTCTGTTGCACTGTCATCACTCATCAAATGTTTATTGTTATTATATAGAAAGGATGCTTCTATTTTTACACCCAAGATTGGTGCAGTTTATTTTTAGCTGTTGTTTTTTATTGTAGGCTCATTTAAATCTGTGGTGAAAATGAGAACGTTTTAGTGTTACTGAAGCACAGTTAGACTCTTGAATAAATATTTTAACTTATGTGAATATTATTCTATCAGTGACAACTTTGATAAAGTTTAGAGTCATTTCTTAAATTATTTATATGTCCATTATAAGTAGATTATAAAGTAACAAACATTTGAGTTATTTTGACTGAATCCTAAAACCTTTAGCCTTTTAGTGCATAGCAAATACACAATCAGTTTTTCAGCATTAAATAATATTTTTAAAATTAGCCAGTGAATTTTGAGTGTTTGTATGCTATTTATTACAGCATTTTAAAACCATGTTGTTAATATAAATAGTAAATAACTTTGTGAAATCCTAAAACTTTTCCTAAAATTTACTATGGAAACTGAGTTTATTAATACACACATATTGGGGGAACAGTTATCCAGGTATTTTAGGACATATTGATTGAACACAATTTTATTTTCCAGATAAGCTGTCTAGAACACTTGGAGAACCTGTTTCAATAATTATAATATAGGAATTTGAGTCTGTGGGGAAATGTGCTGTAACCTTTCATTGTAATGTTAGAAGTATAGCTCCTCTTTGTATCACAACAGGACCAAGAGTCTTATTCTCCTTAGTCAGAGGGTCCCCAGGGATATTCTTGGTACACTCAGGGCACCCCATTGACTGTCTCTTTATAAAAAAAGTTCTTTCATTGGTGGTTATTTATGCCAAAGAAATAAGCTAAACTTTAGGGAAAAAAAGAAAGACCTAGTTTTGCTTACTTTGAGTATAAATGATTATAAAAGGTAGAAAAATCTATATGTTACAGTTACATATTGTTCTGTTACATACATTGGTGTCAGATAGCAAGTGAAATGTTATTCCTGATTTTACATTGCACCCCTTTTTATGTAGCTGTAAGAGTGAAAGCACTCCTTAAACTTGTAGACAATTAAAGTGTGCATAGTTAATTTGAACTGTCTCAACTCTCTTTCATGTTAAATGTGTTACAGGAATGAATCTGAAGTCTGCTGCAATAAAACACTGAAGGCTTTAAAATGTTTTCTTGCATAAAACTCAAACTTTAAGTAGCTGCTTATGAGGCTAGGGAAGGGAGGAAGCTAATGTCTGTCTCAAGATACAGGACAGCTGTTTGCTCATCAACCTCAACTGTGTGAGTAGACTTAAGCCTGTAACACTGTGTACTTAGGCATAATAATAACTTACAGTTTTAAAATCTAAAGTACTTAAAGATACACTTAAGTCAGCATGATGAGGTATTTTTTAGGGTCTGTTTTTTTCTGGTGGGTAGAATGTTGAGGGTGGAATGGGTGATAGGTTTTTATTTATAAAGTATTTTTGAGAATAAAACTTAACAACTAAGTATCATTAGTGACCATGCTCTTTTTTCATTATTCTATTATTGTGAAGCAAAAGAAGAAAATTCTGTAGATCACTCTATTTTATAGTTGATTTCATCCTTTTAAAATAAATATTTTAATCAATCATAAAATGTATTTTGGAAGTATGATGTGTTAGATATTATATAGAAAATAGTTCTTGGAAATAATTTAATAACTTAAATTGTAATTAATAATTTTTATAATGTCTGTGTTTAATCAGAGAGAGTATGTACTTCAAAATAAAGGAACTCTAGTTTATTGAATGTAGTTAGAAGTCTTTTACACGTGCCAACTTTGTTTTTAACATAGTTAATATAAATTCCTGTGGAAAGAAGAATTCTCCTTTTTCTCTTACTAAAAGCTATCACCTTAAGAATCATTTTGGAATAGAGGGGTCTGATTTTTTTTTTCTACTTTCTTTTTTTGTTTTTGTATTGGGTTTTTTCCTCCTCCTTCATGGATTTAGGAGTAAGACTTTTTTTTTTTTTTTTTTTAGGAGTAAGACTCTTAATTGAATGTTTCCCGCAGTAGAGAAACGTATGGTTTTATAGAAAAGATAATTAAAATATAAGACATTGCCATGAGCAGTGTGATGACCATGGAGGTTAAGATTTGTCAAATCTTATTAACTATTTAGGGAACTATGAAATAAAAGAAATGCTGTTTGCAGTAAGATGAGCTTACTTTCTCTTTCACATCAGAATGTGTTGACTGAAGGAAAATAAAAATTGACTGATTTTAGAATCAGTGAGTGAGGAGGCTCTTAGAAAGCATAATGAAGAACATGTAGTGAATATGGATATTCTTATGAAAGTAGTCAAAGAGTACATGCCAGAAATGAAGAGAGGAATATAGATACATTCAAAAGTAGTTAAAAAACTTGAAGTTTCAGTCTGGTCGATTTTTTTTTTTTTTTTCCTTTTCTGGGCTGGTCAGTAAATGGACAGTACTGTATGAATCCCCAGGGGTTACCTTAGTCCTAATTTTTCAGTAGCTCTAAAGAAATCATGTTTAATGATGACAAGTCTCACTTTAGTAAGGTTTTAAGGTCTATAATATGAGGTTTAACTCTACAGTTTACAATCATTTGGTATTTCCCCTGTAAAGGGTGAGTTTAATTTGGTACTATTTTGTGCAGTACTCTAGCACTCTATGCTCTTCTCTTAGTGTTTCTTTATTGTCGAATAAAGAAAATGTAGGTGAAGGAAGCCTTTAGTACATACTTAGTGAAAGTTTGATTTATTTATTTTTTTATTGAAGGATAATTGCTTTACAGAATTTTGTTGTTTTCTGTCAAACATCAACATGAATCAGCCATAGGCGAAAGTTAGATTTTTAAAGATAAAATTAGGCAGAAAGGACACACAGTAGGAAACAAGAGAAGCTTGTATATAACTATGGAGGATTTGGGGGAAACTGTATGCCAATAGATTGGTCCTGTTTACATTTCTCCTTCTATCGCTCTGAGATGATTCTTCGTGTCTGTGTTATTATTCTACTGAGCAGGTAGAGCAGAGTGCTGAGGAGCTAATTAAGTTTCCTGGGCTAGGAAGTGCTTGCAGGAGAGAGTGAGCACCATTCGTAAACTCTGCTTCTGCTCTGTCCCTGGCCTGCCCTACCCTTAGCATACCACATAGGCTTCTTGTTGATCTTGCACTCACTTCTGTGACAGAGTTTTGCCTAGATCATATGTATATTTTAACTTCTTATGTTGTTGTGTCTTGCAATATGCAGTAACATGGAGTTCCTGAGTTACACTGAAAGCCATGTAACATGCATGGTTAAGGGCCCAGGGTGTACAGTCAGGCTGCAGATTCAGATCCTAACATGATAGTGAACAAATGACTTAAACCTTTCTGTGACTCACTTTTCTAATCTGTAAAATAGATACAGTAATAATTTGTTACCTGATATGGGGTATTGTGAGGTTTAAGTGAGTCATCGATACTTGCAAATTATTACTTTTATTATTAATCTTTTGTTTCTTCTTTGAAAGGAATAATAGTAAGTGGCCTATTCCAAGTCCTTAAAGTAATCAGTTGTAAGGCTTTAGGATCTAGAATTGGAAATTCAAAAAGGAGGGTATTTTCAGTTGGGTATCATGGAAGATCTCTCTTGATCAGTAGAATAGAGAACCTTACTCTCCTGCCTTCTGTTCTCCTTCTGCTGTATTAGCTAGCCAAGTTTCAGTTTTCAGTACACATATGTGGCTAAGTGTATTGGACAGTGCTGTTCTAGATGGTTGGATTTGAATCTGTAATATATTTACTTTAAACATGGCATATCTTGATGACACGCAGCTGTATTTGTCTAGAACATGAAAGATTGGTCTTGGTGTCAGATGTAACTCCACACAAGAGGAAGAAAGGAAGGGAAAATACTTACTGAGGAATATTGGTTAAAGTTAGGAATATTTTCTCTGAGTTTTAGGTCAAGTGATTTTTAGGCACTTCAGCAAAGTCAGTATCAGTTTAGTCACTCAGTCGTGTCTGACTCTGTGACCCATGGACTGCAGCACACGAGACTTCCCTGTCCATAATCAGCTCCCGGAGCTTGCTCAAACTCATGTCCGTTGAGTTGGTGATGCCATCCAACCATCTCATCCTCTGTCATCCCTTTCCCCTCCTGCCTTCAGTCTTTCCCAGTATCAGAGTCTTTTCCATTGAATCAGTTCTTGGCATCAGGTGGCCAAAGTACTGGAGCTTCAGCATCAGTCCTTCCAATGAATATTCAGGACTGATTTCCTTTAGGATGGACTCACTGAATCTCCTTGCAGTCCAAGGGACTCTCAAGAGTCTTCTCCAACACCACAGTTCAAAAGCGTCAATTCTTTGGCACTCAGCTTTCTTTATGGTCCAGCTGTCACATCATACATGACTACTGGAAAAATCATAGCTTTGACTAGAGTCATTATAATGATATTTTAAAATAAGGCATGGATGGATGAACTAAGCAGTATTGAAGGTCTTGAGTTCTGTCAGTTTAATGCTGGAAGAGTGCTTTCTAATCTAGAAGCACCTTTGAAAGCTTGGCAATGTAATGGATGGCAAACTTAAGTCTCTCAGGAAGGACTCAGTACCAGTGTTTTATTATAAGAGAATCTTCCTCTGTTGGAGATGGTCCTGCTAAACCTTAAAGTAGTCTGGAGTCAGCACTGGTCATCACTCATTGTGTGTGTAGAAATGTGGTGTGTGTGTGTGTGTGTTTCTGCTGCTTCTAATAGGAAGAAGTAGAAACATGGTTTTATGTTCTGTAAGATTTTGCTGTTTTCTGGAATCTAATCAGGGGCCAGAACACATTGGAACAGATATCCATTCTAACTGAAAAAGGGAAATGGGAGATTATTTTAAAAGAGATGTGAAAAATCTCAGGGAATTGGCAAGAGGTTTACAGCTTTGGTACCTTTTTCTGTGTTTGGTGTTCTTCCTCTTCTCCACCACCTTTTCAGATTGGGCCATTGGGTCAGGTTTTCCCCCCTCTCTACTTAACTTTTCTGGAAATATCCTGTGGTACCAGTGGGGCAGTTAGAGTTAAGACCTGAAGGTTGTACATATTGTATTAAAAGGGAGTTGAAGGAGTCAATTGACATGCCTAACTTCAGTTTCTTTAACTGATTAAAAAGAAGGGAGGAACTCTATGAAAGTAGAGTGTTTTGGGTGCATTTTATAGTTTTGTGGGTCATAGGGATTATTGAAATTAAAAGTGACATCTGTGTATATACATGAAAGTCACACATCCGTATTCCTATCCTAACACTTGCACTGATCCTTATAAGCAGAGCCGTCTGTCATAACTTTCATCTTTTATGGTACCTCAGAGAGCAGTAGGCAGCACAAGTGTATAAGCAAGGCCCCTTAAATGAAGAACTGGGATAAAAAGAAAAATCGACCTATAATCATTTAATTTTGCTGTATCTTTTCTGATCACACTCTAAACTGCATAGTTTTGAAGGTGTTTTTTCATGTCTTATATTTGAGTGCCTCTTGTGTACCTGCCATTGCTCTGGAACAGGAATTGGCAAACTGAAGCCCATTACCACCTCTTTTTGTTAATAAAAGTTTTATTGGAACAGAGCTATGCCCATTTATTTAGTCGTTTGGAGAAGAAAAGTAAATGAAAACACATAAATATGGGAACCAATGGGAAGATTTGACTGGGTTCCCTATTTTGCAAAAAAAGGATATTGAATTGTTTTGTGCAGATAATGACTATGTCAAATTCTTTAAGATATGCAATATGGAACCTGCATAAAATTGAGAACATAAAATTGACTACAACTTTCATTATAAAATAACAACATGGTGTGCCAGCTTAAGCACATTGCTAAATGAAGCCCTCTCTGAGTGAACTGAATTAGAAAAAATACCCCGAAGCTCAAGAGAGTGAGGCTGAGCATCTTTGTTCAGGGCACAAACTGTATAACATTTAGTGGTCCTTGCTGGCAAACCTAGATCCTGTCTCGAACAGCAAATTCAGTTTCTTTAGAAGGAGCCTATTGCAGCCTATTTGCTTTGGGGTAAATGCTTATTTCCTGCAGGTTGTAGTACAAGGCTGCTACTTTGCAACACAGTTTAATTCACGTATTCAGCAAATACTGAATATCTACCATGTGCCAAGCATTTTTGTAAGTTATCAGTGGACAAAATGGACAGAGTCGCTGCTGTTACAGAGATAACATTTTAGTAGAGGGAAGATAGATGAAATAAGTGTAATTTAATAGTAAAGATTAAGATAAGGGCACTGAAGAAAAATAAAACTGGATAGGGTAATAAAGGATGCTGGTGGTTATTTCAAATAGGTGGATGAGGGAAACCCTCCTTCAGAAGATGACAGGTGAGCAAAGGCCTGAAGTAGATGAGGGACTCCTGTCCTCCTAGTGACTTCTGGAAGGTAGAAGTTATAGCAGTTACAAAGGCCTTAAGACCGGAGCATACCTGGCAGTGTATGTGATCCGGAGGAGTGGGAGAGAGGAGGTCAGGTAATGGGGGAACAGATTATAAAGCGCCTCTATGTCGGTAGGGAGTTTGGCTTTTACTTGGTCAACTGGAGGATTTTGAGCAAGCATGCAGTGTGCTTTGTTTTAGATTTAACATGATCACTGGCTGCTGTGTTGAAAATACACCATAGGAAGGTAGTAAGAGAAGCAGGGGAGACAGATGTATCAATAACTGTATTGGTTATCAATAACCATATAGCACATTACCCCCAAAACTTAATGGCTTCAAACAACAAACGTTTATTGTCTCACGTGGTTTCTGTGAGGAATAGAGAAGCGGCTTAGCTGTGTAATTTTGACTCAGGGTCTCTCATGAGGTTGCAGCTCAGATGTCAGCAGAGGTTGCAGTCATCTGAAGACTTCACCAGGACTGAAGGGTCTGCTTCCAGATTCACTCACATGCCTCGTGGCCTGAGGCCTCAGTCACTGAGCAGTTGGGTCCCTCCCTACAGCACCGTCGGGCCTTCCCCAGAGCGAGTGATCCACGAGAGAGAGCAGGGCAGCAGCCACAGCGTGCAGCGTCTGCCGTGACTACGGACCATCACGTGCACAGCATTCTTTTGTTATCCAGACCAACACCCAGAAAATGCGGGTGGGGACTACCAAGGGCCTGAATGCCAGGAATCCTGGGGCTCTCTGGGGGTCGCCTTGGAGACTGGCACCTGGTTTACATGGTATTGTCTCAGTGTCATCACAGCAAAGCCTGCCTCTCTCTCAGCAGTACCAGTGAGTTCCAGGGAGGAGTGACTGAGTCATAGGCCAGACTCGGATCACATGCCCACCCCTGAGACAGGTCTGGCTCTGAGGAGGCGGGGTTAGACCTATCTCAGCAAGTGAGAGAGAGGTTCTACTATCTGAAAGGGTAAGGAGGAAAATGTACCAGGCAGACAGAAACTGTCAGTTCAGGAATATGATATCTTCATGTCCAGTTATTAAATGCTTTTATAATGATTAAGACACCATGGATGTTATTTATATAGCCTTGGTGAATAGAAAGCAGTGTGCTAAATAGAGGACAGTTTGTACCAAGAACCTTGCTGTCCTTTTTCCCATCATAGCTACAACTCTGTGTAAACTATACCTGCTGTTAAAGATTTGTGTGAAATATTGCCTTTCATAGTTTTTTCCCCTTATTGGGTGATGAACATATACTTAATTAAGAGATGAAGGTTAGGGAGCAAATAATACTTTAAATTTACATTGTCTGGATTAGAGAGAGTCCCACAGTTAGTAGGACCTCTGCCCCTGGGAGTCCCAGGCCCACCTAGACTCCCCACATTCTCTCCGGTGATGATTACATTAACACCATTTGCTTATTTAATCCAGGAATTGGCAGACTTTTCGTTCATCACCTATTTTTGTTCAGCACATGACCCAAGAATGGCTTTTGTATATTTAAGTGGTGAAGGTAAAAACCAAGAGGGACATTTTATAATGTGAAAATTCTAGGAAATTCAAATTTTGGTGGTCATTAAGTTCAGTTCTATTGGAACATTGTTGGTGGCTGCTTTGATGTGACAACAGTGAATTGAATAATTGTAACAGGTTGCATGGCCTTGAAATCTAAAATATTTACTATTTGGTCATTTACAGAAAGGTTTGCTGGCCCCTGATTTACACATTTTTGAGTGCAGCAGAGTAGAGTCATCTAAGGTGGGAATGCCAGTCAGTTTTCCTGAAGCCTATCTTCTTCACCTGGAAGCACCATAGTGGCCTCAATTTGTGAGACCTGTTGTGCTGGTCAGTGAAAACGTCTTTATGTCAATAACCAGGGAAGTGAGGTTTGAGTATACTAGAATTGGCTCAGAGGTCTCTTATCCTTGTATAACTTAGTGTGTTGAAACTGATGGATTATTTGCAGGGAAGGAATATGTGGTATCCCCCAGGATGTCATCCTCGTGTTAGCTGGACTCAAGCCATTTTGTCCTTCAGCCCACACAGCAGCAGGAAAGACAAGCTAACATAGGGGCCTAGGAACTGCTGTACAGAGAGAGAGCTGCAGGGCACCCTCAGTACAGTAGGAACCCTAACTCAGAGTGAACAGGGTAACCCTAGACTATCAGAGTGAACAGCATCATCACCACGTCTTCTACTCTTTCATCTGTTCACTTTATAAATGTCCCTAGGTTTTCTATAACCTTTGCAGAGATTCTTGACCCCCAGAACATATGTCTCTTGCCTATATGATAGCTGATGGAGCCAAATGCTGAGAACCTCTGTGGGAAATTACTATATGCTATCAGGAGACATTAATCTCAAACACCTGTGACAGAATGGGTATTCTTCTTTGATCAATTATTATTAATAAAACAAATTACAGAAGAGTGTTCAACTACTTTGCTCTTTTCTGAGATTTCCATTTGATAAAATTGCAGAGGATTAGCCAGTTTTGAGTGGTAAAGGCCAGGGGCAAAGGGAAAGCTTGTCTTATCACTTTGCGCCTGCAGTTTTAGTTCGAAGTTTAGTAGGCATTCTTATGTAACTCAGCATGTATATTTCTTTCTTCTCCTGAAATAAATGGTAATGATTCCAAGTTGAAAAGGTTGTAGGTGTTAACCTAAGAATTAAAACTCTGATGCTTATGAGCCAGGTAACTAACTGAAAGTGAAGGTAGCCTTGAGTTGGAGAGTATAGGCTTTCTCTGAGAAGGATCCAAGCTGATAGGTTTAATTTTGGGAACATCAGTCTACTGTTGTCAGGTTTTGCTATTTTCAAGAGGAGCTGAAAATCTGAGATTTTTTATTTGACATTTCCCCAACTTTTGGAAGTTAACAACTAATTAAAAAAAATTAATATGTGCTGGCTAACCAAACATGCCTGTGGGTCAGATTTCACTTGTTTGCCAGTTCACAACTTCTGTATTTAATTTGTCATTGTAAACCATATATCCTCCCTATTTATTTCAGGAGGAGGGAGAACAATGAAATGAAAAATTATACGTGCCTT
The DNA here is from genome assembly GCF_003369695.1 of Bos indicus x Bos taurus. Taxonomy (NCBI): domain Eukaryota; kingdom Metazoa; phylum Chordata; class Mammalia; order Artiodactyla; family Bovidae; genus Bos; species Bos indicus x Bos taurus. Next base: position 26,131,053 of record NC_040096.1, read on the forward strand.
TTATAACTGGTTTGGATTACTGATCATTCTTGCTGGGTGACTGTTTCAGTATATGAATCATGGGTACTGTGGTTGAAACATTTTTCATCAGTCTGTTTTCTCCCCTTTTCAATGGAAAATAACCCTTTTGGGGGGCCTGATGTGAATAGTCCAACAAAAATGAAATGTGTGTATTCAACAAAATACTTTGTATTATTCATAGTAGGCAAAAAGGGAATTTGAAAAGGGAAATGACTTGTGTACCTGTAAAGCATTTGAATAATGGGTGAGCTTAAGTGCCCCCAAAAGGTGGTACAGAGAGTGTGTGTTGGAATACAAAACAGAGGAGGATCGAGGTGGACAAAAACGAAACCAGAAGAGGTAGAATTTAAGCTGATTCCTGAATAGGATTGTTGTAGGCAAAGTGAAGAAGCGGATGGCATTTATGAAGGAAGGAGCAGTATGAGTTAGAATTATGAAGGAAGGAGCAGTATGAGTTAGATTTTTGTTTCCAGCAATGAGCATGATTTGTTTCAAACAGATGGGAGCAAAGGAGCCTCTGCTTTTAGGCAGAGCAGAGATAGAGCAGTTACTGAGTTTCCACTCTGTGCCAGGTACTCTATGGATGCCTTCTGTATACATTGTATTACTTAATCTAGTTATATAAATATGAACACCCTTTTAAGGAGTTGAAACCTAGGGAAGTTTAGTAACATGTTCAAGCTCTTATAGGCAATAAAAACAGCAAAGCTGGGCTCTGACCCCAAGCCTATTCACTTTGCACTCGGCATTTACTTTGCAGGGAAATTGGACTGGTTACGGTAAATTATGTAGAGCTCAGAATCCCAGGTCTAGTACTCCTTCCTGGGGCAAATATAGAATAACTAAACTGGAAGAAATATGATGAGAACTTGGTGTTCTAGGAGAATTTAAATAAATGGATATTGAGGAGAGGCAGTAGAACAGAAGGAAAAATACTATTAAAATAGCCCAGGTATGAAATGAGAATCAGAATTGGGATGAAAAGAAAAGAGCATGAGATATTTCCAAATGAAAATTATTGGAACTTGGTGACTGAAGTCTAGGGAATGAAGTAGAGTGAAATAAGTTTGACATGTATTTGCAGTTATAATTGAGTCTATGTTGCATTCATTCATTGCCGTTCTTTTGTCAGAATTTTAATAATTAGTAATGAACTTTCTTTGTCGTCTTAAAAGTATTTGATCTTGAATTTTTTATGCTAATGAAAATTTCTTAGGTTAAAAGACATATAGGAAAAAAGTTTCTCAAGAACTTAGTTAAGCTAATTAAAGCTGCATAATGAAAAATTTTAAAAAGCTGCATATTCAACCTTAAGGTTGAGTAAATGAATGAAATTTTAAATTATCTTTAAATGAAAAGAGTAAGAATTCGTGAATGTTCCCAAATTTGTAGGTTTGGCAGGACAGGATGGACTTTGAAAGTCATCCTCTTTAAATTTTGTTTTTGATTGGAAAAAAAAAAAAAAAGGACATTGACCTCAGAGCTTACAGATATGTGGCCTTGGGCAAGTTACTAACTTTCTCTGAATATCAGTTTTCTCATTTAAAATGGGGATATCACTAATACTGACATCATAGGGTTCTGGAGAGAATTAAGTGAGGTAATATAAATAAAACAATGAAAGTGGTTTGTGGCCCATAGTAAGCTCTGAGTAAGTATCTGAGGAAGGTAGAGAGGACAGTCAGGTGTGGATTTGATAATGAATGTTAAGAGTCAAATCACATTTTCTGAATTCTCTTCTAATTCGTACTTTTTTTTTTTTCAATTCCACCGTGCTGATCCATTTTTCACAGTCAGGTGTGGATTTGATAATGAATGTTAAGAGTCAAATCACATTTTCTGAATTCTCTTCTAATTAGTACCTTTTTTTTTTTCAATTCCACCGTGCTGATCCATTTTTCTCTGGCGATCTCAGTCTTTACCTCCTTGGATTTGTGGTTCTATCTATAATCCCACAATACCTAGAGCAATCAAGGAATTGTTCTGCTTTCTCCTTCTCTTTCCTCTTTTCCTTCCTGAATGCCAGGTTTGTGGGCCCTTCCTAGTTACCTACCAAAAAAGTACCAGAGCATGGGGACACCAGACTTTCAGTTTCTCCAGAGCCACCCCATCTTTGCCACTACACTTAAAGATAAACTAGGACACCCTTTTGTGGCTCTTGGTCTTTTTTCTGAATCCTCATGAAAAGTTACATTTTGTGGCCTAACCATGAATAAATAAAACTGATTTTTTTCCTTTTATTTCTCTCTTCTTTTCCTGTGAAATCCTTTGTGCTTTTTATCTGCCATGATAATAGTTTTTGAAAGCTTTTGACTTAAAAAATTACTGCTGATTTGCTACTGTGCAGGGTATTTTGGCTTGGGGAAATTGTTACAACATTTTGAATTTTAGTCTTACTGTTCAAAAGCAGAGATTGTGATACAAAAAGCTTCGTGGTCATGTTGTACTTCTTACCTGTGACTCTCTGCTTGAGTTTTTATAGATATAAGATAGTTCTCTTTTCTGCTGCTGCTAAGTCACTTCAGTCGTGTCCGGCTGTGTGACCCCATAGACGGCAGCCCACCAGGCTACTCTGTCCCTGGGATTCTCCAGGAAAGAATACTGGAGTGGGTTACCATTTCCTTCTCCAGTCTCTTTTCTGGATGCTTGTAATTGCCAGCATATACTGAAAAATTTGTCAGTACTGGTAGGGAAAGTTTTTAATTCTTATATAATTTTAATGTCATTAATATGCAGTATAGAATAGTTGGTGATTTAGAACAGTGTTTCCTGAGAATTCCCTGGCTGTCCAGTGGTTAGAACCCGGCACTTTAACTGCCAGGGCCCAGGTTTGATCTGTGGTTAGGGAACTAAGATCCAGCAAGCCGTGAAAATAAGTAAGAACACTGAGTCTCAATCTTTTTCCTTTATAGCCCCCCCACCCCACTCCCAGGAGTCTTTAGAAACAGTTTTTTCCTTATTGGCTTCCTACCTCCATAAAAATTTAATTCCACAGATGCAGTTATCTATAGTATATATTATATGTACATCTGTTTTATACATACAGAGTAAGGGGGTTTTGTATTCCCATCTCCAGGGTCAGAGTCTGTCTTCTTGAGCTGGTGCTGCTTGCCGTGCTGGTTACAGCAGCAGGTTCTCAGAATTTTTGGTTTCAGGACCTTTGAGTTCTCAAAAGTTACTGAGTACGTTGAAGACTTTTAGCCTTTGTCTGTCATATCTTGTGAAAATTTTATCATATTACAAATTAAAGTGTGAGAGAATCACAAATATTTATTAGTTATTAATTTATTTAAAAGTTGTTGTGAAAAATAACTCCACCTTCAAAGGGTTCAGTAAGAAACATGATATTGTTATGCATTTTTGCAAGTTCTTTAAGGTCTGGCTTAGAACAAACAGCTGGATTCTCATGGTTGCCTCCGTATTCAGGCTGTTGGTTCATGGGGTTGCAAAGAGTCAGACACGACTGAGCAACTGAACTGAACAATGTTTAAAAAAAGAAAGCTGGTGTCATACAGATATGTAGGAAAAGGAAGGAGTATTTTGATAACCTTTTCAGATAGTAGATGTCTCTCTTCTTTGGTATTACACCAAAATGTGACAATTTGTAGTTTCTTAAAGGGATAAGTTACAGTGTAGAATCTCATACTGTGTAAAAATGTTTTGTCCTGTTACTCTGAAACCCATAGGTCTATCTTTCCCTTTGAGTGAGTGTTTTGTTCATGAATAATTTTGTACCATAGTATGTTGGTCATTTAGAAAATATTGATTTCCTGGCTTATGCAGATCTCCCAAATGTTGATAATAGAACCAGTACTCACATGTCATTAATATCACCACTAATCAGCTTCCCTGGTGGCTCAGATGGTAAAGAATCTGCCTGCAGTGCAGGAGACACGGGCTTGATTCTTGGGTTGGGAAGATCCCCTGGAGAAGGAAATGGCAGCCCACTCCAGTATGCTTACCTAGAGAACCCCATGGACAGAGGAGCCTGGTGGGCTACAGGCCATGGGGTCACAAAGACTAGGACATGGCGGGGCGACTAACACTTTCACTTTCACTTTTTTCACTAATCATTTTAAGAGACTCTCTAAAAATTATTTGTCAAGCTTTTTTACTTTATTATTTAAATATTGTCCTTGGCAATAAATACCATTAGTTATTTTTCTTGAAGTAACAGGCTTCATTCATTTCTGAGAAAATATCTGATATAATCAAGTCTGAATAATCAGAAACAAAAAACCTGTTCTGTGAAGATGACTCAGCTTGTAACTCAAATAATTGTTCAAGTGCTTTTTCTTCACTCACCATACCTCTGTATGCCACAGGAATGCTTTATGTGTATTTCCCAGTTTGTCACACAAAATATTAACAAGTTGTGTGTGTTCGGTCTCAGGATTTAATAAATTAAGAATTTTGCTGTGACAGTATGATGATCAAGAATTTAGTAATGGTACTGTATGTCATGGTTTGACTCCTTGATGAGGCTCCAGGTTCTTACCACCTTTGCTGTTTACTCATCATTGGATTCTGAGATGACTTGGCTTCATAAAGTAAAAAAGATGTTTTTCAAAATCTCAGATTCTATTCCTAGGCCTAAACCTAAACCTGCTTTGTTTTATAATTCAGTCAAATGCATTATTGCTCTTGGTTCTGAAATTTGCATTAAACCCACCCCATTCACCCCTCAATCCACAACAGTGTTTGCAGATAATTTAGGTGAAAAAAAAATCTGTTAGTGGGAAACAGTGAAGGTTTCTTTCATTGTTTATCAATTCGAGAAGACTTCAGTGGCAAAACACTGTCCTTCATTGTTAGTCTTATCATTTATGATGTTTGAACATAGACTTCTCTGTAAAGACACCTATACCCATTTTGGAGTAACCTTCATTTCATTTGGGAGGCTTTTTGTTGTTGTTGTTTTTTAAATAAGATAGAACTTGTTATTACCTTCTGTCATGTTATTCATGCCAAAGAACCGCTTGCTGTATGGGAGGAATGGCACACAGGGTTCTTCTGTCTGCTGTAATTGATTATTGCCTGTGGTTCCCAAACAATTCCTCTGCCTGTTTTTAAATTTTAAGTACTTTAAATATTCTGTCCCCAATTATATAGTAGTATCTTCATTTAAGAGGATTTTAAAAGTACAAAGAAGATACACATTAGAAAAAAAAAAATCTGTTAGCTTTCCCATCCTTAGATTTATTCTTTCTGATCCTTGTTGATGATTAATAGGTTTTTCAGCATTATAAATAAGCTGTGAAATACATGCCGTGTGTATATACACATAATGTATTTATAATTTTTTTCTGATTCTACCCAAGTTATTCTGTTGAAGGAGATGATGGGTTCAAAAGGGCAGTCTTTCACAAGGCTCTTAAGATGAATTGTCAATGTCGCTTTCTAAAATGGCTGACTCACTTTCTCATTTTACCAGTGTTCTATTTCTCCACATCTTCACCAGCATTGATATTATGTTAAATGCTTTTTAAACAGAAAACATTATGCAAGTTAAAACAAACTTTTTTAAGCAAAAGTTAAGTGATTAGGCCTTACTAATACAACAAAGAGAAAACTGTATTTCTCATTCCTAGGTGTCCAAGCTGAACTAGACTTAAAGGATTTTTCTTAACATTCTGATGGTGTGGAGTCTTTAGATCTTTCTCTAGTTCATAACATTGTTTGAGCCAGTACAATCCTCCTTTTGTACAGTGAGGGTCGGAGATAAAAGTTCAGTTTTTGTATCCTTTCGATATTTTTTTTTCCTCTCTCTATACCAGACAGCTGTAGAGTGGTTTGGGGAGGAGTATATGTGCATTTTCCTTTATTACATAAAGCGGATTTGGATAATATATGATTGTAGTATGTATCAGAGTTCTCTGCTCATTCTGTGTAAATTTCAGGTGTGCAACAGAGGAACATGGCTCAAGAAACTAATCACAGCCAAGTGCCTATGCTTTGTTCCACTGGCTGCGGATTTTATGGAAACCCTCGTACGAACGGCATGTGTTCAGTGTGCTATAAAGAACATCTTCAAAGACAGAATAGTAGTAATGGTAGAATAAGCCCACCTGGTAAGTAGTTCTTACCTGGTAAGTAAAACACAGCGCTGTTCATAACTGAGATACACCTTAGTAGCACAGGATACCCAGCACCTCTTCCTGCTTCCACACTGTACTTAAATTACTACATTTACATCAGGAAAATGTCTCATTACATATTGTAATGATCAGTGGTAGGGCAAGAGAAAGAGGAGTATCTCCACTCATTGAAAGGAACTACTGTAGATCCATTTCAGTCTTACGTGCTGTGCTCAAGAACTCTTATCTTACTAATTAATAAAATAGATGCACACTCCAAGTATGTAGAGCTGTCTTGGAAAATAAGCTCTGAAGGAGTGGGGGCTGTAGGAGGACCTTGATTCTTTTCTCTAGGATGACTTCTGAGGCCAAGGTAGTTGGAGGAGAGAGTTCCACATGGATAGCCACAGATGATTTCAGAGAAAGCCTTCCTCCATTCTGCATAGGAAGGAGAGGTGGGGGCAGTTTGACTCAGAGAAAAGGGTGTTTGTTCATCCCCAGTTCACTTGAGTTCTTTATGCGTTTTTATGTCAGAGGATTCTCCTGGAATTGATGTGGCTTTTGCTTCAATGATTGTGTAAAAAGGGATTTTGAACATGAACTTTACTCATTTAGGATAGTTCTCATGTAGGTTAATGCCTGAATGTAGGTTTCTGTGGTTAATGAAAGTGCAGGCTGTTACTTAGTTCATTTAAAATTGCTTGTGGAGTCTATTTCATCATTGCTTCCTGTTCAAGCTGGACTTTAAATTTTCTTGAGGCTAAAATCAAGTGAATATAAGTTACTTATATTGTTTTGTAAAATCATTATCTACATTTTTGCCTTATGAAGAACAGGTAAAATAATATAACCTGAGTGCAGATTTTAATTCTGAACTTAACATTTGCCTTACTGCTGAATTCTTTTTTATTTTAAAGATCTCATTGTGCACTATTATTTGGAAGACATTTATGAATTAAAGAGTTTGTGCGATAATCCTAAAAAATAGTAGTTTAGGTCTTGACTATGTATATTTTGTATGTGGTAAAATTAGCATCCTTTTCATAGGAAAATTATTGAAAACTTTTAGCTAAAGTAATGAACTGGTATATTACATAGTAAAACAAAACCCGTATACTGTATTTCCTGGGAAACTGGTCTTGGTTTTTTTAGATAAGGTGCTGGCCCGCCCAGGGCACAGAGTCACTAACATGCGATGTGGTCCTGTTGCAGCGCCTTCTGTCACAAGTCTGTCTGAGTCCTTACCAGTCCAGTGCACAGACGGTAGTGTCCCAGAGGCTCAGTCAGCGCTAGACTCAACAGCTTCATCTGTGCAGCCAAGGTAAGAGGCTGCCTCGGAACTGTGGCCAGAGAGCTATCAAAAAGTAAGGCATTTTTTCCATATCTGGTCAGTTCTGTTATTTAAGGAAAACTATTTAAAGTCACTTTAGGATTAACTAGCAGAAACTTATATCTATCTCATTATCACTGACTAGTCAAAAAAATCTTTTTATTGGTATTACATTACAGTGAGAGTAGGGAGTTGTCTTAAAATTTAATGAAAAGATTTGTTTTTCAGACAGCTTTTTTCTTTATTTTTCTTCATATGTATCCTGACCAACCCCTGAAGTCCTTTTGAAGCATGTTAAGTTCTTCTAGTCATAGGCCTTTGATGGAAATACTAGTGCTTTGTATTAAAAAACGGTTTTGTCACAGGTTCTCTGTTTAATATCGTGTGATCCTGTTCTCTGTGTAATATCACGATGTCATCCTGATATCTATTTGTATTGTAGTGTATTTTCTTTTTAACTGAAGTCTTTTAGAAGTTGGAAACACAGAAATATTTGTTTCATTCTTACCCTGCTGTTAGGAAACATATACTAAGTTTCTGCTCTGAAGTTTCTTTTTCCAGTTTTCCTGAGTCCATCAGTGCATCATATACAACTTTGTGTTAGGGTTCCTGAAGCATGTCTTTATCATACTAGTGTTCATTTAGTAAATTCATACACAGTGGACACGTACTATTGCTTTATTTCAAAATCAAAAAATTTCTGGTCCAAATTGGTCTCAAGTTTCAAAATTCTGTAGTTATGTGAAAGTTATTTTTTTAAAAAAAGCATTTCTGGTTAATTCCTGTCTTAATGATCTGCTTAGATATATTGAACTCTTACTTATTAATCACTTAGTTTTTAGTCATGAATAGAGATCATCTTTTAAAATCTAAATATTTTTGCTTTTCTAGCCCTGTGTCAAATCAGTCACTTTTATCAGAATCAGTAGCGTCTTCCCAAGTGGACAGTACATCTGTGGACAAAGCAATACCTGAAACAGAAGACCTGCAAGGTTTGCACATGATCTAGCACATGTTTGGTCATTTATTTAACGTTTGAGTATTCCTAGCCAGGCACTCTCCTAGATGCATGTGTTTTTAAAATTACCTGCCTGATACATATTTTTTATATTTGTTTTCTTTATGAGCAGGGTGTTTTACATTCTTAAGTATTTAATTGACTGAAATGTAGGGAGCCCTTTCCCACTTATATGTAATTAGGTCATCAGCATCAACATAGAAATTTAAAATCTGTTTTGTTTGAGCAATATAATTAAATGAATGAGTGGTTGTGTTATACTGTTCTCTTTTACTGTTTTGTCTGTTTTAACCTAAATATTCTTCCCTCTCCCATGAACCAGGGCTGCTGGTTTAAGAGGAATCTCTTGCTTTGGACTTGGATTATCTATTTACTTTGACTGGCAGTGACCCCCCCTTTCCCCACATGTGACTTCCAGGGCAACAGTCACATTCAGTTACTCTTATTTATAGCATGGCATCTCAAGTTCTTGCCCATGCTCTTCGTATCCCCATTATGTGAACCAAAGTGAAGTGAATCTAGGAAGACTGGAATATGTGTATGAAGGCTTTCTTCATGGGCAGAGCTAGTAGAGGAGGCATTTAGGATGCTGTGAAAAATCTGTGCTTGGTTAATGATATTCTACTAGTGTGTGGAAACGATGTATTAATTGAGGAGGATACTCGGGAAAGAAGCCTGAAGATGAGCTGTGTGTCACTTGACCTGTGACGTGATTTAAACAGACACGATGCTGTACCTATTGAACCCTTCCACTGTACATGGTGTTCACAGGGTGACGACAGATATACCTGGCAATCTTAGCTGAAGTTTGCTAAAGTTTAGTTTAAAATTTAGTTAAGCTAGCTAATTCCCCTTCCTCTGATTTCATGCCCAACAAATGATTGGCATAATTTGCCTCCTTACACATTTTGCTGTAGAAAGAGAATGTAACTGTTTGATCAGGATAAATATTCCATGCAATTATGAATATTGTAAATATTCATGATTACTATAAGTGAATACTTTTTATTTTTAGTTAAATAGAAAAGTTTAAGGATGGGTGGAGACAAAGGGTATTTTTAAAGGAGAAATAGAAAAATTCCCCAAATTTAGTTATCCATTAGACATGGGAAATAAGTAAAAGGTGATGTTAAAGCTTTCAGTTGGATGACAGTTGAAAACGGCAATGATGTGTTTGTTCTCAACAGGGAGGTTGAAAGAAGTGATGGTGAGACAAGATTTTAGATAGAGCAGATTGGAAGTGGTCACATTTCAAAACTTAAAGACTCAATTGGAGGCAGTAGATGGGTAAATGGGTGTTTAAATGTATGAGCAGTCTGAGGTTTGGAAGTCCTTGGCCCAGGTTGGAAGATGAGAGGCAGAATGGAGAAGAGCAGGTAGGGTACCAAGTCTGCACCGGGGAGAGGATACATTATTTGGATCCTGGTTACTTTCAGGCCCTAGATGCAGAGAATTGAGAAACAGGGGTTGCTTGGCAGTCTCCAGAGAGAGCTAGGGATGGAAGAATGAAAACAGGCTGCTAACTATGAAGGTGTTATTTACGTCTTAAAGTTGAACAAATTTTAGAATGTTGATAGTGGGAAGTTACATGCTGCTTAAGAATAAAACAGCAGTGGTTTTACAAGTTTGACCAAAAAAAAGATTTTAAGTTGGTAAACTGTTATAATACAAAGACCCATTTATGGTATATGGATAATAATAAGTTTTATTCGCCTAGTGCTGAGTACATTAATGGAAAAGATGGTCTTGATGCTATGTTAGGAGAAATTGTGCATGCTGAGTCGCTTCAGTTGTGTCCAAACTCTTTGCAACCCCATGGACTGTAGCCTGCCAGGCTTCTCTGTCTATAGGATTCTCCAGGAAAGAATACTGGACTGGGTTGCCATGCTCTCCTCCAGGAGATCTTCCTGACAAGGAATTGAACCCATGTCTCTTATGTCTCCTGCATTGGCAAGCACTTTCTGTACCACTATTGAGGTTTTAAATAATGGGGTTTTAAACTGTATAGACTCCTTTTTTTTTCCACATGTAATTTCAGTGACTTAAGTTAAACCAGTATTAAGTACCTTTCAAGAACTTAGCATTCATAATTTCAGCATAGCAGAATTATTGAACAATCAGGTATAAGTTTCATATGAGTTTGAGAGGGTTAGTTTTCCATGTGTAAAATCTCTTAGGCTAGTTTTTTTTTTTAAGTCTTGCTTATACTGTTGAATTGAAAATGTTTTATTATAAACTTGCATACAACTGTGTATCTATACAGGTACACACACTCATGACACACAATATACCTGTGATTTCCCGATTTGATAGGAATAAACGCAGAGAATATTTTTTCCATCTACTTAATAGATGGACAAAAAGAAAAGATGTCTTTGACTCAAGTGCTGTAGTCATTTGAGCTGGAACTGGAACCTGGGCACCTGACTCCAGGCCATTATTCTTTCCACTAGACAGCTGTGGTGCTTCCTGGAGTAGGCTGTGTGTGTGTGTTCCTGCTGCCAGCTCCAGCCCCCCTCAGTTCCCAGGGTAGGGTCAGCTGGTTTGGTGACTTGCCCAGGTATCTGTTCTTTCTCTTCCTTATTGTTCCACTTGTATCCCTCAAGCAGAATTTATTGGATAGGAAAATCATCTCAGATGGAAGAAGGCACACGAGTAGCTGCTGTGTGCCTAAACCAGAATTCCCTAACATTGTTTATTGGAGTTTTCAGAGTGGTGTCCTTGAAACAGCTTTTTTAGATATTTTGCTTCTGTAGGTATTTTGCTCATAATCAGGATATGTTGCCACCAGGTGGGTGGTACTGCTTCCATTTGGTCCTCCTGACTCTGAAGAATTTTTTTCATGTTTAATTGGGAATTTACTGTGTTAAAACATCTTTCTCTTTTAATTATGCCTTGTGATTTAATAAATAGCAGTGTCTCACTTATACAGTGAGGAATGTGTATCAGTTAGGAATGACAGGTTTCCAGTGACAGGTTTCCAGTTTATTAAACCCATAAGTTAGGGTGTAGGGGCAATAATTTGACCTGAATTTTGGTGTAGATGGCCTTGAGTTCACTACTTAATTTACTATCTTAATTGTAGTGTTTTAATCAATATATCTTATTCCCCATATTTTAAAGGTTTTATATGAAATATTCTGAGAATTTTGAACATAGTATTCCACTGAATCTTGGTTTTAGGATTCCTTTCCCTTGTACTCTTTGAAATCTACATAGTTCTGACTCAGCAATATTTAGAAGTTTGCATGTGACCATTTTCTTTCTTTCTCCCTTAGAATACCCAAGTAGTGTTTGTGTGTTGTATGTCTTTTATGGGTCAAATACATAATTACCAGAAAATTTTGAAAATACAGCACTTTCTAGAGTTATTGTTAAAATGTCAATGTATAGTTTAGCTTTTCTGCATGTGTGTATACATATGCAGAAAATATGTACATATTTTAACATACATATGTGCAAAGGGGGTCATATTATATAAACTACATTGTAACTTAACTGTGGGCATCTTTCCATGCTAATAAATAAACACTCAATTATCTGAATAAACAGATCAGTGGGGGCAAGTTGGGGTAGCAACCACCTCTCCTCAGAATCTCATTGCACAATTAAGTTTCACTGCCTTCATATTTTTGTCAGCTTCAGTATCAGAAACGGCACAGCAGGCATCTGAAGAGCAAAGCAAGTCTCTTGAAAAACCAAAACAGAAAAAGAATCGCTGTTTCATGTGCAGAAAGAAAGTGGGACTTACTGGTAAGGGCCTGAGTCACAAGGTTTAAATTAAGATTTTATTTAAGATAATGTTTGACTTACTATTAATGGCTTCAATTAAGATTATTTCTGTTTCCATGTGAGTTAATAATGGATATGCTTCACCTCCTGAATTTTCTTAAGTAAAAGTAGCTTTAATTACATACCTAATAGTGAAATGAATAGCTTTTCTTTTAAAATTCATTTTAGCCACATTTGAGAATGTTAGACAAGTAAAGTCAGTATGCCAGGCTCTGTGAAAGGGCAGGGGTGTGTCTCCTGCCTTTAGAGAGCCAGAAATTGTGTGAGAGAGGGTGTTTAAGTGCTTGGTGAGCTGTGTGTAAAACGGCCAGTCATTGGTTGGTGGTGTGGGCTCACAGAGTTCATACATGTAAGGTGATAGACCTGTCCTGCCACCCAATAAGTAATCAGTACATGCTGACTGCTGTAACAGAGCTATTAGATGGTATTAAGAGAGGGGAAAATGTTGGAAATACTACTTGGCTATTTGGCAAAGCAAGTACATTTAAATCCAGTCAAGTAGATTGCTTTGGGAGTTCAGAGATGTGCGTAATTATTGATAATTCGTAGGAGAGGAGCAGAGGCCCATCAAAGAATCTGGAAGGTAGGATGTTTCAGCTGGGTCCTGAAAAGTGAGTAGGACTTATAACTGATGGACATAGGAGCATTTCAGGCAGGAAAAAAGATAGCTTGAATGAAAGCTCAGAGAAAGGAAAGAATAGGGCATGTTGAGGGACCATAAATAGGGAATGTAGCACAAAATATGTGCAGAAGGGTGTTTGAGACCATCAGACAAGGCTGATGATGTGTACTCTGGTTACCTGATGAGGAAGAGTGGCAGCTGTAAATAGTTCCCATTGTTTACTGTGTGAAGGGCATTCTGCTGAATACTCTGCCTAAGAAACTGACTTAAGAATAGATAGGATTTTGAGCAAAATTATGTTTTAGGAGGGTTATATGACTAAGGAGTAAATAAAAGAGGAAAGGAGATTTATAGTCTGATATCAAAGATGTTTTAAGACTGGCTCATGCCTTGGCGAGTGTATTTATTTAAAGAATACAAACATGAAAAAATAAGGCATTTTAAAGTGTGTGTGTGTATATATATACTACCTAATATATATGTATAGTATCAAATACTGTCTTTCTAAATCTCAGAAACTTAGACTTCATGAATAGAAGGCTGTGACTTAGTAATTTCTATCTTGTCCAGTCTTGTTAGTCTGGTGTTACTTTTGTCTTCATTTTTCATTCATTATTACGAAGGCACAGGAGACTTCCCGGTGGTCCAGGAGTTAGGACTGCACACTCTCACTCCTGGGTTCAGTCCCTGGCTGGGGAACTAAGATCCCACAAGATATGTAGTGCAGCCAAAATAGTAATAATAAAATTTTAAAAATAAAATGTTATGAAGTTATAGAATATCTTTTGGAAGTTTTAAAAAAATGTGGTAAAGGAAGTTTGCATCAAATGTCAACATTTAAAATATTGATTGCTGTGTTCTAACAATTCCATCATATAGTAAAATCCTTTTTAGGGGTGCAGGACTAGTTTTATTTAAAGACTATTCACCCTGCTTATTTCTCTCTTTTGGCTTCAATTCTTGGGGCATTTCCCTAAAATAAGTAGCATTTATTGCATCTTCACTGTATGTTAGGCAGGTAATACTTCCTCGTTTAATTCTTACTATAACTGATTTCCAGAATTAGAGGTGCAGAAACTGGGGCTCAGGGAGGCTTGGAATTTTGCCTGTGTTAGTAAATAGATTCATGCTTAGGCAACCGCAACTGGATCTCATGCTCTTAGTCACTGAGCCAGATTACAGTTCATATCTCCATTAGAGATTGGCCAAGGAGAGCTGTTCTATTTGTTAACAGTTCTGTCCAAAGTTTCATCTTTCTTAACTAAATCTTAAGGTTGTCTTATGACAGTATGCTTATTTTTTCACATTTTAGTATTTGAGAAGTGTCTTACATTTTCAGTTTATCAGTCCTGTTTTTGATAGGAAGCAGTTGTGTTTCGGGTGAAGAAACTTGAGCTCAGAGAAGTGGCTGTGACTTGGGCTGGCACAGACCTGTGTTTGTAGGTGGTAACAAGAACTGAAGCCATCAGCTGGTGAATTTGAGAGTATACTAGGTTGTGCAACTGCTAGTTTGGAATGATTCTTTAGATTGCTGCCCTACAGGCATGATCTTTTTAACATTAATTATGTAGAGAGTTTAATATTTAGACCTTGCACTCAACTCATGTACGTGTATTGATCCATTTTCAGGGTTTGAATGCCGGTGTGGAAATGTTTACTGTGGTGTACACCGTTACTCAGATGTACACAATTGCTCTTACAATTACAAAGCTGATGCTGCTGAGAAAATCAGAAAAGAAAATCCAGTAGTTGTTGGTGAAAAGATCCAGAAGATTTGAACTCCTGATGGAATACAAAATCCTTTGACCATCTGCAAACTAAAAACTGACTTGAGGTTTTTTTTTCCTAGTCATTGGGAATGTAGAGCAATGTATCTTGCATAGACCTTTAATCATACATGTCATCAGAAGAATAGATTTTTGTTTTTGTTTTGAAAATGACTCTGAACATTTATTTCCATTGCAGTTTCTGTGGCTGAAAAAAGTAAACTTTACGAGTATTATCCTTTTAAGATCATTTAAATTTTAGTTGAGTGCAGAGGGCTTTTATAACAAATGTGGAGAAATTTTGGAGGGCTGTGATTTTTCCCAGTATTAAACATGCATGCTTTAATCTTGCAGTTTATTTTCTCATTGTGTATGTATATATAGCTTTTCTCTGCAGCACGATTTCTGTTTTGATAATGTCCTTTAAGGCACAGCTAGTTATCAGTAACTGAATGTATCTTAATCATTATGGCTGCTTCTGTTTTTCCTTAACAAAGGTTATACATATGTTAGCATATAGTTTCTTTGCACCCACTATTTATGTCTGAATCATTTGTCACAGGAGAGTGTGTGCTGATGAGATTCTAAGTTTGTGTGTTTTTAAGTTTTTTTGAGCGAAGGAAGGAAAAGCTGTATGCATTTCATTGCTGACTGCAGGTTTCTTTCAGATAATGTTCATTGGTCTGTGTGTATACAATATGAAGAATGATCTGAAGTAATTGTGCTGTATTTATGTTTATCCACCAGTCTTTGATTAAATAAAAAGGAAAACCATAACGTGCCCTTGTATTACTTTTTCTCCGTTACTCTTGCTGGTAGTTCATTTTGACTTCTGGTCCTTTAGTTTTCTGCTTTACTGATTTTGTGAGATGAGCTCTCACGTCTATCTGTGACTGATACTTAACGATGATAAATTGTGATCTTACATTCCCATGAGTTGAATGTGTCATATTTTCAAGCTCTTGTTTGTTTCTCTGTTCTGAACTCTGTCACAACGAATTAGTATCTAGTAGAAGCTTCTTTTTCTAGTAGGATTAGAGAAACTGAAAGGGCACAACTCAAACACAGAGAGCCGGAGAACTGTGGAGTAGAAAGATCTCCAAAAAGCCGTTTGTTCTTAAAGCCGTTGGTTTTTAAACTTACCTGGCAGCCAGCCTTTTAAAAACTTGAAATAGTATGTAAAACAGATTAAATAGTATTTTACAATACAGATTTCTAAGGTTATATTTGTTTACTTAATACTTGTGTATTCTATCTTAGTATGTGTATTCTCCCTCCATATGTAATGATGACTTAGCATTGGAATCTGTAAATATTAAATAAGAGAAAACCATTATGACTATCTTAGTAGATCCAATTAAAGTATATAATAGGATTTAACACCACCCAGTCATAATAAAAACTCTTGATAAATTAGGACTTGAAAGGAATTTCTTTAAGGTGATAGCTTCTGTGTAAATCTATAAAACAAAGAGCATCTACCACAAAGAGGAAATTTCATACCCTTTTAAATTCAGAAACAAAGGGCTGGTTTTCCACTATGACTGCTTATGTTCAAAATTGTGTTGGAGATCCTAGTCAATAGAATAAAAAATTTTATAAGAAATAAAAAGTAGGAAACACTAATTATTTGTACATTACACGTTCTTATTTTGTAGAAAACTCAAATCTAAAGAGAAAGTACCAGAAATACCAGGGTTTCATTACAGAGGTAGGTGTAACATTAATTTTCTGAAGCTAGTTGCATTTCTTTGTATCAGTACCAATCAGAAAACTGGAGGACACGTTTTACAATAGTATTAACACCAAGTACCTAGGAAATTAACTATGTTGAAGACCTCTTTTAAGAAAAAATTTTCCAACATTATTAAGAGATAATAACTAAGACCTGCAAAAGTAGGGACAGAGAGAAGTTTGCAGCTAGGCAGACAATGTCAAGAAGATGTATTTTGTACCCAAATAGCCCTATAGATTCAAAGCAGTCCCTATCAGAGTCCCATCAAGTTTCCTCCTGAAACTTGTTAAAGTGGTTCTAAATTAAAAGATAAAGACGAGCCCAAGGCTAGACATTTCAATAAAGAAAAATCAGGGAGGTGGGCATTTTTCCACTCTATGTAAGACTCATCATGAAGCCACGTTCATTAAAATAGCATGGTATTCACTAAGGGTCGTACAGAATCCTGATAGATTAGACCAATATACCCCAAAAAAAGCCATGCATGAAATGAACTGGGTGTAAGAGATACAGCACACCACATTGGGGGAAGGAGACTGTGATCATGACAGCTAGCCCAACTGGTCGTCAGCATAGAAAAGAGGTGAAAATTGCTCCCTATCTCATACCACAAGGAAAAAATTCATGTATTAAATGTAAAACACAAAATTTTCTAACTCTCAAAAAAAGATGATTACTGCTTCAACCTTGGATATAGAAGGACTGTTTAAGACAACAAAGCATTGACTGCAAGTGTTACTGATGAATTTGTCTATTAAAATGAGGCATTTTAAACCAAAAATACCATATGGTAAATCCATCAAAGAAAGTGAAAAGCCAGGTTACAAACCAGGAAAAGTTAAAATGCAAATTAAGACCACAATAAGATACTATTTTATACCCATTCAGTTGGCAAAGATTTAAAAGTGTTTGGCAGTATCTAGTTCTTAATGGCACCCCACTCCAGTGCTCTTGCCTGGAAAATCCCATGGACGGAGGACCCTGGTGGGCCTCAGTCCATGGAGTCGCTAAGAGACACGACTGAGCGACTTCACTTTCACTTCTCACTTTCATGCATTGGAGAAGGAAATGGCAACCCGCTCCAGTGTTCTTGCCTGGAGAATCCCAGGGACTGGGGAGCCGGGTGGGCTGCTGTCTATGGGGTCACAAGGAGTCGGACACGACTGAAGCGACTTAGCAGCAGTGTTTGAAAGGTTGCTGACATTAACCAAAAGTGGTTCAGTCTTTAGGACGGTTTGGAAACTAGTACCTTTTAAAATTGGACTTTTATACATCCTACAATCCACAAATTTTACTCCTCTAAGAAAAACCTGCATATAGAGAACAGTACACATGTACAGCAATTTTCAAAGCCTTGTTTACAGAAAGCAAAAATCCAGAAACCACTCAGTTCCCCTTTGAAGAATGGATAAAATGTGACATATTCTTACAATGGAGTATAAACAGTGATCAAAACTAGTGGGCCCTAGAGACAACAAAATAGAAGTACCCGAAGCCCAAGGTCTTAATTACAAGGATTTTTAGGTGACCACATGTTAAAGTCGGGAGTCTGGGTGATGGTTTTTTTGTTTTGATATGTTTTTCCCATGTACATCATTTATTCCTTAAAACTTCTAGGAAAAAGCCCCAGATACTTAAAGGAGGTCATCGTTTTTAAAGATTATTATACAAATTGCTTAATTGAGACTTTAGTTCTGAGTAACTCAGCTTACTAGTATGCCCACCGTTTCTAATGTAGACTGTTTCTAACGTTTAATGAAACACCAAAACCACGATTCATGGAAAGAAAAAAATGGGTAAGTTGAACTTCAAAGTTAAAAATTTCTCTGCAAAAGGCATTGCCAAGAGAACAGAAAGACAAGCCACAGACTGGGAGAAAATATTAGCAAAACACAGTGACAAAAGGCTTACCCTAAATAAAAAATAAGAAAACAAACCCAGTTAAAAAATGGTCCGAATATCTAGACACCTCATCAAAGAATACACAGATGGCAAATAAAACGAAAAGGTGGTCAATATGTCGTTGGAGAATAGCAAATTAAAATGAGATGACACTAATACCTACAGGAATAGCTAAAATCCAAAATACAACACCAAATGCTATTGAGGATGTGGAGCAACAGGAATTTGAGTTCACTGGTGATGGGAACGCAACATGGGACAGAAGGAAGAAGTTGGGCAGTCCCTTAAAGTTAACCATAGTCTTACAAGCAATTAGTTGCATTCCTAGGTATTTGTCCAAATGAGTTAAAGACCATGTCCACACCAAAACCTGCACCCAAATGCTTTTAGCAGCTTTATCCATAATTGCCAAAAATTAGCCAAGATGTCCTTCATATGTACCGATAAACGGTGGTACATCTGTATAATGAAATGGTATTTAGCAATAAAAAAAAAATGAGCCATCAAGGCACAAGAAGACGTGAAGGAACCTTAAATACATATTGCTCAGTGAAGCAGTCCAAAAAGACTTGCTAATATATGACATTCTGGAAAAGGCAAAACTACAGTCAAGAGGTGCTCTGCGTTCAGGTAGAAAAAGGAAGGGATGAAAAGATGAAGCACAGGGGGTTTTAAGGCAGGGAAACAGCTTCCATGACACTGTAATGGTGGATACATAACTATGCATCTGTCCAAACTTGTAGAATCCTACAACACAAAAAGCAAAAACCCTGGGACTTAACCTGGCGGTCAGGGGTTTAGACCACCTTTCAACACAGAGAGTGCAGGTTTGATTCCTGGTCAGGGAGCTAATCCCATGGTGCCTCCAGGCCTAAAAACCAAAGCAAATCAGAAGTAATATTGTAACAAATGCAATAAAGACTTTAAAAATGGTCCAGTTAAAAAAGGCCAACTCAGCTGGCATATGTTTAAAAAACAATGAGAAATAGCTTTGAGGCAGTATTCCATTAAAACATGGATGAACAGTATCTGCAACATTGGCTTAGACGGTAAAGTGTCTGTCTACGATGCGGGAGACGTGGGTTCGATCCCTGGGTTGGGAAGATCCCTTGGAGAAAGAAATGGCAATCCACTCCAGTACTATTGCCTGGAAAATCCCATGGACAGAAGAACCTGGTAGGCTACAGCCCATGGGGTTGCAAAGAGTCGGACAGGACTGAGCAACTTCACGTTCACATTCAAAGACAAAAAAAAAAAAAAGGCAGGAAAGAAGAAAATTTGCAGAAAACCCAGCCCTTGTTGACCTGGTTCATTTAGCTCTGTTCAGAACAGTCGAGAAAAAGAGGGAACTATGATAAAAGACAAAGCACTTCAATGAAGCAAATGTCTTTTCTTAAGGCTCAAGCTCAGAAATGCTTATAGTCCATATTTTAGAGGGCACACTGTGTGGGTCGGGCTTCCCAGGTGGCGCTAGTGGTTAAGAGTCCAGCTGCCAGTGCAGGAGATGCCAAGAGATCTGGAGAAGGAAATGTTAACCCACTCCCGTATTCTTGCATGGAAAATTCCGTGGACAGAGGATCCTGGTGGGCTACAGTCCATGGGATCCCAAAGAGTCGGACACAACTGAGCAGAGCAGTACACGTTTTCAAGGGCACACCATGTATTTGGCATGTATACCATACACTTTAGCATCAGAAAGATACATTGTGCAAACGTGAGTGACATTTGGTTCTTTGCAAGGAGTTCAACATTTAGAGAACCTTGGAAATGAGCTCAGGTAATTCGTGTGCAAGTGAAATTTGTAGGGTGGGGAGAAGGGGAATGGATGGACTCCTGAGTGTTGCCCAAAAAGGCTACTCCCCTGCTCCCAGTGCAGGCAGCTCCACATCCTACAAATCTGAATGGCAGGGGCCAGCCTCTGGCAAGACTTTTTCACTCTGTATTCAGAAAGCCCTCTCCAGTTCTCAGAGTCAGGGGCAGCTGCTGGAGTCTCCTGTGCTGCATTTTCACATCCGAGGGAGGCATTGAGCTTGGTGCTACAGAGGCTCAAACCAGCCCTTCATGATGGAGGTGCCAGACTCGCCTCCAGTCCTGAAAGCATCCAGACCCTGCCACCCAGGAATTTACACTCCAGCAGCAGAGTAGGAAAAGGAAAAACATTTTGTGCGTGCAGATCTCCATGGCTCCAGTACTACAACAGTCTCAAGCACTGCAATTTCTTCAGCCGATGAAAATAATAATGAAGCTTATTTGGGCACAAGGAAAAATGTTCAGGAGAAAAGTCTAAGGAAAGACTGAAAATTAGCTTTGCTGTAAAGGTGGAAAAAATCATGCACATACAAATAGAATGAGCAAATAACGTGAAAACTGCAGGATGGTGGGATTACAGACATGTTTTTCCTTAAAATTCTTTTTTATGATTGTTGTACATGCTCAACACACTCCCTCCCAGAAGAGGAGAAAGAAAATATAGTGTACTTCCAAGTTATTTACTTCAATTTTTTTCCAAACAGAGAACAGCTTTGGTACTTTTCAGACACTATATATAATTAGTGGGTTGGCAAGTCTATTTTAAAACTATGAAATCTTACTCTCCCTACAGCCATCTCACACCCACACCCCTTCTCACACACACATCAGCCCTATGCCCTTCCCCCAAAAGGTTGATTTTCTCTCTACATGGCTTTTATCAGAGAAGGAAATGGCAATCCACTCCAGTGTTCTTGCCTGGAGAATCTCATGGACAGAGGACCCTGGTGGACTACAGTCCATGGGGTCACAAAGAGTCTAACACAACTGAAGCTTTTGTAATCTAGGCTTTCACTAGGTTGTGTGTTCAGTGGAAGTTCCTGGCCCGTCGCTCACACAGCACACACTCAGTAAATAAGGAAGCAGTTGTGCACTATTCCCAATAGTGCCTGGATGAGGTGGGGGTGCTCATTGGTTATTGATTAATTGCCATTAGTCAACAGTTTTGTATTATTTACTTAAGTATTTATGGAGCACCTATTCTGTGCCAGACATTTTTGCTGGGCAATAACAAAGCTACAGAAAGAGTAAGACAGTTCCTGTCTCTAAGGGGAGAGACCAGGCCAGTATGGAACAAACAAATAGTTCACTGTGTGTGCTTAGTCACGTAGTCGTGTCCAACTCTTGGCCACTCTATGGACTATAGCCCACGAGGCTCCTCTGTCCATGGGATTCTCCAGGCAAGACTACTGGAGTGGGTTGCCATGCCCTCCTCCAGGGAATCGTCCCAACACAGGGATGTAACCCAAGTCTCCTGTGTCTCTTGCATTGGCAGGCGAAATCTTTACCACTGAGCCATCCTGCTGCTGCTGCTGCTGCTGCTGCTAAGTCACTTCAGTCGTGTCCGACTCTGTGTGACCCCATAGACAGCAGCCCACCAGGCTCCCCCGTCCCTGGGATTCTGCAGGCAAGAACACGAGTGGGTTGCCATTTCCTTCTCCAATACAGGAAAGTGAAAAGTGAAAGTGAAGTCGCTCAGTCGTGTCCGACCCTCAGCGACCCCATGGACTGCAGCCTTCCAGGCTCCTCCGTCCATGGGATTCTCCAGGCAAGAGTACTGGAGTGGGGTGCCATTGCCTTCTCTGCTGAGCCATCCTAGGAACCCCAAATAGTTCATTGCCTTGTAGCTGAAGAGTCACTAGAATTCGGTAGATATTAGGTGGTACCTGGAAGGGGAACCAAAAATAAAGAGTCTCGCTGCTCCTCACTCAAAAGCCAGTGAAGAGGCCAGGTTGGTGGAAAGGAAAGTCTGCTTTATTTTGGATGCCAGCAGGGAGTGGGGTGGGGTAGGCAGATTCCTGTCCAAAGGCTGGCTGTCCCCCACTGACAGTCAGTGGGCAGGGCCTCTTATAGCCCAAGGGAGGGGGCTCCATGCAGAAACAACACAGTCAGCTCCGCAGTCATCTTCAAATTGGTCATGGGTGGTCTGACCAGAGTCATCTTGATTGTTTTAGGTACAGTTAATTTTCATTTCCAGGGTCAATTTGTTTCCATTTCTTTGAGGCCAATTCTTGGAAGTGTGTGGCTACAGTCTGATCATCATGTAGCTAACTTCTTCCACCTGGTACCGGTTTCAGTATCTATCAATACAAGAGAGCTCAAACAATATGGCTCAGAATATTATCTGTAGCCCTTGAGAAGGCATGAAAGGTCCTTGACTTTGTCTACTGCTTAAACTACTATTGTTTTGTCCTATTTGACTCCTTTTCTTTGCTTCTGCATTTTCTCACTTCTCTGATTTTAAAAGAGAGAAAAGGCAGGCTGCGGACAGGGGAGTGGAGGGGAAGAGGCCTTCTGCTCTGTTACTCCATTGCAGAAGGCCTCTGACAATAAAGCCACAGAACAGAGCTGGGACCCTTTCCTCTTTCTTTTCCCCCTTTCTGGAACCTGTGGAGAGGTTCCAGATCCAGAGCCCTGTGCCAGGGTCCTCTCAGAACTGACTGACCCCCATAGCACTTGTTGCCATGAGTCCCCCTGACCTAAGCTGACCTAAGTCCCTCCAGCTCCCTGACTCCAAATTAGGTAAAATACCCACTCTATAGGGTTTCCCCAGTGGCTCAGTAGTAAAGAATCTGCCTGCAATGCAGGAGCCACAGGAGACATGGGTTCAATCCCTGATCGGGAAGATCTCCTGGAGGAGGGCATGGCAACCCACCCCAGTATTCTTGCCTGGAGAATCCGTATGGACAGAGGAACCTGGCGGTTTACAGTCCATAGGGTCTCAAAGAGTCAGACACGACTGAAATGATTTGGCACGCACGCATGCACCCACGCTGTAGCATCCTAACAAATCACCTACTTAATGCCACCCTCCCAGCAGGAATTTTCTTTATCTTGAGGCTATAAAAATTGGTTACTAGCCCATGAAAAGCGTCGGCTCTCCCTTGAGCCTGCCTGTTGTTCCAACAGGGGCTCTACTCTAAAAAAGTGTTCTCCTCTCATTCCACCTTATGTCTGAAAATTCTTTTCCAACCTGCACAGGGACCACGACAGAACCACGACAGAAAATGAGTCAGACCACCTACCATTGCCAGAGACTGCCCTTCATGCCTTCTTTCCCAGGGCAGACTTAACTAAAACCAAGGTCCAGCCTTGGCAGAGGTACTCAGAACAGGAGATGAGAACAAGAACAAGAAGAGGCTGAGCCAGACTGAGCCTCTTACAGGGTAATCACTGGTCAGCCTCAATCATCGCTGGGCCTACGGAAGGGGGTCAGCAGCCAGCCACTCTTGTAATGCCCCATCATCCCAGGCCTTCTGATTCCAGGCCATCTTATCTCACATGTTCCCACCGACCCAGCCCCTCCTCCTTCCAAGCCAACCTGCAGGACAGCCTTCCGAACTCTGAAAACTTTTGTTTTAATTTTTAAAAATTGAAGTATAGTTATATACAATATGTTATAAGTGTATGATATAATGATACAGTTTTAAAGCTTATATTCCATTTATAGTTATTATAAAATATTGGCTATATTCCCCATCTAACTCTGCAGAGTTTACCTTTGCCTGACTACTGACTCCTTTTTTTTAACTGTGCTAGGATCTGACAGCATCCTGGATGGTTAAGTGTGCCTGAACATTTTTTTGTGTACCTTTTGGCCATCTATATGTCTTCTTTGCAGAAATGTCTATTTAGGTCTTTTGTGCATTTGTGGATTGGATTGTTTGGATTTTTTGATATTGAGTTTCATGAGCTGTTTGTAAAACAGATAGCTAGCGGGAAGCTGCTGTATAGCACAGGGAGCTCAGGTCAATGCTCTGTGATGACGTAGAGGGGTGGGATGGGGGCGTGGGAGGGAGGCTCAAGAAGGGCGGGATATGTGTATACATATAGCTCCAACATGAATTTGAGCAAACTCCAGGAGATTAGTGAAGGACAGCATGGCATGCTGCAGTCCAGGGGATCGCAAAGAGTCCGTGGACTGAGCAACTGAACAACAATAGCTGATTCACTTTCCTTGTACAGCAGAAGCCAAGGCAACATTGTAAAGCAACTAAACCCCAATTTTAAAAAAGTGTGTCTGAAGCGCCCACACAGATAACCTTCTCATGTTGTGTTCTCAGAGCCCTGGATGTAACTTTGTTTCTGAAAAGTTCTAGCTGACTGGACAAGAGTGATGACAAACAAAACCTTGAACTCTCCCTAACATTCTTTTCTCCCTCCCTCCTCTCCCCTTTCCTTTCCTCCCCTTCCCTTTGATCCCCTCCCAGCTTCCCTCTTTACCTGTTACTCACAATTTTAGTACTTGATTTTAACAGCAAGATACTTGGTATGCACATTACTGCTGATCTTATTGAAATGGCAGCATTGTTTTAGAGATGAGGACAGAGGCAGGAAGACAGGGAAGAACTGCTGGGGGATTTGGGACTGGCTGTTGACAAAAGCGTGCTTCAAGAATGAAGATAACTGAATCCGATTTAGGGAGCTGGACAGTGGATGACAGGAGATATAGGGCAAGATGTTGCGGGAAAAGGAGGTGCAACTTCTTATTTACTTTCTGATCTTTCTATTATTCATTATGAAATGTTTTTGAAGGGAAAGGGTTATATTTACAAACCTTAGGATGATTCTTCAATCTTTAAAATGCTCTTTTAAAATAATTTCTAGGGGACTTCCCTGGTGGCCCAGTGGCTAAAACTCTGCGCTCCCAAAGCAGAGAGCCCAGGTTTGATCCCTGGTAGTAGGACTAGATCCCACATGCTGGAACTAAGAGTTCGAATGCTACAACTAAAGATTCCGTATGCCGCAACTAACACTGGGCACAGCCAAATAAATAAATAATAAAAAAATTTTTTTCAAATAATAGTTTGTAGGATTTTGGCTTAAATTTGTTTTCAAATGTATTCAGTCAGCTCTGCTTGCATATCAATTAATTCATTAACTTTTGCCTCTAGGGTTGTGAGAATTTCCAAGCAAATTAATCAAAAGCCGGTGTTTCAAATACTGGTTTGTGTGTTGATATGTATTGTGCAGCCTATACTTTAATAATTTTAACTCACTTAAAAAATACTTTGTGAGGTTTGTGAGAAATTTGCATTCCTATTATAAACGTCAGTGCTGACCACTTTACCTTAACAGCTGTATTCTCTCCTTTTTTGATTGTCTTCTAAAGAAGAAAAGCAAAACTCAAGTACTAAGAAATGGTTACCTTTCTGGTTGGATGTCCCTTGGGAGGAAGAAGTAGTTAATTGATAACCAAGTCTGTGCCAGGCTTTATTTGACTATCACAGAAATCCAATCTCTTTTTGGAGAAGACTCTTGAGAGTCCCTTGGACAACAAGGAGATCAAGCCAGTCAATCCTAAGGGAAATCAACCCTGAATATTCATTGGAAGGACTGATGCTGAAGGTGAAGCTCCAATACCATGACCATCTGATGCAAAGAATCTGTTCATTGGAAATGACCGTAATGTTGGGAAAGACTGAAGGAAGGAGAAGGGAGTGACAGAGGATGAGATGGTTGGATGTCATCACCAACTCAATGGACAGGAGTTTGAGCAAATTCTGGGAGATAGTGAAGGATAGGGAAGCTTGGTGTGCTGCAGAGTCAGACGAGTGAGCAACTGAACAACAGTTCTTTAACAGATGAGGAAACTCATGATTGGAGAGGGTACTGTCAGAGGTGGCTCTCAAATCTTCATACTTTTAGCTTCATCCTTTCAGCTTCATCCTTTCCAGAACTGGAAAGAGTGTTACTGTGTAAATTTGTTCTTCCTCTCTCCCTCCCTCCCTTCTTTTTTCCTCCCTCATTCCCTTTCCTTCTCTTCCTTTTCTTTCTGTATTTTTCCCCCTCAGTCTCTCTTTTCAACCTTTACACACAAACACGTAGAGCTACTGTATGCCAGAAGCTCCACAGGTGCTCCACGATTCATTCAATTCTATCAACTCTGAAATAGGAACCATTATCATCAACCTCATTCAGAGAAGAGAGCTGAGACAGAAAGGGGTTCAGTAACTTGTCCAAGGTCAAACAGCTTATCAATGTCATTTAAACACTGGAATGTGAAATAAACAGGTGACATATTTTCTAGAATATTAATTTTCATTAGTTTAGGCCTTCCAAACAGGCATGCCTGTTCCTTTCACCGATAAAGTGGAAATGCCATAGTTGACAGATGAGCATAGCTGATGAAGGCAGAAAAGATGCGACTGGAAACATAGCTCCAGCCCCGGAAGCGCCGTCTGGCTTCTGAGTGTCTGCTGTGACCAGGACACCCGACAAGACTCGTGTTGAACTCGTGCTGAGCTGAAGATCGGGCCATGCAGCAGGGGGCGGGGTGGGGTGGGTGCGGGGAGTGCGGGATGAGGCTGAAGTCACCCGGGGCAGATCCTTAAATGCCAAGATGGGTGTTGCTCTCGGTAGGAACAAGGGCCCTGTCCCCGGCAGCTGGACCGAGGTCGGAGGGCCCTCAAAGAGGAAGCTGGGCTGCGCAGAGGTAAAGCTGTAGTGGGAGGGACAGGATGGATATTGAGGGGCTGGAATTTACTGAGGAACAGGCCTTGTGGAGGGGCGGGGCTCCAGGAGAGGCGGGGCCTGAGAAGGGGAGGTCTTGTGGTGGGCGGGGCCCCGGGAGGGGCGTTCTCCTGGTGGGCGGGGCCCGGGAAGGCGCGGTCCCCTTAGTGGGCGGGGCTCCGTGAGGGACGTCTCTTGTGGGAGGGGTCGAGAAGGGGGGCCCTTGGTGGGCGGGGCTTCGTGAGGGGCGTCTCTTGTGGGAGGGGATCGGGAAGGGGCGGAGCCCTCGAAAGGGGCGGGCCGGGCCCTGGTGTGTCACCGGGTCAGCTCTGGCGGGAGGCGGGGGGGTCTGAGGGGGCGGAGTCCGCAGGGGGCGTGGCCCTGCCTGCCAATCTCTGCGAGTCCTGTCCCGCAGGCCGCGCGCACACTGCCTCCCTGTTCCGTGCTCGCCAGCATGTCCTTCGTCCCGGTGGCCGAGGATTCTGACTTCCCCATCCACAACCTGCCCTACGGCGTCTTCTCCACCCGAGGCAACGTGAGCTGCAGCGCTCGCTTCCGGGCGCGGGGAGGGAGGGCGTCCCCTCCGCTCGGGACCCCCACCCTCCTGCCCCGCCCCTGGCCTCAGTCCAGCCTTGCCCCCTCTTGCCGGCACCCGACCGAGCTGGATGTGGGGCCCGGGTCGTCGCCCCTCGTGAAGACCCCCGGGGTCGCTTGGGCCCCATGAGCGGTGCCTCTCCTTCTCCTGGGAGGGGGCTGGAGGCTGGGGCTGATCGCCGAGCTGTTGGTTCCTGCTGTTGGTTCAGATCCCTCCTGGTAGCTTTCCAGATGTGAGTTGTTGAAACCGTCAGCCTGTTTCTGCACATTTGCAAGAAAATTAAATGCAAAATGAAACGAAGCATGGCTCTCCCTCTCAGGCAAGCAGAGCAAGTTATATTAAATATTATTATTACAGAGAAGTTGAAACGCAGTCATACTGCCTACTCCGAAGTCATTTCGCTCTGTTTTCTTCCCTGGAGACACCACATTATGGCGGGTTGTTCATCCTCCATGTTAGCCCCTAACCCTAGAAATATCCATTGAACCGGTATATTTAGTAACTCAGAGGAATGAATTCATTCACATAAGAGCCCTGGGATCCAAGAGGTTAATTTCTTTACCTCCAACTGGCTTTCTTTCAGCTTCTTGGGCTTCTTGGCAATCAAAAGAAGCCCTTTACGGGGTAGGGAAATGAAATTTCACTTAGTGTAGTCTGATGGGCAGAAAGAAAACTGTGGGGTTTATCATCAAATATACAAGAATTTCCGTGGGTGGGAAAAGCAGATTCCCTTGGATTTATTCATGGTATTTTTGGCTTAGCTTTCTGCTCCCAACTTTCATGGTAAGCTCCTGATTAGCTCTGAGAAGCCTCGAACTCCCAAACCTGCTTGCACCCAACAATGTTCAGGAACCATTTGCTAAACGGAGCCTGTGGCAGTTAGCACCTTCTGGAAAGTGGTTTCCTACCCCCATGACTGATCCTTGTCCCCATGTGCAGCAAAAGCTTGGATCTAGAAGAGTCAGCGTGTGGTTTCACAACTGCCAAGCCTGACTAGATTTCGCAAGGATGCCAAAGGTTAACAGTCCCCTGAAGGGCCTGAGGCATGTTAAACCTTAACCTGTGTTGGCCAAGCACACTCTGTTGGCCAGCCCTCCCTCTGCACTCCTCTGACATTCTGCTCTCAGCCAAGGGTCCGCACTTCTCCTCAGGGTGCACATCTGGAGGACAAATCGCATAGGCTGAAGCCTTTGCAAGAGGCAGGGGGCGTACTCTGACTTATCCCAGAGAACTCTAGAATGAATGCTCCTTAGAGTGTGGCCAGTGGCTTGCAGACTCCATACCCCAGCTGTTTTCATATTAGACTGTGCAAGGACAGCCACTGTACAGAGGTTCACTGCCTTCTGAAAAGAATGCTGAGGGTTGTGAGTTGGCTCCCTTGGCATTCCAGAAGGCTGAGGCCCTTCAAGTGGAACTGGCTGTGTTGAAGCTCTGGCTGCAGGCGCTGGACATTCCAGAGGTGGTGACCACCTCTCCAGACTGGTCAGGTCGCCAAGGCAGAGTCCTCCCTCTCCTCTATGCCAGAGGCCAACCATGCATCATTTGGGTGGAACAGTAGTGAACAAGGGTTCCCAGGTGGCGATAGTGGTAAAGAACCCTCCTGCCAATGCAGGAGATGTTAAGAGGCGTGGGTTTGATCTCTGGGTTGGGAAGATCCCTGGAGGAGGAAATGGCAACCCACTCCAGTATTCTTGACATATGTACACTACTAGTGGAAAGCTGTTGTATAGCATAGGAAGCTCAGCTTGGTGCCCTGTGATGACTTAGAGGGGTGGGATGGAGATATATGTACATACGGCTGATTCACTTTGCTGTATAGCAGAAGCTAAACAAAACTGTAGAGCAAGTATACTGCCATAAAAAAAAGAGAAGTCCCAACAATTAATGGAAGGACTCGCTATCTCGAGTCCTAGGGTCAGGGTTGGTCGGACACACGGGCTGCTTCTCACCTTTATTTGCAGCCGAGGAAGCAGGCAGCCACCCTTATGATTAGGTCTTGGCTGCTGCTAGTGGCCTCAGCTCCCTTCTTCCTCCAGCAGAGTGTGGGTGCCAGGGTCAGAGAAATGGCCCAAGGGTCTACCAGCAGATCAGCCTCTTCCCAGTTGGCCTGGGGCCTCAGGCCTGGGTAAGGGTGTGGTTCTGGTCTACACCTGTCCCAGGGGCTGACGTGCATGGAGAAATAACCATCTTCTCTTAGTCCCCGAAAATGAGCAGCCAGTGGAGATAAAGCCAGCCGTTAGCCCTACCTCTTAAACTCACTGGACATGAGATGGCAAAGCTGGTAGTTCAGGAGAACTGGAAGCTCAGCTTAGGACAAGCCCAGCTGGTTGAGTCTGTAGACATGCTCTCAGGTTCCTTCTTTGTTTGTTTGTTTGTTTGTTTTTTTAAAGCTTTACCAAGAGTCAAACACTTTCTGTTTATTTATTTGGCTGTGCCAGATCTTAGTTGTGGCTCGTAGGATCTTCATTGTGTCATACGAGGTCTTCAGTTGCTGCACACTGGCATGTGGGCTCAGTATTTGTGGCATGTGGGCTTAGATGCTCCATGGCATGAGGGATCCTAGTTCCCTGTCTAGGGATCAAACCTATGTCCCCTGTGTTGCAAGGCAGATTCTTAACCACGGGACCACCAGGGAAGTCCTTCTTGAATTCCTCGTTGATAAACCAAGTTCAGCACTGTGAGGACAAAGGCCAGGCTTTGCCAAATACTTGAGACATCTTCATATTCAGGCTTGAAGCCTGGATCTGATGGTGCAGAAAGGAACTTCCCTTGAATGTTCTGAACAGTCTGGCTTCCTGCTTCCTCATGACCTGAACTCTGCTCTGATTGAGCCATAACAGAGTACATTAGCCCAAGCCCCTGACCCTCCTCTGTGCCTGGGACACTGTCTGCTCTGCTGTGCGGAGGAATTGCCCTAAGAAAAAGCCTAGGTTTAACCTAAGAAATAATCCAGTTGCCTGGTGAGGTGGTGAGCTCTCTGTCACCAGAGGCATTTAAGTGACACCTGAGAAACTTTGTTGGGGACTTGGCCTGGATAAGGGTCTTGGACTATGCAGGAAACAGATTCTTTCCTCTGTGTCCTCGAGGCAGAGATGGTGCCAGACTCTGCCCAGACAGAGATGACAAGGTCAATTTCAGCCCTCTGAGAGGCAAAAGCAGCTGGGGTATGGTGCTAAGGATCCAATTCCTCAGCCCCTCTCTACAGTGTGCATCCATGCATAGTCGTTTCAGTTGTGTTGGACTCTTTGCAACCCCATGATTGAGCCCCCCAGGTTTCTCTGTCCATGGGATTCTCCAGGCAAGAATACTGGAGTAGGTTGCCATGCCCTCCTCCAGGGGATCTTCCTGACCCGGCAGTAGAACCCAAGTCTCCTGTATCTGCTATATTGCAAGCAGATTCTTTATCCACTGAGCCACCTGGAAAGCCCTTCCTCTCCACAGAGGGTCATCTATAAAGCAGGGCCCTTGGGCTCTTAGATAGACAGATTTGCTGGGTAAGTGAGCCCAGCCTGGCCAACTGCTCCCAGTGATGACCGTGCCATCTTCCTTCCAGCCAAGACCGAGGATTGGCGTGGCCATTGGGGACCAGATCCTGGACCTCAGTGTCATCAAGCACCTCTTCACTGGGCCGATCCTCTCCGGACACCAGGATGTCTTCAATAAGGTAGAACATTGGGATGTGGCTTGCACTGGATCTCAGTGGCCATTTGTTGCAAATGCCACTAAGAAAATGGTCTTTACCTTCCATTTCTTTTCTTTTTAAAAATCTATTTAGCTGTGCCAGGTCTTAGATATGGCAGGCAGGATCTTTGTTGCATAATGGGGATCTAGTTCCCTGACCAGAGATCAAATCCAGGCCCCCTGTATTGGCAGTGTGTAGTCTTGGACCACCAGAGAGGTCCCTGCCTTGCATTTCTGACAGCGGTGGTGCCTTGAGATCTCAGGGATTTTCCTTGGATAGTCAGTAATTCAGTTGTGTCCAGCTCTTTTCAATCCCATGGACTATAGCTGGCCAGGCTCCTTTGTCCATGGGATTCTCCAGGCAAGAATACTGGAATGGGTTGCCATGCCATCCTACAGGGGATCTTCCTGGCCCAGGGATCAAACCTGGGTGTCCTGCGTTGCAGGTAGACTCCTTGGATAAGTTTGAGATTGTTATGAGATGGACAGTTTGGCAGGAGGCAGCCTTGGGACCCTGTAGGGTGAGTTCTGAGGTGAGATGACTGTCAGTCTCTCCACAGGCCTGGGCGCTCCCCAGTTGTCTCTGACGTGAAGCTCTCCAATCCTCATTTTAAGACGCTTGAGTCTCTGCTTGTTCCAGGCTAGTGCCGGGCCCTCTGAGGGAGGGAGCCAGGAGCTCCGCTCTCTAGGCTTAAATACAGCCTAGGAGGAATGAACAGCTGGCCTCAAGTGCCCTCTGTGTTGCCACCACTTTAGAAGTCAGCCTGAAGGACAAGCACATGGGCAATGGATGTGAATGTACTTCCCTGTGAACGGTCACATGCTCTTTTTAAAAGAATATTTATTTACTTATTTGCACAGGTCTTAGTTGCAGCACAGGGTATCTTTGTTGCTCTGTGTAGAGTCTTTGGAGCATGTGGGATCTAGTTCCCTGACCAGGGATCAAACTCAAGCCCCCTGCACTGGAAGTGCAGAATCTTAGCCACTGGAACACCAGGGAAGTCCCTGTCTAAGTGCTTTGATGTGCATCCTCTCCTTCCACGGAAGGAAGGTGATATTTATTGAGTACCTCCCTATGCGTCAGGAGTTTTACACATACCTCTCATTCAATGCTCACAATGACCCTCTGACATAGGACTGGCATCCTCATTAGATTTGATGAGGGTCTAACTTGAAACAAGACACAATTTTCCCAGGTCACATGGCTGCAAGGATTGGAGCCAGGACTGGAACTCTGGCCTTGAAAATCCACAAGTGCTTTTTAGGCTGCACCTCAGTGGCTCAGAAACCTCTTCTTAGCTTATGTGAAGGGAGTTGGTGCAAGACCCCTGCAGACTTAAGGCCTCCGCTGGAGGAACGGGCCATTTTCATTGCAGGCTGGGCCGAGCTTAACGGGGCAGCCATTCCAGAAAGCAGCTCTTGGGCTTAGCCAATTGCCTATAAGGCCATGTGGGGATGAAACCCCAATAGGAACAATGACACATCTCCTCCACTTGATGAACAAATGATGGAACTAAGAACTAAAGTCCTGAGGATTTGAATGAACTGGAGATAAGTGACAGGGGCCCCAGAGAGCTGCTAGGCTGGCTCCTGTAACAGGAGGGGTAGCGCAAGGTGCTTTCGCACCGGTGATCTCCTTTTCTTCTTCCCCATCTTGGTCCTAGCC
Organism: Bos indicus x Bos taurus; assembly: GCF_003369695.1. NCBI lineage: Eukaryota > Metazoa > Chordata > Mammalia > Artiodactyla > Bovidae > Bos > Bos indicus x Bos taurus. Next base: position 26,163,739 of record NC_040096.1, read on the forward strand.
AACTCTCAACAGCTTCATGGGCCTGGGTCAGGCTGCCTGGAAGGAGGCTAGAGCATTCTTGCAGAATCTGCTGTCTGCCAGCCAAGCCAGGCTCAGAGATGACGTGGAGCTTCGGCAGCGGTGAGGAGTCCGTGGTCCTTGGTGGGCAGGGATGAGGAGATCTGCCTGGGCAGAGGGGGACAGTGTGGTCATCAGGGACATTCTGAGTCATGGCCTGGCTGCTTTGGCCTCATCTGGCTCCCACCTGGGGTACATTTTGGTGGGAAGGCTCTGGGCCAACAGGAATTACTTCTCTGGCTGGACTGGGGTGTCCAGGCTATGTCTGGCCCCCCGCCCCCCACCCCCGGCCCCCTCCCTTTTCACTCAGCTATTCCTCATCAGCATCATCCGTGTGCTTGTCTGGTCTCTAAACTAGGGGAAGTTTGGTTTGTTTCCTAGAGTGGAACATAGAAGCAGGAGGGAGGCACCTTGCCTTTAGCGGGTGGACGTCCATCCTGGTGAGGTGCCAGGCCTGCCTGGAAGTGCTCGCTGCAGAGCATGAGCAGGGTTTGATCCAGGCTGAGTCTGTGGATGGCCAGAGCAGGGACCCTGCTTTGCTGCATGCTTGACCTTGATGCCCCTTCTTTGGTGTTTCAGTGCCTTCACATCCCAGGCTTCCGCTACGATGTATCTTCCGGCCACCATAGGTGAGTCTAGTCTCTTTAACAGGATGTGTTTGGAGCAGCTGCCTGCCCAGGGCCCTGTCCCTGCTTCCAGTGGGGAAGGTCACGGAGGAGGGACTCTGGGGCTGTCAGCGCCTCCCCATCAGGGACCCAGGCCCAGCGTTGACCCAGGCGTCTCTAAAAGCCAGCACTTTCACCAAGGGTAGTTGCTCACTGCTTAGATTTGTAGCTGGCTCCCTGGCTCCCTGGCTCCCTGTGTGTGCAGGAACTCACTCTCCTTTCCCAAAGGGCTGTGGTGGGGGTGCTCAGAGCTCAGTCCATGAGTCAGCAGCTTTGAGGAGAGAGGCCGGAGGGTCCTGGAGGGCCCCAGGTTGAGCCGTGTGTTGGATGTCTGATTGGAGTTTCAGTCTGAAATTTGCAGTTGTCCAGGGACTTTCCCGGGGGTCCAGTGGCTAGGAGTCCATGCTCCCAATGCAGGGGGCCCAGGTTCCATCCCTGATCAAGGAACTAGGTCCCACATGCCATAAGACCAGGCACAGCCAAATAAATTATATATATATGATGCTGCTGCTGCTGCTGCTGATACTTAGTCATGTCTGACTCTACAGGCTCCTCTGTCTGTGGAATTCTCCAGACCAGAATACCGGAGTGGGTTGCCAATTCCTCTTCCAGGGGATCTTCCTGACCCAGGGATCAAACCTGCATCTCCTATACTGCGGGCAGATTCTTTACCCACTGAGCCATTCTGGAGAATTCCTACACATACACACACACACACACACACACACACACACACACATAAAAGTACAGTTGTCCAAACCCTCTTGGCCCGATCAGGCAGAGGGCTGAGCCCTTCCTCCTTGTCCACCAGCCCAGGGGGTGGGCACCTGCCTGCTGTGTCAGCCTGGGCTCCTGGGTGCTGAGAGGCCAGGTGGTCCTGCCAGTCCTTCTGGGAAGATGTGACTTCTGCCTCTGCCCTCGTTTCTGTGGGCCACATCCTGGAGCAGCACCCCAAGGCCTGCCTTGAAGATAATCTTCCAGAAGACAGGCGCACACGGGTTCAGTATATTTGCTGCCCCTCATCTAAGGGTTTGAGGATGAAAGGCAGTTGAGCTGCTGTGCTCAGAAGCTCATAGCTCAAACCTGAGTGGAGTGAGAATGGAATTGTTTCCCTTCTAATCATCACCCCTGGGCTCCCTGCTTCTCCTCCCATACCCCCTTCATGTCCTTTCTCTTGGTTCTTTTCTTTTTCGACTTCTTTCTAAATGCTCCGCCTTTGCAGCAGCTTTCCTGAGGTGTGATTTACACAGCCCACAATTCTCCCATTGTCAGTGTGCAGTTTAATGAGTTTTAGACAATATATACCGCTGTGCAGTCATTCCCACCATCACATTGGAAAACACTCAGTCAGCACAAAGCCTCTGTTTGTAGTCGGTCCCTGCTGTCCCTCCAGGCAACCATGGCCTGTCCCCAGTTTTACCTCTAGTAATTTCATATAAATAGCATTACCCCATATGCAGGTCTACTGTGTCTATCTCAGCTGGTATTCACCCTCATTATTCTTCCCCTCTTATTATTTTTTCATAACGTGTATTCTTTTATTAAATGAAAATCAGAGACTTCCCAGGTTGTTCAGTGCTTAGGACTTGACGCTTCCAATGCAGGGGGCACGGGTTCGATCCCTGGTCAGGGAACTAGAATCTCACATGCATGTGGCGCACACCCACATAGAACAAACCACTCAGCTTTGTAGTCTAAGAGGTCTTTAAAAAAATGTTCTAAAATTGTGGTAAAATACACATTATACAACGTTTACCATCTTCATGATTTTTAAGTGTATCACTGGTATCCAGTACATGACATTGTCCCCCATATTATTTTTAGCTTTTTGGAACAGGAGGTCCTGCCCGCTAAACTGGGCTGCGAGCACCACTGGCTGGGGTGTGGAGTGAGTGGGTGAGTGGCTGGGGTTCTTCCTCTCTCACTGTCTTATAGCCTGGCCTGGACACCATCTTTTCCCATCCTTTTTAAGTGATCATGAAATGGACTTTGTGTATAGATACTGAAAACCAACAAGGAAGTAGAAGCTGTTAATTTTCTTTGGCAGGAATGCTCTGAAATGTGTGCTGGTTCTACCCTGGGTTCCTACCTGGGCAGGTCTTACTGCAAAATTCAGCACCGTGTTGTTCTAAAGTAAATGCTGGAGCGACATACACTTCTACGCTTTATAGTGTGTCAGACAAGTTTTTATAATTGTTTGGAAAGACTATGATTTAAAAAAAGATTCAGTCTTTGAGTCTGCCTGGATTCTCTCAAAGGAGAAATTGAAAGTGGAATAACCATGGCAGCAGTGACTCCCAGTGGGGGAAGGGAAGGGATTTTATTTAGGGCCTGCTATGTGCCAGGCATGGGCTTCCCTGATGGCTCAGTGGTCAAGACTTTGCCTGGGTTGGGAAGATCCTCTGGAGAAGGAAATGGCAACCCACTCCGGTATTCTTGCCTGGAGAATCTCATGGAAAGAGGAGCCTGGTGTGCTGTAGTCGATGGGGTTGCAAAGAGTTGGACGTGACTGAGCACAGCAAGAGCAACATTGTGCCAAGCACTATGATAAGATATATTATATAGATGTATTATTTCCTTTACTGTATCGATGTGCCTGTGATTGGCATCATTACTCCCAATGGAGAAACTGAGTTCTAAAGCATCAAAGGGACTATCTCAAGGCCACACATAGCCAAGAAACAGCAGAATCAGAATTCACAGGGAGGTTTGGGCATGTTGTCTACTGTGTGGGCCTTGCTTATCTGTGAACTAACAATAGAATGATCTACCTGAAGGCATCGTTTTAAAGCAGGTTCCTTCTGGCCCTGAGACCTATGATTTTATGAAATAAAAGGCACTTATTTCCATGTTTCTGTTACTAAGAGAAGAGCTATAATGTGGAGTTTTGTTTTTCTGTAAGTGATTTTCTGTGTCCCACATGCTTTCCATCATGCAAGAGAATTCCACATGTCCAGCGACAAATGGTAGGAACCCAGCCAGGCTTCCCCAGGGAGGGAGGAGGACAGGCAGGAGCCCAGGACCCCCTCCCTGACTCAGGTGGGCGCAGTCCAGCCACTTTTCATTTTTAAGATCCCAGATTATTTTTTTCCCCCAAAGACCTCTTCTTTAAAAATAATTTTTTTGTTAATTTTTGGCCACACATGTGGGATCTTAGTTCCCTGACCAGGGTTTGAACCTGTACCCAGTGCACCCCCTGCATTGGGGGCACGGAGTCTTAACCACTGGACTGCCAGGGAAGTCCCCCAAAGACCCCTTCTTGATTTGTGGATGCAACATCCTTTTTTATTAGATATATTAAAGGATTCTTCTTTTTTTTTTCCTGCCCCGTCATAAGGCATATGGGATCTTAGTTCCCTGGCCAGGGATCAAACCTGCACCCCCTGCATTGGAAGCATGGAGTCTTAACCATTGGACCACCAGGGAGGTCCCCTAAAGGATGCTTCTTTTTCAGTCTCCTTCTGGTGTCTCTATTAATCCTGCTTCCTCTCTTTCATTTCTTTTGTGAGTTGAATTAGTACCTCTCTCATGGTGAGGATTCTTCCGGATGTTTGATGAGTCTGGGTTTTTTTGTGCTCATCTCTTTTGGGGTTGCACTGGGTCTTCTTTGCAACATGCAGGCTTAGTTGCCCTGTAGCATGTGAGATATTGAACCCACATCCTCTGCATTGGAAGGCAAATTCTTAACCACTGGACCACCAGGGAAGTCCCTTGTGCTCATCTTTATTTGGTTAGGAAACTCTCCTCCGTCAGGTGCTGGTGAATGCAGCTCTTCCTATAACCAGCCCCAAGGAAAGGGGCGTGGTCTACTTCTGATGTGGAGCTCTGGTTTTGTTTTGTGGTTGTGGGGAGACTGCCCTGCTTCTCCCTAGGGCTGAAGTCTCTTGGGGCATGACCTCGGCTCCCTGGACCCACCCTTTAGCCCAGGCACAGTCTCCTGCTATTGGCTGCTTGGGCGAAGCTGGGTAAAGATGGGGATGGCCAGCAGGGACTCAATCCCAGGCAGTCTCTTCAGCCCCACCCTGCCTTCCCATCTCTCTGGCAGCCGCTGGATTTTGGCTCACTGCTTGACTTCCAGGATCCCTTACGATTTCCAGTTGGCCAGTGGTGCCTTCTTGTTATGGATTTATGCTTCTAACAAATATCTCAGCTGTTCTGTCTGTGCTTTGGGACTGAAGATGGAAAGCAGCCATGAAAGCTCAGGGTTCCCCTGCTCTAACAGACCCTCGTAGACTTTTCTCTCTTCTCATCCTTCATCAGGTGGCTCAGTGGTAAAGGATCTGCCTGCAATGCAGGAGACTCAGGAGACCTGGGTTCGATCCCTGGGTCAGGAAGATCTCCTGGAGGAGGAAATGGTAACCCACTCCAGTATTCTTTCCTGGAAAATCCCATGGGCAGAGGAGCCTGGCAGGCTACAGTCCGTGGGGTCGTAAAGGAGTCGGACACGACTGAGTGACTAAGCACACACTAAGCATGCATCCCTCACCACTGCCTTTTCTAGTCTAGGCTGTTGGTACTGGCCCTGTCCAACTTTTTATTTATCTACTAGAAATAAATTTTTTTTTGAAGAGAGGTTGTGGAGGATAAACAGGCAAACTGCCCCGACTTACTATTTGTGCATATTTGAGCAGTGCCCTGTCTATGGGAGCCTGTGCCTATAGCGTGCAGCCCACCTCGTCTGCTCCAGTCTTCATCACCAGGCCCCACTGAGGCCTTGCTCTTGGCACTACGTGTGTGTTAGTTGCTCAGTCATGTCCAACTTTGCGACCCCAATAGACTGCAGCCCAGCAGGCTCCTCTGTCCATTGGATTCTCCAGGCAAGAATACTGGAGTGGGTTGCCATTCCCTTCTCTAGGAGATCTTCTTGATCCAGGGATTGAACCTGGGTCTCCTGCATTGCAGGCGGGTTCTTTACTATCTGAGCCACCAAGGAAGCCCCTTTGTTCTTGTCACTGAGAGAGAGTCAAACAAAATGCGGCCTGGGCTAGGCTGCTCTGAAATGACTTCAGTCTTGCAGAGGGATAAGACCTGCACACACATGACTGGGGCACAAGTGGGACATGGAACCCTCCGGCCGGGAGAAGGGCTGGCTTGGATGCTGAGTGGTCTTGGAGGAGGGGTGATCCAGCTAGGGAGAGTGGGTGTGGCTTCATGCTCTAGGGGGCGGGGCCTAAACTGAGCTGCCAGGATCTGGACAGGCAGACACAAGGAAGACGCCAGTCCCCCCAGGGGTAGTCACAGCTTGAGCAAAGGCCTGGTAAACAGAGCTGGTGGGTGGGAGGGGTATCAGCTATTCATTCGCAAATTTCATTGTTTCAGGAAATCTATTTTATTTTTATTATTATCTTTACAAATTTAAGCACTTATTTTTTATTATTAACTTGGAACTATTTTTGATACCCTTTATTTATTTATTATTATTAGGCCATGAAGTGCTGGTTATAGGATCTTAGTTCCTGGACCAGGGATCAAACCCGTGCCCCTGCAGTGGGAAGCTTGAAGTCTTAACCACTGGACCTCCAGGGAAATCCCCTAATTTGTTTCTGATTTTTCAATTGGGAGTTCTCAAAACAAATTTTCTGTGGTGTGAATAGCTTTTGGATGTTCCAGTGTTGCCGGGCATGCGCCTCCAACCCCTGTTGGCTAGCCTTCCTGGCTCAACCGCCCGGACCCTGACCCTTGGAAGCGGCCCTTCCCCGTCCTTCAGCATCCAGGTTGCTGACAGCATCTCCGTCCTTTCCCCTGCAGGTGACTACACGGACTTCTATTCCTCTCGGCATCATGCCACCAATGTCGGGGTTATGTTCAGGGGCAAGGAGAATGCACTGATGCCAAACTGGTATGTCCTGTACCCTGGTGTGGCTGAGCTCCAAGTCTGTCTTTCTGTGTCCAGCAGCCTGTGGTTCTGGGAGCCGCCAGGTCCTCTCAGGTTAAAGGAACCAGGGAGGAAAGCCCACAAGGGTCATGACATCACCACATCTGGAAACAGTGACCCCAGCTTCTGGTTCTCCTCTCGGCTCAGCCCTGGACCTGCTGTGGAATCGCGGGGCAGTCCCTTGAGGCTTGATCTAGAGAACATGGGTTGGAATTAGATACTGAGTCACCAACATCCTTCCAGCTCCTTTGATTTGTAAGCTGTGAATTATAGTTCTATTGGTGAATTCTAGTGCTGGTTCCTCTGGGAGGCTCTAGGGGAAGAATCCATTTCCTTATCTATTCTGGCTTCCAGAGACTGCTTGCACTGCTTAGCTTGGGACCCCTTCCTCAGATGACTGCAGCCTCTCGGTTCCATCTGCAACAGTGCTAATTCCTCCTTTGACCTTCTTCCCTTTATAAGGATCCTTCCAGGTGGCTCAGTGGTAAAGAACCCACCTGCCAATGTAGGAGACATAAGAGACTCAGGTTCAATCCCTGGGCTGGGAAGATCCCCTAGAGTAGGAAGTGGCAACCCACTCCAGTATTCTTGCCTGGAAAATCCCATGGACAGAGGAGCCTGACGGGCTGTAGTCCAAAGGGTCGCAAAGAGTTGGATATGACTGAGCAGTCACACACACACACATGGTTACATGTAGGGACCACCTGATAATTCAGAGTAATCTCCATAATCTCATGATCATTGACTTAAGTCACATCTACAAGTCTCTTTTACCTCAGAAGGTGATATTCACAGCTTCCAGAGTTTAAGACCTGGATATCTTATTTTTTTTAATGTTGGAGTATAGTCGACTTACAATGGTGTGATGGTTTCAGGTGGACAGCGAAGGGACTCAGCCATATATACACATGGATCCATTCTTCCCCAAACTCCCCTCTCATCCAGGTTGTCACATAGCACTGAGCAGAAGTCCCTGTGCTGGACATGGATGTCTTTGCAGGGGCTATTATTTAGCCTCACACACATACATGCACACTCATACATGTACACACATACATACATACATATACCTACATACATACAGGCTTCTCATTGTGGTGGCTTCTTGTTGTGGAGCACAGGCTTTTAGGGCACATGGGCTTAGTTGCCACATGGTATCTGGTATCTGGCATGTGGTATCTTCCTGGAGGAGGGATTGAACCTGTGTCTCCTGCATTGGCAGGCAGTTTCTTAAGCACTGGACCACAAAGGAAATCCTTTCTTTTTAATGTTGAGCAATGGCCACCTGAGGCAAAGAGCTGACTCATTGGAAAAGACCCTGATGCTGGGAAAGATTGAAGGCAGGAGGAGAAGGGGATGGCAGAGAATGAGATGGTTGGATGGCATCATTGACTCAATGGACATGAGTTTGAGCAAAATCCAGGAGATGGTGAAGGACAGGAAAGCCTGACAGACTGAACAACAACAGAAAATATTCCATTGTCTTATCGAGACCACATTCTTGCTCATCCATTTATTTGTTTCTGGACACTTGGGAGTTCTTTTCGATATTTGAACCATATATGTGTTGACTCACTTTCATTTTTATTTTGAAAGCATCTTGAAATTTAGTCACTCAGTCGTGTCCGACTTTTTGCCACCCCATAGGCTGTAGCCCACCAAGCTCCTCTGCCCATGGGATTTCTCAAGCAAGAATACTGGAGTGGGTTGCCATTTTCTACTCCAGGGGATCTTCCCACCCCAGGGATTGAACCTGCATCTCTTGCATCTCCTGCATTGGCAGATGGATTCTTTACCACTATGCCACCTGGGAAGCCCCAGGTCCTTATTACTTATCTATTTTATATATGTGCGTGCGTGCTAAGTTGCTTCAGTTATTTCAGACTCACTGTGACCCCTTGGACTGTAGCCCACCAAGCTGCTCTGTCCAAGGGATTCTCCAGGCAAGAATATTGGAGTAGGTAGCCATTCCCTTCTCCAGGTGATCTTCCCAGATCTCCCACATTCTTTACCATCAGCCACCAGGGAAGCTCATGTATATATATGTTGACTCCCTTTCATTTCATCTGAAAACATTTTGAAATTTCATTTGTACATGTAACAGCATCAAAGCTTCCTCTTGCCTTCCTTCCTCAGGCTGCACCTGCCCGTGGGCTACCACGGGCGCGCTTCCTCCGTGGTGGTGTCTGGCACCCCGATCCGCAGGCCCCTGGGGCAGATGCGACCCGACGACTGTAAGTGCCCCCAGTGCCCAGGCCTTGCGGGGCTCCGCTCTTTGTCCCCACACGCCCAAGTCCATGCCTGGCACCCACTAACCTCTCTTTCTGCTGTTATTCCAGCTAAGCCTCCTGTTTATGGTGCCTGCAAACTCCTGGACTTCGAGTTGGAGATGGTAAGCCTTGTCTCGGTGTTTTACTGGCGTGGGGTCTGTATATACGCTAGGGCAAGAGGGCTCTCCCAGTGGCTGCCCTGGACAATGGGCCGTTCCCTCATCTCAACCATGTTAATGGCAGTTCTGGGTCCCCACCTGGCCATCAGAAGTACCGTCCAGCCTCATTACTCACTGATTCTGTATGTGTAAGTTCATTAACAGTTCATTTGTAACCTCCAAATCAGTAGTCGGAGAGGTTTTGAGGGGTCACCTGAGGACACACACAGGGTGGCAGAAAATTTGAATCTCAGGTTTAGGTGGTCCTCAGAGTGTCTCCTGGTGTGGGTTCCCTGGTGTACGCTTTGGGGTCCCCTGGTTGGACTGTGAGCGTGGGCCTCTAGGTTGATTGGAGGCAGGCTGGATCTCCGTGTATTTCCAATCCTGCCTGGTGATATCTTTGGATTCCATCCAGGGGAGACAAATAGTCACTAGTCCCAGGAGGGCGTGCCGAGCCAGCCCTCTGCCTCTCACTGCCTTTGTGAGGCTGCCACGTGGCCCCTAAGAGACGGTCTCCCCAAGCCGGATGCCCCAGAGCAGGGCGCAGAGCCCCATTTTAAATGGGACCAGGGTCTTCTCTCTGGGAGTATGGAGGACTTTGCAGGCAGATGCTTAACTATGTTGGTTCCTGTCGGGGGGCAGAAGGGGTGGGCAGAAGGTAAATGGAAAGTCGGAGTGTGAAGAAACGGTGTATTGGGTGGGTAGCGAGCACAGATCATCTTGACGATGGTGGTGAGATTCTCTATAAGATGGCATCTTTCTTTTTATAATCTTGACGAAAAATGTGCAATGTTTAAACACCATCATAGAATGAATATAACTGGGACTTGGGTCTTGCAAGCGTCATAGTTGATTCTGTGCGATTCTGGTAGTTATTTTCCCAACATGTTCCTGCAGTGATGTCTAGACGCTCTCTTGTTTCCTGGATGTTGTGTTAGCGATGCTCTCCTTTCACAGATATTCTCAGCTACTATCTCCCAGTTTTCTGCACAGTGCTCTCTTATCAGTTTGAAAGTCTGTTTTGTATTGAAGTGCTTCCCCGGGGGCTCAGATGGACAAGAACCCGCCTGCCAGTGCAGGAGGTATAAGAGATGTGGGTTTGATCCCTGGGTCAGGAAGATCCCTTGGAGAAGGGAATGGCTATCCATTCCACTATTCTTGCCTGTAGAACCCCGTGGACAAGGGAGCCTGGTGGGCTATAGATTATGGGGTCACAAAGAGTCAGAAACGACTGAGCGACTAATACACTTTTGTATTTAATAGAAATTAACACTTCACTGTAATACATTGTAAATATGTTACTCCCAATGTGGTATCATTTTGCCTTTATTTGTTGTCTTTCTTTATGCAGAAATTTTACAGTTTTATAAAGTCAAACATGTCAATCACTTCCTTTATGGCATTTCCTTTTATGTCATCTTAGGGGTCACTAAGAGTCGGACACGACTGAGCGACTTCACTTTCACTTTTCACTTTCATGTATTGGAGAAGGAAATGGCAACCCACTCCAGTGTTCTTGCCTGGAGAATCCCAGGGACAGGGAAGCCTGGTGGGCTGCCGTCTCTGGGGTTGCACAGAGTCGGACACGACTAAAGCGACTTAGCAGCAGCAGCAGCAGCAGACTCTCTCCACCTGAAGAATTTGAAGATTTGAGGGGTGTTTTGTTTTTCTAGTACTTGTTAGATAGAACCTTACTCTGCAAAAATTTAGATCTCTCATCTACTTGGAATTGTACGATGGGTTAAGGGGTGGAGTTTGCCCCCATGGGCTCTCTTTGCCACATCATGGAGTCAGCCTTCTGATTTTTTATGACATGAATACAAACCCTGGTATTTTCACTTTTCACAAGGCTTGTGAAATGCAGTGTGGGAAAGGGCAGAGGTGTGGGCTGAAGGAGATGAAGAGGGCTGCCGTGGTGATCAGGGACCACGTGCAGGGGTCTTGGGTGGGCACTGGCCCGCTGCTGCTCACTATGGCCCCGGCTGTGAGCAGGGCTGTGAGCAGGGGTGTGAACAGGGCTGTGGCTGGCTGTCAACTCAGGTGCAGTGTAGAAGTATGGTGGATTTGTACGTAGCAGTCCAGGTATCAGCCAGGGTTTGGAAATGCCTGACCTTTGCCTTCCAGGCAAGGGCAGCAGGTCAGAGCCAGATTCTCATCAGCTTTCCCATGTCAGGCTTTCTTTGTAGGCCCTGGGAACAAACTCGGAGAGCCAATCCCCATTTCCAAGGCCCACGAGCACATTTTTGGAATGGTCCTTATGAACGACTGGAGTGGTAATTATGGGGAGCCGGGCATCCTGGTATTGAGCATCCTGTGCACTCTTGGGTCTGGGGGAAGGCTGGGTGTTTGGGACACTTTTTGCAGAAGCCAAGGTGGTCTCCTGGCTCTGGTTTGGTCAGAGGCAGCAGGTGGTCAGTGGTTGAGAGCGCAGGCTTGGGTATCCAACAGACCTCTCGGCTCTGAGCTCTTGGCCAGTCACTTGACCTCTCTGAGCTCCAGTGTTCTTGTAAGTTGAACGGAGGGACATGACCAATATGTTTGAGCAATTTTGTGCCAGGCCCCAGGGCTGAACTCCTCCTGTGGACTCTCCTGCCAGATCCCAGTTGGGCACTAATAATATTTTTGTTGTTTAGTCACTAAGTCATGTCTGACTCTTGAGACCCGTTGGACTGTAGCCCACTAGGGTCCTCCATGGGATTCTCCAGGCAAGGATACTGGAGTGGGTTGCCATGCCCTTCTCCAAGGGATCTTCCCAACCCAGGGATTGAATCTACGTCTCTTATGACTGCTGCATTGGCAGGCACTTTACCACTAGTGCCAGCTGGGAAGCCCAATGATAATATTACTATTCCCATTTTACAGAGGTGAGGAATGAGGCACAGAGTGATTTCAGCTGGTTGCTGAGCTAAGATTTCAAACCAAACAGCTCCATTACTGAGTTCGTCTCAACCCCTCTGCCTTATATAGGAGGAAACTGGTGCCAGGTATCCCAGGAACTATGAGGTTGAGATTCCAGACTCTTCATGAGGAAATATCCTGCCTGCACCTCCCTTTTAGTTAAACAGCAGGAAAACAAATATAATTTGTAAATACAGGAGTGCACAGAAGAGAATTAAGGAAGTGAACAAAGCAGGCAGATTTTATACCTTTTTACAAACAAATAATAAATTTGTAAACAACAGACAAAACACAGGATTTTGGGTCTGGGGTGCTAAATTATTGAAGAAGTAACAAGATTTGTTTGCAGTCTCTTCTTGGCCTTGAATTCCTGTCTTTTGTGACAAATATGTCTCTCTCCCTCCTGGTACTGGAAGAGTACTTTTCTTTTTCCTGCCCTTTGGTCATTTCACTCTTGGCCGCAGCCTGGCACGGTGACCTCAGAGGACCTCTGTCCTTGATCCCGGGGCAACCAGTTCATTGGGGTTGGAGCACCAGGGGTCAGCAAGGCTGAGCCAAGCGTCTGGTCCTTCGTCAAGGGGAGAGGGGAGACTTGGCCGGTGGCCCCGTCGGCTTCTGTCAGCCCTCCTTGTCCCTTCTCCTGTAGCTCGAGACATCCAGAAATGGGAGTACGTCCCACTTGGGCCGTTCCTTGGGAAGAGTTTTGGAACCACCATCTCTCCGTGGGTGGTGCCCATGGATGCCCTCATGCCCTTTGCTGTGTCCAACCCGGAGCAGGTAAGACGTCCTCTATGAGAAGTCCCAAACCCGGGCCCCTCTGCCTTCCAGCTGTTTACCCATCCAGTTTGGAGAGGGTCTGGAGGGTAAGTGCTGTGTCCCCAGCATGCCCACGTGCTTGGGGGTCTTGACTGCAGGGACCTCTAGGCAAGCATGGCGCCAGTCATTCTGCCTTGTTTTCCCTGTTCCTTGCACAGTTCTGGGAAAAAAACATGGAATTTTGTAACCTTTAGAATCCTCTGAGGCTACAGGAACTGGCCAGTTGGCAGGAGAAGGGGTCCCTTCCAGTATCACATTGCACAACCTCCCGGGTTGCCAAGTTGTGTTCTGTGTGATGGCGCCCCCTGGAGGCCGACTGACAGACTGCAGTGTGGAGTCAGACCACAGGGCATCCTGCTGCCGAGCCTCCTGGTCCCTGTACCACTGTCCTGGCCTGACTCCGGATCTTGGTCCTCACTCCTCAGGCTGTCACAGTCTGCTGCTGCCTCCATCCCATCACCCCCAGTGACCTCCACCAAAGTGCACTTGACCTTGACTGACGCCATGGTCTTGTGCCCTCTTCAGTATGGACCTCTTTGCTGTTGTCCAGTCGCTCAGTTGTATCTGACTCTGCGACCCCATGGACTTCCCTGTCCTTCACCATCTCCCGGAGTTTGCTCAAACTCATGTCCATCGAGTCTGTAATGCCACCCAACCATCTCATCCTCTGTCATCCCCTTCTCCTCTTGCCTTCAATCTTTCCCAGCATCAGGGTCTTTTTCAATGAGTCAGTTCTTCGCATCAGGTGGCCAAAGTGTTGGAGCTTCAGCTCTGGCATCGGTCCTTCCAGTGAATATTCCCAGGGTTGATTTCCCTTAGGATCGACTGGTTTGAACTTCTTTTGACCTTTTGGCAGCCCCCTACTGTTCCTAGACACTCTGCCCCTGGCTTCTGGCATGTGACCAGTCTCAGTCCTGTATCTTCTGCAATGCTCCAGTGGACTCTATTCTCCATGTGGGGGCAGCCCGGGCTGAGCTCTCAGCCTTGCTCTTCCCTCATTCCCAATCCTGCTCCCCTGAACATCTGACCCTGCTTGCTCATGGCCTCTGCCCCCACCTCACATGTGGCTCCCTGGACATGTCTCAGCCTGCTGTCTTCTCATGGAGCTGTACCGAAACACTGGGAGTCTTCCCCTGTAGACCAGTTCCTCGTGAGGCTCCGTCCTCCACCACTCCTGCCAGCATCTCCCTCCCCATCTTTTTCAGTCTCTGAGATTTGTCTCCTCCCTCCTCGGTGAGTCCCACTCTCCGAGGACTGCCTGGCCCGCAGTCACATCCCTGGCTTGTCCCCTCCAGGCTTTATCCCTGGTCCAGCTCTTTGCTCACAGGCACTGCTCACCCTCACCAAAGACCTTTGGGCTCTATCTCCTTATATACCAATCCTTCCCAAATACTGTTAAAGTGCAACCTTCAGGATTCTTGCCACTTGTGAATGATGACTTACTGAATGCTTTTCTTTTTCTTTCTTTTTATTTTCCCATCCCTACACTGGTTCTTTGGGCTTCCCTGGTGGCTCAGTGGTGAATCTCTCTGCCAATGCAAGAGAAGTGGGTTCAATCTCTGGGTTGGGAAGATCCCTTGGAGAAGGAAATGGCAACCCACTCCAGTATTCTTACCTGGAATATTCCATGGACAGATGAACCTGGTGGGCTACAGTCCATGGGGTTGCAAAAGAGTTGGTCATGACTTAGCAATTAAACAACAACAAGGGTTCTTTATATTGAGATTTTATGGTTACAACCCAAATAGTGCTAAAAAAGAATAAATCCATACACTGCAAAAATAGCCACAGAATTGTCTTAGATATAAATGTATGCAAACATCTGCAAAGGATGCAGGCTGAATGCTTTTCTTTAAAGCAGCTTCCATTTGAAAACATAGTATATTTAGAAAAGGAACTTCTAGGTCCCTATCCATGTAACTAGCCACCAAGTCAATCATGAAAAGAAACACATAATCATGAAAATAAAGTCACCCCACATTAGCTCATGGATCACTAGGGAGTCACAGATGGCTCTTGGGGGAGACATTGCTTTTGGACAAAGTACAGACCTTCTGGCCTGGCTGTCAAAGTGGCCTGTATCGCTGAGTCCAGGAGCACCAGGGGGACTGTGCACCCTTTGTTGATCACCCTGTCTTCTGCCACCCTCACCCCCCAGTGTCCAGGGACACAGCACTGTCCTGGAAAGAGGGGATGCCCCTTCTTCTCAGGTCGTCCTGGCCAGCTGCTCTGCTGTGGGGCCAGCCTGGCCAGCTCGGCCAGCCAACCCAGCCCCTCTGTGTTCCTCTGCCCTCACAGGACCCCAAGCCCCTGCCGTATCTCTGCCATGACCAGCCCTACACATTCGACATCAACCTCTCTGTTGCCCTGAAAGGTACTGCCTGGGGGTCGGAGGCTGTGTCAAACTGGGTGGACCCCTGAGGCTGCTCGGCTGGGCTGAGTTAAAGGCCAGTGGATCAGTAGTGAGAGAGCCCAGCTTTGAAGGCTACAGCTGAAGTTCAAGTCTTGGTTCTTCCCCTGACCAGCTCTGGGACTTTGGGCATATTACTGAATCTGTCTGTTACTAAATCTGTCTGGTTTGTCACCTGGCAGTGGGATAATGATGGTATTGACTTCTCTGTGGAAGTCCGCCAGCTCTGAGACCCTAGCCTATGAGCTTATTGGTTCATAGACTCTTTAGGTGGAGTCATATTAGACAATGGAAAGCCTAAGCCACAAAAGGGTTCCCCTTGCAAGGTGGGATCCCCACTCCTTGATTAATGGAATTAAGTTTTCTGGTCAATGTTACTTGTCTTCCTAACAGGAGAAGGAATGAGCCAGGCAGCTACCATATGCAGGTCTAATTTTAAGGTAAGCTTTAAGGCTGGGCAGACTGCTTTTGGAGACCGGGGAGACCTTTCTTCCTGGCAGGACCAGGAGAAAAGCATCCATGTCGGGATGTGATGATGGGTCAGCGTGTGGTGGGTTGTTTCCATTTTTTTGGTAGAGCTACCGTGAACAGTCTAGTCGATGTCTCTGTGTGCATGAATGTGCGTATGTCTGGATATCCAGGGATAGAAGTGCTGGGTCATAGAGGGTGTATATCCATACTTGGCTGAGGAGTCCTTCCAGAGACTTTGCCAAAGGGCTTGTTACAATTTGCACTCACCACGGGCAGCATCTGACATTTCGGCTGCTCCACATCCTGGTCAACAGGTGAGCCACTGGCATTTTCATTTCAGCTGTTCTGGGGATTGTGATTTCGCTTTGCATCTCCCTAAAGATGAATGCTGGGAAAGACCAAGGGCAGGAGGAGAAGGGGGCGGCAGAGGATGAGATGGTTGGATGGCATCACCGACTCAAAGCACATGAGTCTGAGCAAACACCAGGAGATAGTGAAGGACAGGGAAGCCTTGGCGTGCTGCAGTCCCTGGGGTTGCAAAGAATCGGACATGACTGAGTGACTGAACAACAGTGACAAGGACGAATGCAGCTGGGCATCCTGTCATATGTTTGCTGACCACTGAACATCCTCTGATTCAATGTATTCCTGTTTCTTCTAGTCTCCCTCTTAATTTAACTTTATTCTGGGCTCCTTAGGCTGCTAAGAAGGAATGGGGGAGCCTGCTTAAGGGGGCTTCTGTGCAAAAATCCATTTCTGAGGTTTCCTTTTCCTGGGTGTGTAGCTTCAGGAGGGGCAGACCTGAGGAGCTGTGGGCTTGAGGCGCAGGAGTGCAGCCCCTGAGATGCTCAGCGGGCACATGGTCCTTGGTCACTTCCCACCAGGCCTGACCTCCCGTAGTGCTCCCTCATCCTTTAGGCTGCTCTGAGGTTCTGTTTGAGTTGTTCAGCTCTGTTGCCCAGTGTCTGTTCCAAGGCCTGAGGTCTTTGCTCACGAGACACTTTTGCTCTAGTGAGGACCTAGACCTTGTCAACTCAGGACTCTGGGGTGATTTCAGGACAAAGTGGGATTATGGACTCCTGAGCATGCTGCACATTGAGGGTCTGAGCAGTGAGGTTTGCAACTCCAGGAGTGCTTCTTGGAGAAGGTGGGTTAGGGTTGGGCTAAAAGGATCCCAGGAGCTAGGGCTCTAGCTGGTGAAGGGGCAGGGAGAGAACTGGGGTAGGTCACAGGGTAAGTGCAGGAGGACAGCTTGTCCTTGCTCTAGGGACTGGGAGAGAGCCTGGGGCGGGCTGCTGTGAGTGGGGCTGGCTGCTCCGGGCAGCTCAGGAGAAGCCTGTCCTGCCCGTCCCCGTCTCTGTGTCCTCGCCCGCAGTACATGTACTGGACAATGCTGCAGCAGCTCACCCACCACTCTGTCAATGGCTGCAACCTGCAGCCGGGCGACCTCTTGGCTTCTGGAACCATCAGCGGGCCGGTGAGTATGTGATTGGTTCCCCTGGGAGCTGCCTGCATGGAGCATCCCTATTCCCTGTACAGACTGGAAGGTTCTCCCTTGAGAGGGGAGTCCAGCCTGAGCATGCATATCTTACGACCCTGTCCACCTCATAGCTTCATCCATCTCTGGGTGCAGAAGGGGCTCCTTTTTCAAATGCAGAAGAGATCGGGATAGGGGAGAGAGGCTGCCTCTGTCTACTGGGGGGAGTGAGAATGACACAGGGGGCCACTGTTGTATCTGGTTGTCACCACCTCACAGCACATCCTTCCAGGATGAGGTGGCCCCACTGCTAACCGCCCCCACCATGAACCTTTGGTGATGACTTTGGTTGGTGCACGGACTAGCCACTTCCTGCAAGGCCAGACCTCAGGCTCTTTTTGATGGAAAGTCTCTTCCTAGCAGGGGGGTGGGGTGGGGGGGGTGCCAAGCATAACAGCATCTGGGTAAGCCCCAGCCTCCAGAGTGGGCAGGGGCCTGGCAGGGGCCTGGCAGGATGGGCCTGGGCAGGTTGGCCCAGCATCCCCCCAACGCCCAAGTCCTGAATGAAGTAAGCAGGGCACGTAAGGTACCTGGACTTGAGGACATTTCCAGGGTGATTCCCACCAAGGCAGGGTCTCTGGGGGCTGTGGGGTCCCTTGCTCCTTCCCAGGCCTCACCCCTACCCCTCGCCTTGCTAACCACTGTCCACACCAGATCCGACCCACCCACCATGATGGAAATGCCATGATGTAAATGCCTGTGACAACTTATTCCCCTTCTTGCTATGAAGGAGCCAGAGAGCTTCGGCTGCATGCTGGAGCTGTCGTGGAAGGGCACAAGGGCCGTAGAGCTGGGGAATGGCCAGACCAGGAAGTTCCTGCTGGATGGGGATGAAGTCATCATGACAGGTGAGGGAGGGCGCCAGGCCCACGGGCGGCATCTCCTCCTCGCCGTCCTCACCGTCTGCCAGGAAGCCATCTGTCCCAACTGTCCCCACTCCAGCCTTCCTGGCTCTGTGTCTGCTGCTTCTGGCCTTCACCCAAGCCCTGCCTGACAGGGACTGAAATGAAGTGAAGTGAAAGTCGCTCAGTCGTGTCCGACTCTTTGCAACCCCATGGACTATACATACAGCCCATGGAATTTTGTAGGCCAGAATACTGGAGTGAGTAGCCATTCCCTTCTCCAAGGGATCTTCCCAACCCAGGGATCAAACCCAGGGCTCCCTCATTGCAGGCAGATTCTTTACCAGCTGAGCCACCAGGGAAGCCCAAGAATACTGGAGTGGGTATTCCCTGGGAATACCCTTCTCCAGGGGATCTTTGTGACTCAGAACTCGAACTGGGGTCTTTTGCATTGAAGGTGGATTCTTTACCCGCTGAACTACCAGGGAAGTCCCAGCTCTGTGTCTGCTTGTTCTGGCCTTCACCCCAGCCCTGCCTGCCAGGGACTGGCTTTATTTACTTTTAATCTTTTAATCAAGCTGTGTTGCATGTGGGATCTTAGTTCCCCGACCAGGAATCACACCCGTGTCCCCTGCAGTAAAAGCGCAAAATCTTAACCACTGGTCCACCAGGGAAGTCCCCGCCAAGAACTTTAAATCAGAGTCTTCCTGGAGCAAAAAGACCAAGGAAGTCCAGCTCAGTGTCTCCTTCCCCCCAGATCAAATTGATAAAATAATAGCAGGTTTCACGTTTTGAACTTTGCAGTGCAGAGACCCTGTGCCTTCTGACCTTGTGCCCTTTGACCCTGTGCCTATTACCTGACTGAGTTAGTGACAAGATTTCTAGCGGCCCATTCTGAGGGGCTTCCCAGGTGCTGTTAGTAGTGAAGAACCTGCCTGCTAATGCAGGAGATGTAAGAGATGCAGGTTCGATCCCTTGGTTGGGAAGATGCCCTGGAGGAGGGCATGGCAACCCATGCCAGTATTCTTGCCTGGAGAATCCCCAAGGAGAGAGGAACCTGGAGGGCTACAGTCAACGGAGTCACAAAAGAGCTGGACATGATGAGCGTATGAGCACGCACATTCCAAGCAGGTTAGGGCACCCTTACCCCTTGAGGGGCCATTATGCCTATCATTTAATATTGCTGGAGAGGAAGGCGCCACCGTGGTCAGAGTCACACAGATTCAGGTTGGACTCCCACATCGCCAGTAGCCCTGGGACCTTCCTCAGGTTATTGAATCTTTCTGAGACTCAGTTTCCTTATCTTTAAAATGGAGCTAAGGATACAGTGCCTAGTCTCACAGCGTGGTTGTAAGGATGAGTTCGGTTCAGTTGCTCAGTTGTGTCCGACTCTGCGACCCCATGAACTGCAGCATGCCAGGCCTCCCTGTCCATCACCAACTCCCAGAGTCCACCCAAACCCATGTCCATCGAGTCGATGATGCCATGCAACCATCTCATCCTCTGCCATCCCCTTCTCCTCCTGCCCTCAATCTTTCCCAGCATCAGGGTCTTTTCCAATGAGTCGGCTCTTTGCATCAGGTGACCAAAGTATTGGAGTTTCAGTTTCAATGTCAGTCCTTCCAACGAACATCCAGGACTGATCTCCTTCAGGATGGACTGGTTGGATCTCCTTGCAGTCCAAGGGACTCTCAAGAGTCTTCTCCAACACCACAGTTCAAAAGCATCAATTCTTCGGCACTCAGCTTTCTTTATAGTCCAACTCTCACATCCATACATGACCACTGGAAAAACCATAGCCTTGACTAGACGGACCTTTGTTGGCAAAGTAATGTCTCTGCTTTTTAATATGCCATCTGCTGCTGCTAAGTCACTTCAGTCGTGTCTGACTCTGTGCGACCCCAGAGACAGCAGCCCACCAGGCTCCCCCGTCCCCGGGATTCTCCAGGCAAGAACACTGGAGTGGGTTGCCATTTCCTTCTCCAATGCATGAAAGTGAAAGTGAAGTCGCTCAGTCGTGTCCGACTCCTAGCGACCCCATGGACTGCAGCCCACCAGGCCCCTCTGTGCATGGGACTTTCCAGGCTGGAGCACTGGAGTGGGGTGCAATTGCCTTCTCTGAATATGCCATCTAGGTTGGTAATAACTTTCCTTTCAAGGAGTAAGTGTCTTTTAATTTCATGGCTGCAATCACAATCTGCAGTGATTTTGGAGCCCAGAAAAATAAAGTCAGCCACTGTTTCCACTGTTTCCCCATCTATTTGCCATGAAGTGATGGGACTGGATGCCATGTCTTAAAGTCTTCTGGATGTTGAGCTTTAAGCCAACTTTTTCACTCTCCCCTTTAACTTTCATCAAGAGGCTCTTTAGTTCTTCTTCACTTTCTGCCATAAGGGTGGTGTCATCTGCATATCTGAGGTTATTGATATTTCTCCCAGCAATCTTGATTCCAGCTTGTGCTTCCTCCAGCCCAGCATTTCTCATAATGTACTCTGCATATAAGTTAAATAAGCAGGGTGACAATATATAGCCTTGACGTACTCCTTTTCCTATCTAGAACCAGTCTGTTGTTCCATGTCCAGTTCTAACTGTTGCTTCCTGACCTGCATACAGGTTTCTCAAGAGGCAGGTCAGGTGGTCTGGTATTCCCATCTCCTTCAGAATTTTCCACAGTTTATTGTGATCCACACAAAGGCTTTGGCATAGTCAATAAAGCAGAAATAGATGTTTTTCTGAAACTCCCTTGCTTTTTTGATGATCCAGCAGATGTTGGCAATTTGATCTCTGGTTCCTCTGCCTTTTCTAAAACCAGCTTGAACATCAGGAAGTTCACGGTTAACATATTGCTGAAGCCTGGCTTGGAGAATTTTGAACATTACTAGCGTGTGAGATGAATGCAATTGTGTGGTAGTTGAGCATTCTTTGGCATTGCCTTTCTTTGGGATTGGAATGAAAACTGACCTTTTCCAGTCCTGTGGCCACTGCTGAGTTTTCCATATTTGCTGGCATGATCCAGTTTAATCCCTCAGGGGCAGGGGCTGTGGATTCCCCTGGGGTTCCCATGGTGAACTAGGAGGTGCAGGGCCCACGTCTGGGTTGTGCTCCACCACCACTGCAGCGCTCTTTTACAGACGTGAAAACAAAGGCCCAGCAGTGGGTAAATGACTTGCCTTGGATCTTGCAACCAGTAAGTCAGGAAGAGATTTCCCATCCCCATTTTCAGAACCCGGATTCTTCAGCCCTTTGATAACATCTAAAGAGCCTCACAAGGCACGTGTTACTTTGTGAGCACTTAAAATTGGCAACGGTTGTCACCGCTGTCCTCATCATTATTGATGTTTTTTCCAGAACCCACTCTTGAGAAGGCCCAGCATCCTGACCCCTTCTTCTTCTTCTTTTTTTAAAATGCATATTATTTTTAAAATTTTATTTATTTACTTGTTTTAATGGCTGCACTGGGTCTTTGCTGCTGTGCACAAGCTTTCTCTAGTTTCTGCAAACTGGAGCTACTCCCTAATGGCAGTACTCTGTACTCCACGAAAGAGAAGCCCCTGCAATGGACTCCCTGGCACCCCAACTAGAGAGTAGTCCCTGCTCACCACAACTAGAGGAAGCCCTCGTGCAGCAGCAAAGATCCAGTGCAGCCAAAAATAAATAAATAAAAATTTTTTTTAATTTTTAAAAAGAAAAGAGGAAAATGGAGATAGATGGATGGAAGTCTCAGGAACAAGAATAAAAATGATACTTTGGCAGGTGGGGCATTTTGGGAAGCTGGAAAACTGAACTGTCACTATGGACACTCGTTCCCCTTGGGATGCAGTGGGGAGCAGGCAGAGGGTCTATGCTGTGCTTAGCCACTCAGTTGTATCCAACTCTTTGCAACCCTGTGGACTATAGCCCACCAGGCTCCTCTGTCCATGGGATTCTTCAGGTAAGAATGCTGGAGTGGGTTGCCATTTCCTTCTCCAAGGGATCTTCCCAACCCAGGGGCCAAACCCAGGTCTCCTACATTGCAGGTGGATTCTTTACCATCTGGGCCACCAGGGAAGCCCCAAGCAGAGGGTCAGTCTCCAGGAAAAAGCCAGTGACTGGGCTGACATCCCAGAGGAGATGAGCACGCTTTTCCCTTCCGTGTCCACAGTTGATGGAACCTAACTCAGTGAGGCCAGGGAGCTGCCTTCCCGTTCTGCCCAGGTCTCGGTGACATGCTCTGACTTGGGTGTGGACTTTCCTCACTCTCTGGCCTCTCTGGGCCCCTGGGCCCTGCCTGGATACACCTGCCCCCAGCTTCTCCTCCCTGGCCTGGAGAGCAGCAGCCTGAGGGCCCAGAAAGACGGTCCTGGGTGCAGAGCATCACTTCCATCCTCAGGGCCATGGTCTTTGGGGGACATTTGGCATCAACTGGAGCCAGTTTTGCCAAATCTGAAGGGCAGCCAGGGATGCTGCTAGATGTCCCAAGTGCACAGGACAGCCTGTCTTGAGAATCATCCATCCAGCTCTAACTGTCACTAGTCACTAAGGTTCAGAAACCCTGTTCAGCATCTGCCCTCCAGCTGTAAAATGGGGAGGAAGTGGCTGGCTCTCCTACCAGGATGTCATTGTGTATTTGTGCTTAAGGAAGCAGGCAGTGCCGTTTGCTGGGAGGGTTGGTGCTGTTGTTCCCGGGGCAGGAAGGAGCCATGTGACTGACAGTGCCCAGCGTTGGGGGTGGGGAGGAGAAAGACACTCCATCAGTGTTTGCAGCTCTCCAGGAAGAAGGCTCTTAAAAAATACTGCCTTTTGGAGTGACTTGTCTTGATAGATGATTGATGCATTTCTGCCAGGTTTTGCTTTTATAGGCTTCCCCCCCACCCCCGCCCCGGGGACACAAATGTTTCTGAGCATCAAGATTCAAAAGTGACTGATAGAACAATAATCAAACTGAGCAACAGAATAGGCAAGGATATTGCTCTGGACCAAAGGTGACCCTGAGTGTTAGGGGTTAGTGCTGGGGTGGCCAGCATGTCCTCAGGGATGCCAGGGACAGTGAGGGGCAGGTTTGGGGGTGTAGTTGGAGTAGCCCACACAGGGAGAATGAGGTGGCTGGGCTCCAAAATTACTACAGATGGTGACTGCAGCCATGAAATTAAAAGACGCTTACTCCTTGGAAGGAAAGTTATAACCAACCTAGACAGCATATTAAAAAGCAGAGACATTACTTTGCCAAAAAAATTCTGTCTAGTCAAGGCTATGGTTTTTCCAGTGGTCATGTATGGATGTGAGAGTTGGACTATAAAGAAAGCTGAGTGCAGAAGAATTGATGCTTTTGAACTGTAGTGTTGGAGAAGACTCTTGAGAATCCCTTGGACTGCAAGGAGATCCAACCAGTCCATCCTAAAGGAGATCAGTCCTGGGTGTTCATTGGAAGGACTGATGTTGAAGCTGAAACTCCAATCCTTTGGCCACCTGATGTGAAGAACTGACTCATTGGAAAAGATGCTGATGATGGGGAAGATTGAGGGCAGGAGGAGAAGGGGACGACAGAGGATGAGATGGTTGGATGGCATCACCCACTCAGTGGACATGGGTTTGGGTGGATTCCGGGAGTTAGTGATGGACAGGGAGGCCTGGCATGCTGCGGTTCATGGGGTCGCAAAGAGTCGGACATGACTGAGCAACTGAACTGAACTGAGTTGACCCATCTCCCAAGGCTGCCTTCAGTCTCATGCTATTTCCTCTGTTGGGCATGCCCTTTTCATTGTCCCCCTCCTGGCAAACTCCTACCCACCCATCAAATCCCCACTCAGGTGGGGTTCCCATCAGCAGCAAGTTCCCTCCTTTCTTCTCCTGTCTCCTCCACACTGCTCTCCCAGCACCTCATAGACTTTTCTACTCTAATTCATATTAGTTGGGCAGCTCCTGGTGAACAGACCCTTCTCAGGTACAGGGACAAGGGCCTCCTGCTGTCTGCCTTTCTGGAATTGATTGAATTTGTTAACATCTGCTCTGGGGGAGGTGTCATGCTGGGACTTCACCCAAGTGTGTCATTAAATCCTCGCCACCCCAAGAGGAAAGGATTGCTATTCCCATTTGTAGACAAGGGAGTAGCTGAGCTCAGAGGTTAAACAAGCTGCCCCCAGACCCCCAGCTTATAATTCTCCTAATAGCTGACACTGAACATTTGCCCTGGGCCAAGCACTTCTGGGAGTTCTCTGTGTATTAACTCACGTCATCTTTGTTATAGTCTTGCTCAGTGGGTACTATCATTAGATCCATTTCACAGATGAGGAAACTGAGTTCCCAGGAGACCCAAGTGGGTGCAGGAGCCAGACTTTGAACCCTGGCCTCAGGCTAATTAGCAGACGTAATTAGGATTTGAACTCAGACTCACAGAGGGAGAGTTGACCTCTGTCTCTTCCTTTGCCTCTCAGGAGAGCCATCGCTCCATCCTTGCACTACTTTCTGGGGTCCCTGACAGTGGGATGGGCCTGGAGTTCCATTTTGGTGCTCTGCCCAGGACCTGGGGAGGGTAGTTTTCTGTCGAATATACCTATTTGTCATCCTGATGGTGCCTTTCTGCCCCGAGCCCAGCCATGTGCTGACCAGTGCTGTGGCTGCCTGGGCGTTGGTTCCCTGAGCTTGGCGGCTCTGTGGCTGACCCCCTGTCCTCTCTCTGTTGCAGGGCACTGCCAGGGGGATGGGTACCGCATTGGCTTCGGCCAGTGTGCGGGAAAAGTGCTGCCTGCCCTCTCGCTCGCCTGAGGTCCTCTCTGCTCTCCCAGAAACACCAGACTGGCACGCCACCCTCTCCACCTCCCTGGGGGGACCAGGGGCCCCCACTGTGGCTGCGGGCCTAGTTCTTCATTCAATAATAAAGCTGCTGTGCTCTGTCTTCATGCTCTGAACCTGGCACGGCTGTGCACAATGGCTACTCATGTTCTTGGTTTGTTTTTGTTCTGTTATTTTGTTAGTTTGCTTTTTTTTTTTTCATGGCCACACCATAGACATGCAGAATTTCCCATCCCAGGGACTGAACCCATGCCCCCTGCATTGGAAGCTTGGAGTCTTAACCACTGGACTACCAGGAAGTCCTTGTGTTCTTGGTTTGACTTGGTGGGTCAAGGTGTGTACTGCTTCCTTGAGAGGCATTCTTTAACTTGTTTTTCGGTTTTTATTAGTGAGGGTGAGGGTCTGATGCTTTTCATCAGACATCCTGGGCCTCCTGGTATTTTCCGGAATATGGGAAAAGAATGACACTTGTATTAGTGAAGAGTTCTCCAAAGAAACAGAACCTATAGGAGATTTATAGGGAGAGAGGTTTGTTTCAAGAAACTGGCTCAGGTGATTGGGCTTCTCAGGTGGCACTATTGGTAAAGAACCTGCCTGCCAATGCAGGAGACATAAGAGACATGGGTTTGATCCCTGGGTCGTGAAGATGTCCTGGAGGAGGGCATGACAACCCACTCCAGGATTCTTGCCTGGAGAATCCCATGGACAGAGAAGCCTAGTGGGTCCATAGGGTAGCAAAGAGTTGGGCACAACTGAAGCAACTTAGCGTGCACATGTGTGATTGTGGAAAGTCCAAAATCTGCAGGGTAGGGTGGGCTGGGCAGCCCGAGCCTCAGGGAAGAGCTGCAGTGTGAGTCTGAAGGTATCCCCTGCAGAGTCCCCTCCTCTTCCAGGGAGAGCAGGCCTTTTTCTCTTAGGGCTTCAGCTGACTAGATGAGGCCCACCCATATTAGAGAGGATAATCTGCTTTACTCAAAAGTCACCACTTCAGTGTTAATCTCATATGAAAAATACTTTCACAGCCACATCTAGACTAATATTGGACCAAATTTCTGGGTACTGTGGCTCAGCCAAGTTGACACACAGATTTACCCATTGCAGTACCTCTCACATTTGTGGAGTCCTATCCCAAGGTCACAGGTGTGAGGTCTTGTACCAAGGCCACAGATGCAGAGCCCAGCACCAAGGTCACCTCTGGAACTGACTGAGCCCCCTAGCCAAGGTTGCCGTGAGTCACCCTGATCCTTAGTGGTTAGCTCCCTGACCAGTAAAAATACCCACCCTAACCAACCATCTAATGCCACCCTTCCAGCAGGAATTTCCGTCTTGAGACTATAAAAGTTGGCTATTGACCCATGAAAACGGTTGGCTCTCCCTTGAGCCAGCCCGCTGTTCTAACAGCATCCTGTGGGGTCTCCCTGGTCTGTCAGGAGGTCAGCCTGCTGTGCTTGCAGAGCTCACATCATCTCTGCTCTTTGTTCTTAATAAACTCGCTTCTTTCTGCAATGCTCTGTGTCTGGAAATTCTTTTCTAACTTGTGCTTAGACAGATTGTATTCATAGGTCCACCTCTGCCTAGCCAAGAATATACATGGAGATTCACTTATGTCTCAATATTTAAGAGAAATGAGCGAAGCCAACAAACTATTAAATACTCTTTATTCTTCTCTCTTGGCCTACATGTTTTCATAATTACAAAACAAAAAATATTTGCAAAGCTATGGTTTTTATATGATTGAAAATTCACCAAATATCAACTATAAATGAATATAATTATCATTGCCTTTGAAGAATGTTAATGGGGTGGTGATTGTGGGATGAGCACTAAAGATGTACAAATTCATGAATTGCTATATCAATATTTTTAAAATAAAATTTTATTATTTAAGTTAGTTTTTCTTGCCTTAATTTCATTAGAATCACTAATTATACTCTCTTAAGCTATTCACATAATTTGGGTTTTATTGACAGACTAATGTAAATGATGATAAAGTAAATTGAGTTACACTCAAAATGTATGAAATGTAAATATTTTCAACACCTTAAATGTTAAAAATTGAAAAATTTATATTCATTTCCAGTTATTCTTTTTTAAAAAGATTTTTTGATGGGGACCATTTTTAAAGTCTTTATTGAATTTGTTACAATATTGCATGTGTTTCATGTTTTGGTTTTTTGGCCGAGGCATGTGGAATCTTAGCTCCCTGACCAGGGATTGAACCCACAGCTCCTGCATTGGAAGGAGAAGTCTTAACCAGTGGACCACCAGGGAAGTCCTCAATAATTTTTCTTTGACATTCAAAATTATCTATTAAAATTAAAAGGTAAGATACAAATTATAATTAAAGAACATTAACATCAAATTTATTTAAATCAAGTTGAAATGTTTAAATTTATTTTAATTCAATTAAATTCTACTAAATACTTGTTATAAAAATAAAACTATTTGCAATCCTAGTGTTCAGTGTCACCTAGTTGCAAAGTAAAGAATTAATATCACTCTGTTTATTTTATGTAAGTATAAATTAATATAAATTAGTTGACATTGCAAAATGGGCCCTAGTTGCCATGTGCAGCTGTTGTGAATGCCATGCCAGAACCACACATTGAAAAACAAGGAAATGAATTTAGGGTAGGACTGAGAAATGACACTGGGGCAATCATCTGCTGCATTCATGCTGTAGGAAGTAGTTAATGACCATCAGGTTCTCTTACCACAGTGCTTCTGCTGCCCTGCGCCCCCTGGAGGAGGGAGGAAGTGTCCATCGAGAGTGTTGGCACTGACCCACCACACAGCTGTGTGGCATTCACATGGCATTTTGTTTTGAGGGCACAACCCAGAGGTGTGAAGAGTCCCTGGGGCTTGAGTCCCAAGGAGATAAGGGCCCATGTGTTCTTTATTTATTTATTTTTTCTCACTTTTTGGCCACACCGCTTGGCATGTGAAACTTTAGTTCCCTGACCAGGGATCGAACTATTGCCCCCTGCGGTGAAAGCTCAGAGCCTTAACCACTGGACCACCAGTGAAGTCCCCCCATGTGCTCTTGAATACATTCATTTGTGTGTGTGTGTGTTTGTGATGGGCTGGGCCCTCTGGAGCATGGATCCCAGGGAAAGCCTACCTCCTCCCCAGGCCTACAGGCAGTCCTGCGCCTTTACCTCTCTCTCTGGACCCCCACACTGTCTCAGACATCTTTTTGTATAAATGAAGACACTTGAGGACTTCCCTGGTGGTCCATGGTTAAGACTTCTTCCAATGCAGGGGTGTGGGTTTGATCCCTGGTCAGGGAGCTAGGATCTCACATGCCTTTTGGCCAAAAAACACAAAAACATGAAACAGAAGCAATATTGCAGCAAGTTCAACAAAGACCTTGAAAATGGTCCACATCAAAAAAAATCTTAAAAAGAATAGATGAAGAGACTTGTTCATTTCACATAACTAGAGAGTGGTAGAACGGAGCCTGGACTCCACAGCCTTGGACTTCTAGGGCTAATTGTGAAACAGTGGTTGGAACCTTGATTTTGATCCTTGGAAGTGAGCTTCTCAAGGCAGGGTTGTGCTTGACTTATCTTTGTGTCCAAACCCCTTTACACAGGTTGCTATTTAATCACTTCAGTCATGTCAGACTCTGCAGCCCCATGGACTGGAGCCCACCGCTCCTCTGTTGATGGGATTTCCCAGGCAAGAATACTGGAATGGGTTGTCATGCCCTCCTCCAGGGGATCTTCCTGACCCAGGATTCAAACCTGCATCTTCTGCATTGGCAGGCAGGTTCTTTATCACTGAGCCACCAGGGAAACCCAGCACAGTAGCTGCTCATAAACGTGTGTGGCATTGCATCACAGAGTTGCCTATCTCATCACTATGAGCTCAATATGAAGCTCTTCCAAATTATATTAGAGCTGCATTTGGTAATCCAAGAGAAGGAAAAGGGCTTCCTAGGTGGTGCAGTGGTAAAGAATCCAGCTGCCAATGCAGGAGATAAGATTCAGGTTCGATCTCTGGGTCAAGAAGATCTTCTGGAGAAGGGAATGGCAACTCACTCCAGTATTCTTGCCTGGGAAATCCCATGGACAGAGGAGCCTGGTGGGCTACAGTCCATGAGGTCACAGACAGCTGGACACAACTGAGTATCTGAGCAGAGCAGAGAAAGAAAAAAATCACGTGTTTAAGGATGGTCATTGCAGCACTCCTGATGTAGCCCAAGTTTCAGCCCTGTGGGTGTCATCCCATCACAGCCCTCTGGAGTCATTCCTTCCTTAGTGTCTATTCATAGGAAGCTAGAGCCCCCATTCCATCTTCAAGGTGACACCCAATATTTCCCCACTTAATGGACTGACTGATATGAAATGGGGCTGACTTGTAATATTTGTTGTTGTTTAGTTGCTCAGTCATGGCTGACTCATTTGTGATGCCATAAACTGTAGCCTGCCAGGCTCCCCTGTCCATGGGATTTCCCAAGCAAAAATACTGGAGTGGGTAGCCATTCCCTTTTCCAGGGGATCTTCCTGACCCAGGGATCAAACACTCATCTCCTGCATTTGCAGGTGGATTCTTTACCACTGTGGAGAAGGAAATGGCAACCCACTCCAGTACTCTTGCCTGGAGAGTCCCATGGACGGAGGACCCTGGTGGGCTACAGTCCATGGGGTTGCAAAGAGTCGGACACGACTGAGCAAATCCTCTCTCTCTACCACTGAACCAGCTGGGAAACCCCCACAGAAACAATACAAGAATGCAAAAACCAGATTTAGCACTACAATATTTTACGACAGTAGAAGGTAGCTGGAGATTCTACATGCTATCAAACAATATGATACATGACCCCTAGGGGAGGAGTATAATTACTGGGAGGAGTTGTAGATTAATCAGCTGCTTCTCTGTGTAGTCAGGCTGAAGGAGTCTGAGTTCCCCAGTCCCTCTTAATGACTGTATTAGGCCAGAGGACACCCTTTTTCTTGGAGAAGTGAGCACAACAGAACCTAGTGAGGTCACCCTGTTCTTGGTGCAGAAGGGAGGAGAGAGAGTGGACCAAACTTCATAAGAAGCCTGAGAGGCATCAATGACTGACACTAATCCCCTCTCTCAGATAGTCACAGTTTGAAAGCCGGTTTAGAAGCTCTCGCTGGGCCATGCGTAAGATCTGCTGGCAGGAAGAGCATCCGGGGCTCCATGCAGGTTCCTCTCCCTCTGTTTCTCCAGAACTGCTGGTCATCCTTCCCTGTCCTGCCGTGTCTTGGGAGGAGGAAGACCTCCATGGATGACGTCACCCAGGCTCCCGCCCTCTGGCTTCTGCCTGGGCTTCAGTAGAGGCACAAGCTGAGGGTGGAATGTAAGAGGAGAAAGAAGGCGGGGTATCCACGCTGCTCACCCCTTCCCTGCTGGGCTAGGGTTTGGGCGGCTCTGTAGCATCTCCCTGCCTACCTATGGCTCAATAACACTTGCTTGTTTCTGATTCCACCATTCCCTCCCTAAGCAAGGGCTGCCAGTGGCTTCTTGTGGTCATCAATCCTGAACTAGCCACCATCCTTTTCTCTCTCTCTCTTTTTAAAAATATTTTCAACATATTTTATTGAAAAATAGTTGATTTACATGTTGTGTTTAATTTCTGTTGTACAGCAAAGTGACTGTTACACATATAGGTGTGTATATATATATATATTGTTTTTCATTCTGATTTATTACAGTCTACTGAGTATAGTTCCCTGTGCTATACAGCAGGACCTTTTTGCTTATCCATCTTACAGATATCAGTTTGCACCTGCTCATCCCGAGCTCCCAGTTCTTCCCTCCCCTGTCGCCTCTCCCCGCTTGGCAACCACAGCCTGCTCTCTATGTCTGCAAGTCTGTTTCTGTTTAGTAGATAAGTTCATTTGTGTTGCATTTTTAAACCCTGCCTACATTTTTGAAAATAGTCCCTAAATTAGACCCTCTTCAATCAATCAAACCCTCTTCAGTTGCTTCCTGACTAATAAAGCCATTGGTACCAGGAGTGGCATCAGGAAACAGGCTCTCCAAATAAATGCTGGGATTGGGTTTCTTGCATATTAGATGAGCACAGAGTAACCTCCTGACTGGGGGAGGCAGGACATGAGTAGTCTGTACTGTGTAATGCTATCACAGTTATTGGAATATTATCAGTGTTGGCACAGGATGGAGTGCAGGTTGAGAGTAAAGCACTAGGAGGAGAGTTA
The DNA here is from genome assembly GCF_003369695.1 of Bos indicus x Bos taurus. Classification (NCBI taxonomy): domain Eukaryota; kingdom Metazoa; phylum Chordata; class Mammalia; order Artiodactyla; family Bovidae; genus Bos; species Bos indicus x Bos taurus. The sequence goes on from NC_040096.1 coordinate 26,194,700, forward strand.
CTGGTGGGGCTTCCCTAGTGGTCCTGTGGCTAAGGCTCTGTGCTCCAAATGCAGGGAGCCCACGTTCGATCCCTGGTCAGGGAACTAGATCACACAAGCCACAGCTAAAAATTCCACATGCCACAGTGAAGATTGAAGATCTCGTGTGCAGCAATAAGACCTGGCACAGCTAAATAAATGAATGAAAGAACAAATATTTTTTAAAAAATCATTGGCACTTAGTTGCTAGGGGAATATTGCTGATTACACGGATTCTAGGATGGGTGGGCTGCTCTTGATTGCCCTGGAGAGTTTACGTAAAGAGCAAGATAAACTCCAAATCTTGAATTCATAACTGAAGTGTCAGATGGAGAAGCAGAAGGCATGCATGCAGTGGTAAAGTGACTTTCCTCAGCTGTAGGACAGACGAAGGTCTGGCTTGCAGAGTTGCAGTGCCAGGGAACCGTGCAATGCCAGGTAATTGTGTGTGTCAATAAAGTCTCTTAGCTGAGGCAAGGACCTTGAAACTTGTTAAAAATACAAATTATAGGACTTCTATTTTGCTGTACAGCAGAAATGAACACAACATTGCAAATCAACTATACTTTAAAAAGTAAACAACCTCCCCCCCAAAAAAAAAAATTTATAGTACTTTGATTGACAAATTAAAGGACAGACAACAAGATCAACTGAATTAAACATTCTGGGGTGGGAGTCCAGAAATTGTGTTAAAACAAACTTTCCAAGTGATTCTGATGCATGCTAAAGTTTGAGAACCACTGTACCAGAAAGTACATTCTGCTGCATCCCGATCAATAAAGACAATAAAAAGAGTTCACCTTCATCAGGCAGGAGGTGGTGGCACACCTTAATTGTATTCCCTCCAGGGTTCGCCCGCTCTTCTCTTTGTTGTATTGTGTGGGACCCTGATCATCTTGTCAACCCACAGCAGCTCACGGATGGCTGCTATATTGATGCTTGTGCTCAGTCGCTCAGTCGTGCTGTACTGATGACATGGTGCTAACTATCTCTGCTGAGTGGAGTGTAGCAAGGACCGCAAATGGCACGGGCTTGCCAGAAGGTGAGAGCAAACCCCTATGGACTGGCAGGAGGATTCTCTACCACTGAGCCCCCTGGGAAGCCCATCATCAATGTATACTAACGCCAATCAAAATGAACAAGTGAATATATCTCTTACTTCTTAAAATGAAAATCTTCGTTCCAAATAAAATTCGCTTTCCCCATTTCCATGGGGAAATGATTTGTTCACGCAGATCCTGCTGTCTCTTAAAGCCCACTCTCTGGAGCAATCTTTCTGGCCAAGCTCAACACTAGCCCTTCTGATCTGAATAGAAGATCTCCTTTCGGGTTTCTTACGACTTGGCTTTAAGTGTGTGCTCTGGTCTAACGTGGAAAGTCTTCAGCAGCCATGTGTCCATCTCTCCACCCACTGTTTGAAGGCAGGGACCCCCAGGCACCTCTCTTCTCTGTTCTGGTGCAGAGGGGCTGCTCAGTGGCTGGGCAGTAAGGATGGCAGCCCTGTCTCTAGTTTCTGCCATCACCCTGTGTCTGGAAGACCTGATGGGTAGCAGGCACCCTCCAAGGTCAGTGTGGGGCCTCTGCATGTGCCCTCCACATTGCAGAAATTTCTTGGGTTCCAGCGGCTGGGGGCATATTGGGATATCCCCTGGTAGGTGAGAAACCTCGCTTTTCCTTGTGCCATCCACTATGAAGAACGAGGCTCAGTGGTTTATGAACCTCTTTGGGTTTTTGAGGCAATGTGTAGTATCTTCGTGTGTACCACTCTGCTGCATGTACTGGGTGCATCCTAGGGTTGCTATGTTTTCTTATAATTTAATTTAATTTTTATTTTTTTGGCTAGAGGATAATTGTTTTGCAATGTGATATTGGGTTGTCTTAGCTGACGATGACCAAGGACCTATGGATTCAGGGCTGGCACGGCTGAGGCTGTCTGTCCCTTTGGACACAGCCAGCCTGGTGTACTGTTTGGACGGAATGACTGGGTATGTGAACGTGGACCAGGGAGCTCGGCTCAAGTGCCTCTCAGCAGACTGGGCCATAAACAAAGAGGGCACTGCAGGCTGTCCTCCTTCACACACGCAGGACTGTGGACATGGAAACACACTTGTGGACACGCCAGGCTTTGAAATTCTCCCCACCTGATATTTTGAAGCAGAACCAGCTCCTTTTGGATTGAGTTAGCCTCAAATTCTGTAGCAATTTTATAGGAGAGGGAAGCATGGATGTTTCAATTCAATAAGAAGGGACTTCCCTGGTGGTCCCGTGGCTAAGACTGCGCATCCAATGCAGTGGGGAAGGTTCCATCCCCGATCAGGGAACTAAGATCCTGCATGCAGCATGGCAGAACTCCCCGCCAAAAAAAGAGTAGCAATTCAATAAGAACATGTAGATTAGAGCAACTAACTGGAAAAAATGAAACAGAGTTGATGGAAATTGATAGACCAGGCAGGTAAAACTGGTGTCCTCTATTAGTCATACCAGCCTGTCCGAGCATTCTCAGGGCTCATGTTTCTGCTAGGGACCGTCACTGATTTCTTGCTTCTGCTGTTTTTCTCCACCTCACCTGTCCCTAGAATGACATCCCTTTCCAGATAACATTTCTTCACATCACCCACTTCCCAGATATCTTCCCCCCAACCAGATGTCTTTATTGCCCCACAAACACCACGGCCAGAAGGTGGATTGTGTATCAGACTTTACTGAGGGTTTGGGGTAACAGGAAGGGACTGGAGTAGAGCACAGAACAGGCAACAACTTAAAATCAACCACCAAACACCACTGTCTGGAGACCCCGTCACCCGTACCCTGCAGGGGGACTTTTTCTCTGATCATATTTTGCCTTAAATCCTGGGTTGAGGAGGTCAACACCTCTTTCTCTCTGATGTTTTTCATTTTCTTTCTGCCAGCTTCCAGTCTTCAAAAATTCTCTCCATTTCTTTTGCTGAACAGTTTACCTCTCCATCCCAAGCCCTAACTTCATCTCAGCCAGCTACAAACTGGCTAAGATGCTCTGATGACAAAGGACCATCTCCTCCATCCTTTAGTAGCTAAAGCAACAACAAAAGCTTGAAATTTCAGTTGGGTTTTCCCTTATTATGATCAAATATTTAGATGGCTCTCCCTCCCCCATGTGTCTCTAAGGTGCAGCGGGTGTTATTTAAATATTTATTATCCACCATCCTGAGCAAGCCCCAGGGTTCATCATATCTGTCTTAAGCTTTCTTTATTTTTATTTTGCAACATATATACTAGGGAAAAATGAAAGCAATCCATATGCTTAATAATAGGATTCTGGATAACTATGCACATGCACTAGATGGTATGGTTTATAGCCACTAAAATGATAAATAGGAAGACTGTAGCAGAAACATGCTTATGAAGAAATGTTATGAGATACTGATTAAAATACTGTAACAGAAGGCTTTTATGAAAAAATATATTTTGCATGTGGACAAAGATGAGAAGGGAACACATGGACGCACAATGGAAATCACTATTATCTGGAGGCTTATAATAGGAGTGATTTTGAAATTTTCCATCTTTTGCTGAAATGTTACTATTTCCCTTTGCCACCAAAAAAGTCAAAAGAGATAGGGTGGGAAATATTAACAACTCTAGGTGTGGGAAAGAAATAAGTGAGACCAGAGGACCCTCAAGGCAGTGCTTCTCAAACTAATTGATCATATTATTGATATGATCCTTCTATGATCTATTGATATGATCCATACTATTGATCCTTCTCTAAAAACATATTGATGCATTTAATTAATGTGTGTGCATGCTCAGTCACATCTGACTTTTTGTGACCACCCTGGACTGTAGTCTGCGAGGCTCCTCTGTCCATGGGATTTTCCAGGCAAGAACACTGGAGTGGGTTGCCATTTCCTCCTCCAGGGGATCTTCCCAATTCAGGGATAGAACTTGAGTTTCCTGCATTGGCAGGAGGATGCTTTACCACTGAGCCACCTGGGAAGCTCATGTTCCTGCATAGAAATCACTCGGTGGATCTTGCTAAGAGATTTCTGGGCCCCACCTGCAGAGATTAGAGTTCTGGAGGTCTGGAGTGGGGGGTCCATGATTTTGGATTTCTAGAAAGTTCCTCAATGCTGCAGGTGCTATTTGTCCTTCATCAGGGTTTGAGTAGTACAGCCCTCGGGCACCTGTTGTTCACTCCTTAGAGCTCTAAAATATCTCCAAGTGAGGTCTTCAAGATCTCTTGTTCCTCAGGATCTTTGCTGATTGGGAGTTGGTTCTGACTGGCACTGTAAATCCATGCTGATGAGCTGTTCACAGAAGTGCTTGGTATCTCTGAGGTAGTCTGCAGAGTGAAGGCTGCTGCTGGGCCTGAGGCAATGTGCAGGGTCCTTGCTCTGGTCCGTCCCCTCAGACGGAGCCTCCAATGCATTTTAGCCCACTGCCTTTGCCAGCTGTCCCTTACTGCATCCCACAGCGTGGAAGGTGGCATGGGGAACAGCTGGAAATGCCCTGGAATGCCGCCTGAACAGCGGTGCCCTTGTTCACTTTCAAGGTGGTCACCTAGTGGTGATAGTGCTTTGGAAAGCTATTTCCCAGGTGACCCGGGATGGGGTGGTACTGATGGCGGGGATGTGGGTGATGCGAAGGGAGCCTTGAGCTTCTTCCCAGCTGCAGGTCACTTCTGAGGGAGATGGCAGGCATGCCTTAGAGGGATAGAATAAATACCTTCAGAATCAGGGGGTGTTCAGGCGGTCTCATTTAACTGCATATTGTGTTTGCAGGATTACTGATGATAATGATGATTATGTAAATTAATAAACACCATATTTCTTGAGGTCAGGTGCTGGGTGGGAGAGGTTGCTGAGAGCATTCCTCTGACCAGGTCCTGGCCAGGAGGTCTGGTCTTTCAGAAGGGCCCTGGGAACCAAGGAAAACCCAGGGTTCCAGGTTCCTCTGAGAGAGGGGAATCCAGACCCCTCATTCTCCCAGTTCAGACCTCTGGCTTCTCCTGGGGGTGGTAAAAATCAAAAAAAGACATGTTCTCTCATTTCATCCTCACAACAACCTTGTGAGGTAGATGTTATTCCCTCATTTTACAGATGAAGAAATTGGGGATCAGAGAGGCTGAGTTATTTGGGATCATAGGGCAAGAAAGTAGAGGAGCTGGGACTCGGGACCAGGTTTGTGGACTCTGGTCCACTATTCTTGCTGCAAGGTCGTAGATTTAGGTGATGGAGTGTGAGGGGCGAGAAGGGTGGGAAAAGAGGGAAAGGAGTCATTATAATCAACAACTTATTCCTTGTCTCCCCCCACGGCACATTTACATTCAAAGCACTCCCCTCCTGCCCTTTCATTCACATGAGGCTTACACAAAACAAAAAGGGCAAGGTTTTTCCTCCTCCTTTATACAACGAGGGGATGGAGGTACAGAGAGTGACTTGCTCAAGGTCACACAGCCTTAGAGTGACAGACATGAGTAGAACCCAGGTCTTCCTGTCTGATATTCATCTCATATACTGTGTGCTCTCAAGAGGTCACTGGGTGAAATAATTTTTCATGAAGAATAGTGGGGGAAAAAAAGAAACATATGACCAACAGAGATAATTATTACACCATGACCTATCCACCAATGGAATACTCTGTAGCCAGTAAAAATGATGGCTATAACCAGCCTAGACAGCATATTAAAAAGCAGAACATTACTTTGCCAACAAAGGTCCATCTAGTCAAGGCTATGGTTTTTCCAGTAGTCATGTATGGATGTGAGAGTTGGACTATAAAGAAAGCTGAGCGCCGAAGAATTGATGCTTTCTAACTGTGATGTTGGAGAAGACTCTTGAGAGTCTCTTGGACTGCAAGGAGATCCAACTAGTACAGCCCAAAGGAGATAAGTCTTGGGTGTTCACTGGAAGGACTGATGTTGAAGCTGAAACTCCAATATTTTGGCCACCTGATGCGAAGAACTGACTCATTTGAAAAGACTGTGATGCTGGAAAAAATTGAGGGCAAGAGGAGAAGGCGATGATAGAGGATGAGATGGCTGGATGGCATCACCGACTCGATGGACATGGATTTGGGTAGACTCCGGGAGTTGGTGATGGACAGGGAGGCCTGGCGTGCTGTGGTTCATGGGGTCACAAAGAGTCGGACGTGACTGAGCAACTGAAGTGAACTGAACTGAACTGAAGAGTTTGATGACATGAGAAAGTGTTCATGCTCTAACATGAAGTGATGCAACACAATGCACACAGTTTGACTATTGAAAAATATATGTAAAAATACTGAGAGAAAATATATCAAGATGGCGGCTTTGGGGAAGTGGAATTATAAGTATTATTTTCCCCCTTTCCTTCTATTATTTTTCTGTATTTTTCCAAACTTCTAAAATACACATTTCATTTATAACAGGAAAAAATATACCCTTCTATATTTTAGTTTAAAAAAATATTGCTGGGAAGCAGCCCCTCTGCCTTTTGTGAATTTGAATCCATCTGCTTCCCTGGGTCACCACCCTGGCTCCACTGCCAGCCCATTGGGAAGGGGCTGGGTTTCAGGTGGATGTCTGTGCTGTGCAACCCTGGGGCTAGTACGTGTGCTTCTTGGCATGATCAGGGCAAGGGTCTCCTCAAAACTGGACCACTGTTACATGATATGTCCTGTATCCAATGCCAAATGGGGTTTGGGAGCCAGGGAAGGTGACCGCCCATAGTCTCACACTGAGTCCCCAGCCTGGAACCCGGGCCTACTGACTCGCAGACCTCTCATCCCCAGACTGGCTGGCCATGGCACCGCCCACAGCATCCCACGCATCTCAACCTGCTGCTCGTGTGGGAGTGGACAAGGCTAAGTTGAGCCACCTCCACCCCTAGTAGCCGAATCTGTTCCCGCCTGCCCCCAGGCGCTAGCAGGCTGGTGGCCAGGGGACGGAGGTGTGTCCCGGGGCAACCTCGTCCAGAGAGCGCCAGGGTCTTGGTCCCTCCCCACTGCCTCTGCCCGCCCGCGCCTCAGTCGTCCAGGTGCTGCTCCTCCCAGGTGGACGTGGGGATGGCGCTGTAAGGGTCCATGATGACCTTGGCGCAGCGGATGATCATCACGACGAGGAACAGGCAGAGGAAGACGAAGCAGGCCAAGGTCAGTCCTTTGTCCACGTCCACGTAGACGGGCTCAGGCGTGGGGTCCTCCATCTCTCAGTGGCAGCTTCTGGCTCCTCCTCCGGCACAGCGTTGACTGGTACCATCTTCCACCCCTGCAGAAAGCCAGGGCAGTGCAGATCAGAGGGTCATGCCCACTTGCCTGCGGTGGGGGTAGAGGTGGGGGCAGAGCACAACCCTGGGTTCTTATATGCCCCCCTGGAGTGGAAGTTGGCTCCTTCCCCTTCCCTCCTGCACGTGAGAGCTGAGACCTCGTTTTCAGATGCCCACTGAGGTCTCTTCCCAGAGGGCACTCACCTGCTGGTCAGAGTGATCACCACTTCATAAGGGCCACTGGGTGGGCATGCACCCTGGGTGCGGCTGCTTCAGGAGGGAGGCGGGGGTGACCAGACATCACAGCTGGAAGCCAGAGAGAGCAGTGGCCTTTCCTTTAGAAAGCAGGGACCCAAACTGGCAGCAGCTGAAACAGAATATGACAGAACAAGGCTGGTTACTTCCCATGACACCCAGACTTGAGCTGGACTGGCAGGAAAGTCTGGCCTGGAGAGTTCCTGCCTGGGCATCGTGGTGGGAGCAGTCACACTTTACACCAAAGCTTTTTCCTTTCCTTCTCTCTTTTAAAAAATATAACATTAAAAATTGTGATAAAATAGACATAACATAAAATTTACCATGGTGACCATGGTTAAGTGCACAGTTTGGTGGCTTTAGGACGTTCAAATCGTTGTGCAGCCATCACCACCATCCGTCTCCAGAGCTCTCTTCAACTTGCAAAACTGAAACTGTGCCCATGAAACCATTGGGATGAACTGGAAGATTGGGATTGACATACATACACTATTGATACTGTGTATAAAATAGATAACTACTGAGAACCTACTGTACAGCACAGGGAACTCTACTCAATGCTCCGTGGTGACCTGAATGGGAAGGAAATACAGAACAGAGGGGATATATGTATATGTAAGTCTGATTCTCTTAGCTGTATAGCAGAAACTAATACAACATTGTAGAACTATATTCCAATAAAAATTAAAGGTAAAATAAAAATACAACTGTAAAAAATTGTTGTAAAGTATACATATTATAAAATTTACCAAAGTGACCATGGTGAGGTGGACAGTTCAGTGGCTTTAGGGCTGTGTTTCACAGCTGGACTCAGTCTGGCCTCTCAAACACAGACTGAAATCCTCAGCTCAGCGTCTGCCCTAAGTTAATATCAGAGACCCCACACCGATTATAAAAGTCAGACCTTGGAAAAATTGTCTGGTGATTCTCCCCTGTCTTGTCTGGGGCCAGAACTGGGCCCTATAACCTGGCAACGTGCCCCAGAGGAAGGTTATCGGCATTTTCTGGATCCTTAAGCTGGGATGAAAGCCAAGAGCGTGGATGCAAAGAACAGATTCTTCCACCCTCCAGATGGTGTGCGTTGATTAACGTTAATTACAGGGCGGACACACATCCCCTCCAGCCCCGCTTCCCAGTGAGGACCTGACGCCCAGCAGTGATGCAGCTGAACCCAGCTGCCGTTCCTGGGAGCTGAGGGGCCGGCCTTCCCAGGGGTCAGCTCAGTGGTCCCCAGCAGAATGTAACTGTCCTTCAGCATGGAGCCTGCACAGGCCAGACACTCCATCTGCCACCTTCTCAGGGTGGCTGGAGGGGAACTTGCTCTCGAGTCAGGGTTTCTGATCTGGGCCAGTGAGCAACCCTGAAGGGAACAGCTGGTGGGCTGACCTGGCACAATTGTGAAAGCAAGCAGTTTTAGGGTTTGGGTGTAGCAGATCCAAATGGGGGCTTCCCAGGTGGCGCTAGTGGTAATGAATCCAATGCAGGAAATGCAGGAGACATGGATTCGATTCCTGAGTAGGGATGATCCCCTGGAGGAGGGCATGGCAACCCACTCCAGTATTCTTGCCTGGAGAACCCAAAGACAGAGGAGCCTGGTGGGCTGCAGTCCATGGGGTTGCAAAGAGTTGGACATGAGACTGAGCACGTACTCTCCTAAATGCCTTATCTCCAACTACAATCCTGTTGAGTGTCAGGACTTCAGCATATGGATTTGGGGGTACAGAATGCAGTCAGAGCAGCATGTCAGTTTCTCAAGGGCAGGGTCCAAGACTGACCAAGGGCCACTACCAACCTGGACCCAGGACAGGCCCCTGCCTTGTGGGTTCACAGGAAATGCCAGAGAAGATGCAAACTTGCTTAGCTTCTGCCCTCCGGACACTAACGGTAGGAAGGCAAGGAGACTGAAAAAGCACATCACTTATTACTTCGGGGCTAAACAACCGGCTGTATCGACAGTGTGAATTCAATCAGGTAACAAAGACCAGAGCTGATCACGTGCAGTAATCTGCTGGTTCTATAAATAGTGGCGGAGTCATTATGAAAGGTGACCCATCAGAATCACTTCCCCAGATGACAGATGGGTTAAGTGGAAGGCGTTTGCTCAGGACACAGAAGAGGCCCAGTGTCATAACCCGACACTGATTGTGTTGTCCTGTGGGAGTGCACTTGGTGGCCCCACTCCTTCATCAGAGCAGTTAACAGGCTTGCCAGAGGGAGATGATGAGTCTGTGCTAAGAGATGATTAAGACCAAAAACAACTTAGGAATTTGTTTGGAAATCAGCGATTTTTAGAAGACGGCTGCTCTCATCTCCCTATTCTAGGCTTCAGCTGCCACCTTTCCAGCCTCTGGGCAACCCTGCTCGCTTCAGACTGGGCCCCACAACCCGAACTGGCTCTGCCCAATCTATCCTGTTACTGTTCTGAAGTCGATTTTGGTATACTGAGTGGTATGTCTCAATCAAGTTTTGTATGTTCTGTGGTTTGTCTCAAGTTTGAAGTTGAGGGGAGACTCTGCCAGCAACCAAGGACTTCTGTTCAGACCTGAATGGTGGGTATTTCCTCCACTGGCAGGCCTTGTCCCTATACTTGTGTTCGTAAGTAGACAGTTAACCACCCCCTACATCGTCTAGTTGCTAAATATACTGGGAATGTGTGTTCAGTCGTGTCTGACTTTTTCGGGACTCCATGGACTGTAGCCCTCCAGGCTCCTCGTTCATGGGATTCTCCAGGTAAGAATATGAGAGTGAGTTGCCATTTCATCCTCCAGGGGATCTTTCTGACCCAGGGATCAAACCCACGTGTCCTGAGTCTCCTACATTGGAAGGCGGATTCTTTACCACTGAGCCACCTGAGAATCCCAAGTGAATATATTGTGCAGTGTTAAACACACTGCACCCTTAAGCTGTTTGTTCATTTTATCTTCATTTCAAAATCTGAACATAAAGCTAGCATATACTTGAACTCTTGGTGAAATTTAAATATTAATAAAATGGTATATCCATAAATACATACCATAACTACTACTAGGGCTGGAAAGATACATGGAGGGGATGGACTTCATGCAATATTGTGGAGAGAATTTGTTATTTTCTAATATTTAAATATTTTGATTCTTACATTTGATTTATAAAAAACATTGGCTATTTTTGTTCTATTTCCCCAGGTATGGAAAAATGCAAACAAATCAGTCAACGGTGCATAAGAACACACTGTCCAGCTACTAGAGAAGAAGCAACTCACTGGGAGGCTGTTGGAAAAATGCATCTTAGAAGGGAAAGGAAAACTAAAATGAAGGTGGAACAAGAGTATACCAGCTTTGGGCACTTTTGCAGTCAGACAGGGCTTCCCAGGTGGCTCAGATGGTAAAGAATCTGCCTGCAATGCAGGAGACCTGGGTTTGATCCCGAGGTCGGGAAGATCCCCTGGAAAAGGGAATGGGTACCCACTCCAGTATCCTTGCCTGGAGAATTCCATGGACAAAAGTAGCCATATAGGGAGGGGAAAGAAACTGCACAAAGATATGGAGGGTTTCATCAGCAGTCTTGCTGACACTGTAACATCAAGATCTGAGGCATGGGACTTCCCTGGTGGTCCAACGGTTAAGCCCCTGTTCTTCCGATGCAGGGGGCACAGGTTCGATCCCTGACTGGGGAAGTTCTGCATGTGGTGTGGTATGGCAGAAAAAATAAAAGAAGAAAGTCCGGTGCCCTTCCCAGTCTGCTGATCCACCAGGTGTGGCAGTCATAGCCTTGGTGGTGGAAAAATGACAAGAACAGTCAGAGGAAGGGCATCACTGAGAGACCATGAGAGGCAATGAGAGGAGAACGGGATCAAGGCTCTTCTTGTCCTTACACTAAAAGATCCGTTATTTGTGGTAACCTTAGTGAACTTCTGTTCCTTATAGAATCACTCTCAAATAGAAAACACGACTTTCTAGTGACTCTAGATGATTCTCAAAAAGAAATCTTCATTTCTGAAAGGCAGTAAATTGAATAGTACCAAAAAGGGCACTAGCTTTCTACTGGTTATGAGGAGCAGGTTAAAAAAAAAAGATAACGCTACATTGTTAAAGTGTATACGTTGCTTGTTAGTCCTAAATTTTTTATGAAATAAAAAGACACTTACTCCTTGGAAGGAAAGTATGACCAACCTAGACAGCATAGACTTCCCTGGTGGCTCAGATGGTAAAGCATCTGCTTACAATGCAGGAGACCCAGGTTCGATCCCTGGGTTGGGAAGATCCTCTGGAAAAGGAAATGGCAACCCACTCCAGTACTCTTGCCTGGAAAATCCCATGGACGGAGGAGCGTTGTAGGCTACAGTCCATGGGGTCTCAAAGAGTCGGACACGACTGAGCGACTTCACTCAGACAGCATATTAAAAAGCAAAGACATTACTGTGCCAACAAAGGTCAGTCTAGTCAAGACTATGGTTTTTCCAGTAGTCATGTATGGATGTAAGAGTTGGACTATAAAGAAAGCTGAGCGCCGAAGAACTGATGCTTTTGAACCGTGGTGTTGGAGAAGACTCTTGAGAGTCCCCTGGACTGCAAGGAGATCCAACCAGTCCATCCTAAAAGAAATCAGTCCTGAATGTTCATTGGAAGGACTGATGTTAAAGCTGTAACTCCAATCCTTTGGCCACCTGATGCGAAGAGCTGACTCATTTGAAAAGACCCTGATGCTGGGAAAGATTGAGGGCAGGAGGAGAAGGGGATGACAGAGGATGAGATGGCTGGCTGGCATCACGGACTCAATGGACATGAGTTTGAGTAAACTCCCGGAGTTGGTGATGGACAGGGAGGCCTGGCGTGCTGCAGTCCATCGGATGGCAAAGAGCTGGACACGACTGAGCAACTAACTTAACTGAGTCCTAAATTGTATCCCAGTCTTTTGTGACCTTATGGACTATAGCTCACCAGGCTCCTCTGTCCATAGGATCTTCCAGGTAAGAATACTGGAGTGAGCTGCCATTTCCTTCTCCAGGGGATCTTCCCCACCCAGGGATGGAACCTGTGTCTTCTGCATTGGCAGGTGGATTCTTTACCACTGAGCCACCTGGGAAGCCCAAATATAGCTATAAAACAATGTAAATGTTAAAAAAAGAATTAAAAAATAAAAGTTACATAACAGAAAAACTTCATAAAGATAACTTGTATCTAAAATTCTGCATTATTTCAATAAAAACTAGTAGAGGGAAGATGGAACTAAATCAAAATGTAATAAAATTTTTATATCATTTGGGTAGTGTAAATATTTTAATATTTGTAATTAATTCAATAATTTAATGTAAATTTTAGTTTAATACTGATAGAACAGTGTAGATTAAGATACATGTTTGAACATTTAAAGATAACACTAGGAGAAAAAAAAAATAAAGGAGAAAAAAAAAAAGATAACACTAGGAGAATGATATAAAATAATTGACTATTAAATTAGTTAGCTGAATGGACATTTTTATTGCCTATAGGGAGTATACACTGATTTTAAATGTTTACAGAATAGTTACAAAAGTTGATTTGGTGTTTATTTACAAAGAAAACATCTATACATTTTAAAAAGTAGAAATTTTACAGGCTGTATTTTCTGACCACAAAAGATTAAGCCAACTAACAGAGCAACAAGCTATTTGATTTTAATAACGTTAAAAAATAATGATTGAGCTAATGAGAAAATTAAGCATAATTACAGAATATTTAGAAAATCACTCTAATGAGTATTCTACATATTAGAAGTTATGGAGTGAGGTGAGTGACATCTGTTTATTATATTCAGGGCCAAAACCATAGCTTTCATGATTGAACAAGAAGAATTAAATGCAGGGAAAGAAGAAATAAACTGAGACCATTATAAAAACAGCATCAAGGAAATCTGGAAGAGGAAATAAGAATTAAAAGCAGAATTTAACAATTCACAAAACAGAGCACCAGTAGAATTAAAAATAAACCACAGAGAAAGGTCTTTATAATAGTTTGAACCTGGATAAACCTCTGGCAAAATTAATGTAGAAAGAAAGAGGAAAGACAAGTATACACCTTTAAGAATGAGAAGAGCCAACTGACTGGAAAAGAACCAGACGCTGGGAAAGATTGAGGGCAGGAGATGAAGGGGGTGGAGGATGAGATGGTTGGATGGTATCACTGACTCAATCAGCGTGAGTTTGAGCAAACTCTGGGAGATGGTGAAGGACAGAGAAGCCTGGCGTGCTGCAGTTCATGGGGTCGCCAAGAGTCAGACACGACTGAGCGACTGAACAACAACAGGAGTGAGAAAGAGGCTATAACCACGGATACTAAGGAGATCAAAAACATAAGGGGTGGTGCTGTGTAAAACCCATCAGTACATTTGAAAAACTCAATGATATGGGTGTTTTCTAGAATGTAAATGGTCAAAATGGACTAAAAATGTACTGGAACATAAAATTAAGCAATCTCCATGAGGTGTTTGTCAAGAGGGTCTAAGCAATCCAAGTTGGGCTGGCGTACAGCAGCCAGACCAGGGCCAAGTCTGTGAAGCTGCACAAAGTCCTCCAGGCCATCTGGTCTACCTGCAGTGCCCCTGGGCGGAAGGGCACCCCTCTTTGTTCTGAGAACTGGGGACAGCCTGGGAGCCACCACTAGGATTCCTCTCCTCTCGCACATCTGTGCTCCCCTTTGCCACTCTGAGATTACAAAACAACAAGAACACACTCCTTGCCAATATTTTTACTGAACAGCTCAAGCTCCAATGTCACCAAGTTTGAATACATTTCCTGGGACTCAGAAGTCCCGAAGGTGCTTATTTATGACCAAAGGGCGAGTTGGCTCATGCCTTCCAGATGGAGTGTCCTCTTAGTATCCGAAGGATGCCACATCACCTGGGGAAGATGGTTGATATTAACAGCTAGGAAGTTTTTACTTTACAGCATGGGTGGTTCTCCCAGGTGTGGGCTCTTCCAGCCTTCCCAAGAGCTCTGTCAAGAGACCCTGGGAAGAGACCTAGATTCTTCGCTTTGCTGCTATACACCAACCATATTCCTGGGCCTCTAGTTAACCTCCAGGATGGCTGATTGCCATCCCAGGATCCACAGCCCCAGAGGTTCAAACCACTCCTCTCCTGGGACTTCCCTTCTGGTCCAGTGGTTAAGAATCCACCTTGCAATGCAGGGGATGCAGGTTTAATCCCTGGTTGGGGAACTAAGATCCTACATGGCTTGGAGCAGCTAAGCTCATGTGCCACAACTAGAGGACCCAAGCACCATAACGAAGATCCCATGTGCCTCAACTAAGATCTGATGCAGCCAAATAAATACTAAAATGCTACTCTCTCAATTCATCCCACTCTCTCCTTCCCCTTCAAGAGGGAGGGGATATATGTATACCTATGGCTGATTCACTTTGTTGGTATTGCAGAAACCAACAGAACAATTACCATCCAAATTTAAAAAGAAAAGCAAAAGCAAAAAAAAAAAAAAGCATTCCTCTTGCACAACGGAAACCAACATAACAATTATTATCCAATTAAAAAATAAAAATAAAAAAACAAAAACCAACCCATTCCTTTCTTAAGAGACCCCCAATTCCAGGCAAGGACCTGCCCCAAAGTCTAATGTTTTTATCCTCATGATGACTTTATTCTAGAGGCTGTGTTGCTCTTTCCTCCCTCCAGATACTGTTTAGGCAAGGCGTGAGCTACTGAGGCAGATTTCCAGAACGTGAATCTCAGGGGCAAAGGGTTAGAGTCTCAATCAGTATCCATTCATGAGGCTCTCAGATGACTCATGCAAATACGCCTGCCTCTCCCAGCATTTCTCTAGATCTGTGCATCAGCAGTTTATCTCCCAGAAAGAAATGTCAGAGTTCCACCTCTTTGAATATTCTGCCACACAGAACCAACATGATATTTTAAAAATGTCTGTCTGTATCTCCTCTAGCGATAGAAAACTTTGAAGACCGTCTTCCTGTTTGAGAGGGCTGGGGCTCCGTAAACTGCACGGCACATATGTTTTCTGCCTCTACTTGTGTCACACATATGGCAAAAGAGAACACTTTCTGTTGACAGTATTTCCCCCAAATTCACGCAAATCCCCTCTGCAGAGCTCCACAAATTGCCTTCCTGCATTTGAAGGGTAAACTAGCAAGAGCCCAAAGTTTTGCAAACTGGCAAGAGATGTTTCTCTTCTGAAGAACATAATTCATTTCCAGCCATGAGTTGAGATGTTCTCACTTCCTTCTTACAAATTTTACAAGTGTTATCTAGCAGCAGGGGGGCCAACAAGCTGACATTTCCTATGCTGCAATTCTCAAAAGTAATTTGAGCCTTGTTTTGGGTAATCAGTCTTTCAGTGTAAAGTCAGAAGCAATGAACTTGGACATCATCCAACCTAGTGCCATTATTTTAGAGTTAGGGAGACAGGCTTAGAGAGGGCAAATGATGGGACTAATGATCCCTTTATAGGACCAGCACTCTTTCTTTTTTTTGACCATACCATGCAGCATGTGGGATCTTAGTTCCCCAACCAAGGATCAAACTCATGCCCCTTGTAGTGGAAGCGTAGAGTCTTAACCACCAGACCTCCGTGGGAATGCTGGTTGCTGGAGAGGACAGTGATGTGACACTTTCCATGATCTCTCCAACAAACATCTCTGGTTTTCCTGAATTCCTTCCAATGACAGAAGGTAGGTGCGAGTGCCAGGACCAGAGGCAGAAAATTCATCCTGTGTTTTTTGTCTGTGCCAGTGATAAGCTGGGCCTCTGTCTTACTATGGATTGCAAAGCAACACAGCTCTAAAAAGAAAAATCTAGGAAATTGAGACAAAACTGCCAAAGATGAGGGCTGCTGGAGATTCAAGCAGGCAAGGGGTTGGAGTCCTATTTCAATGATTATGGTATTTGCTCACTACTGTATTTAAAATGGATAACCAACAAAGGACCTACTGTATAGCACAGGGAACTCTGCTCAGTGTTATGTGGCAGTCTGGATGGGAAGGGAATTTGGGCGGGAGGGGGGAGAATGGATACATGTGTACCTATGGCTGAGGCCCTTTGCTGTGAACCTGAAACTATCACAACATAGTTAATCAGCTACACTGCCATACAAAATAAAAACTTAAAAAAAAAGACTACGGTGTTGGCTATTGGTTCCTGGTAAGTGATTTCCACCAAGTTAAGCAAGTTTTATTTCTCTAAGTTTTAATTCGCTTACATAGAAAAAAAGGGGATGATAGGATTATTGTGAGGATTAAATAAAACATGGGAAATTCTCAACACAGAAACTGGCACCTAGTAAATGCTGAATAAATGCTAGCTGTTCCTATTAATTCTAGTATTCTAACAATTTTCATGGGACTTCCCTTTCTAGATGAACATGTGGATTTTTCACTGTCTATGAATAAATACCTTAATGTTGAACCAAATTTACATCCTGGAATAAATTCTACTTGGTATACCATTTTTAAAACACTGCTGGATTAAAATATTAATATTTTATCTAGGGGATATTACTACCATGACTAAGTAAAATGGATCTATTGATTCTTTTGTGTGCTATTCTGCTAGATTTTTGTATCAAGGTTATGCTAATTTCTAAGCACAAAAGGAAGATTTCTGTATAATTCTGTCTCCAGTAGTTCATATCTGTTCCTTAGAAGTTTCTTGAGCTCAACTTGTGTGATCTTTTTTGGAAATGTGTGATGAAGAATACTTTTCAATTAAAAAAAAAAGTTTATTTATGTTGGCTGTGCTGGGTCTTCGTTGCTGCATGCAGGCTTTCTCTAATTGAAGCGAACAGGGGCTACTCTCTAGTTGCAGATTGCAGTGGCTTCTTTTTGTGGAGCACAGACTCTAGGGCACAAAAGCTTCAGTAGTTGTGGTGCAGGGGCTTATGGGAATCTTGCCAAACCAGGAATCAAACCCATGTCCTCTGCATTGACATGGGGATTCTTAACCACGAGACCACTGAGCAAGCCTCTCTTTCAATTTTTTAATGGATGTTGGCGTATTTAGATTTTCTTCTTCTTCTTATAGCAATTAGGGAAACAATTTTCTGCAGGAAGAAATTGTCCATATTATGTAAATATTCAACTTCAGTGACATAAAATTGTAATGGTCTGCTCTTACTGGGGTTTCCGTGGTGGCTCAGACAGTAAGGAATCTGCCTGCAATGCAGGAGACCTGGGTTCTATCCTTGGGTTGGGAAGACACCCTGGAGAAGAAAATAGCAACCCATTTCAGTATTCTTGCCTGGAAAATCCCATGGACAAGGGAGTCTGGAGAGCTACAGTCCCCGGGGTCACAAGGAGTCAGACATGACTGAGCCACTCACACTTTTCATTTCCTATATTGATACATGCTAGTTCATACCTTTTCTCCGTTGCATAGAATTCTGTGGTTGGACCACGATTTGTTCATTTCCCCTCCAAATGATGAACACTTTATTATTTCAAATTTTTAATGATGAAAATAATGTTTCAATGAACTTTCTTATGCATATACCATTAGGCCAGGTTTTTTTTTTTTTTGCTGCTGCTGCTGCTAAGTCACTTCAGTCATGTCTGACTCTTGCGACCCCATAGACGGCAGCCCACTAGGCTCCTCTGTCCCTGGGATTCTCCAGGCAAGAATACTGGACTGGGTTGCCATTTCCCTCTCCAATGCATGAAAGTGAAAAGTGAAAGTGAAGTTACGGGGTGTTAACTGGACTGCAATTCTTTAGTCCTATAATTAGACTATCTCTAAAAAGACTCTGATGCTGGGAAGGATTGGGGGCAGGAGGAGAAGGGGACAACAGAGGATGAGATGGCTGGATGGCATCACTGACTCGATGGACATGAGTCTGAGTGAACTCCAGGAGTTGGTGATAGACAGGGAGGCCTGGCGTGCTGCGATTCATGGGGTCGCAAAGAGTCAGACATGACTGAGCGACTGAACTGAACTGAACTGAACTTTCTTGTGCTCAGTAGCTCAGTGGTGTCTGACTCTCTGTGACCCTTTGGACTGCAGCCTGCCAAGCGTCTCTGTCCATGGGATTTTTCAGGCCAGAATATTGGAGTAGGTTGCCATTTCCAAATCCAGGGGATCTTCCCAACCCAGGGATCAAACCCATATCTTCTGTGTCCCTGCGTTGCAGGCAGATTCTTTACCTAATGAGCAATTGGAAAACCCCTTGTGCTGTGCTTAGTTGATCAGTAGTGTCCGACTCTTTGTGACTCCGTCTCTGTCCATGGGATTCTCCAGGCAAGAATGCTGGAGTGGGTTGCCATGCCCTTCTCCAGGGGATCTTCCCAACCCAGGGATTAAACCCAGGTTTCCCGCACTGCAGGCATATTCTTTACCTTCTGAGCCACCAGGGAAGCCCCTTGTATATTGCTGATTTTTCCTCCAAAGTGGTTGTTCCAATCCCCACTTTCTCCAGCATTCTTTAGAAGCTGCTACCATTCATATCCTTTGTAGGACTTGGAATTGTCAGACTTGCATTACTGCTGTTCTGGTGGCGTGAATGTATGTCATTGTGGATTTAACTTGCATTCCCCTTATTTCTAATGACATTGGGTATATTTTTTACATTTACTGGCCATTTCATTTTTCTCTTTTTGAATTGTTGGGTTACTTTTCTTTTTCTTGTTTGTTTCTTCATTTTAGATATCATTCCTTTATTGGTCCTGTGCTTTGCAAAATCTCCCCACGCTTCATCTGTGGCTTGTCCTTTAAATTTGTTCAGAGAATCTTATTTGTACTTGCTCAAATTGTTTTAAATTTTAATATAGTCAGCCTCATTCATCTTTTCCTTTATAATTTATACTTTCTGTAACTTTTTTTTAAGGCCGTGCTATACAGTATGTGAGATGTGATGTGATGGATATGATGGATGTGATGTGATGGATATGATGGATATGGATATGAGAGTTGGACTATAAAGAAAGCTGAGCACCAAAAAATTGATGCTTTTGAATTGTGGTGTTGGAGAAAACACTTGAGATTCCCTTGGACTGCAGGAGATCAATCAGGTCCATCCTAAAGGAAATCATCCCTGAATATTCATTGGAAGGACTGACGCTGAAGCTGAAACTCAAATACTTCGGCCACCTGATGCAAAGAACTGACTCATTGGAAAAGAACTCGATGGACATGAGTTTGGGCAAGCTCCTGGAGTTGGTGATGGACAGGGAAGCCTGGCGTGCTGCAGTCCATGGGGTCGCAATGAGTCGGGCACAACTGAGCAACTGAACTAAACTGATACAGCATGTGAGATCTTAGTTCCCCAACCAGGGATCGAACTCTTGTCCCCTGCATTGGAAGTGTGGACCTTTAACCACTGGATCACCAGGCAAGTCCCATTTGTGACTTCTTAAATCCTTTCCTATCCTGATGTCTTGGATATATTCTCCTATATATATTTTCTAGAAGTTTGAAATTCTGTTTTTCTTAGAGTTTCATCCATCTGAAACTGATTTTCATGTTATCTGATATGGAGTTTAGAGCTATGTCTCCCCCTATGGATAAAGTATCATCTTATCCCCATGTATTGACTAGTCTGTCCTTTACCCAGTGATTGTAACACAACCTTAAGCCTCCATCTACACACTTCTGGGCTGTCTATCCTTTTAAAATTTGTTTACTGTTTCTCCTTGTGCCAGTACATGCTGTCTTCGATTCCATTATAAAAACTTTATAGTACATCTTGATATATACTAGTCCAAGACCTCCATCTTGTAATTTTATTCAAGAGCCCCTTGGCTCCTCATATATGTTAGAATCATTTTGCTGGGATGTTGACTGGCAATCCAATGAATTCATAAATTAGTAATGAACTGCCATCTTGATGGCATGGAGTCTTTCTACTCGTGACAAATGTACTCAGGCTCTCATACATGTTCATAGATCAACTTTCATCATTTTCTCTATGTGAAAATGCTTATTTTCTGCTTATTTCTGAGTACTTAATATATATGTTATGATTTTCTTTGACATAATTGGGGAAAACTGAACATAGATTGAATATTGTATGATATTAGGGTTAAGTAGATCAGATCAGATCAGTTGCTCAGTCGTGTCCGACTCTTTGCTACCCCATGAATCCCAGCACACCAGGCCTCCCTGTCCATCACCAACTCCCGGAGTTCACTGAGACTCATGTCCATCGAGTCAGTGATGCCATCCAGCCATCTCATCCTCTGGCGTCCCCTTCTCCTCCTGCCCCCAATCCCTCTCAGCATCAGAGTCTTTTCCAATGAGTCAACTCTTCACATGAGGTGGCCAAAGTACTGGAGTTTCAGCTTTAGCATCATTCCTTCCAAAGAAATCCCAGGGCTGATCTCCTTCAGAATGGACTGGTTGGATCTCCTTGCAGTCCAAGGGACTCTCAAGAGTCTTCTCCAACACCACAGCCCAAAAGCATCAATTCTTCGGTGCTCAGCCTTTTTCACAGTCCAACTCTCACATCCATACATGACCACAGGAAAAAACCATAGCCTTGACTAGACGGACCTTTGTTGGCAAAGTAATGTCTCTGCTTTTGAATATGCTATCTAGGTTGGTCATAACTTTCCTTCCAAGGAGTAAGCGTCTTTTAATTTCATGGTTGCAGTCACCATCTGCAGTGATTTTGGAGCCCATAAAAATAAAGTCTGACACTGTTTCCACTGTTTCCCCATCTATTTCCCATGAAGTGGTGGGACTGGATGCCATGATCTTCGTTTTCTGAATGTTGAGCTTTAAGCCAACTTTTTCACTCTCCACTTTCACTTTCATCAAGAGGCTTTTGAGTTCCTCTTCACTTTCTGCCATAAGGGTGGTGTCATCTGCATATCTGAGGTTATTGATATTTCTCCCGGCAATCTTGATTCCAGCTTGTGTTTCTTCCAGTACAGCGTTTCTCATGATATACTCTGCATAGAAGTTAAATAAACAGGATAACAATATACAGCCCTGATGAACTCCTTTTCCTATTTGGAACCAGTCTGTTGTTCCATGTCCAGTTCTGTTGCTTCCTGACCTGCATACAAATTTCTCAAGAGGCAGATCAAGTGGTCTGGTATTCCCATCTCTTTCAGAATTTTCCACAGTTTATTGTGATCCACACAGTCAAAGGCTTTGGCGTAGTCAATAAAGCAGAAATAGATGTTTTTCTTGAACTCTCTTGCTTTTTCGATGGTCCAGCAGATGTTGGCAATTTGATCTCTGGTTCCTCTGCCTTTTCTAAAACCAGCTTGAACATCAGGAAGTTCACGGTTCACATATTGCTGAAGCCTGGCTTGGAGAATTTTGAGCATTACTTTACTAGCGTGTGAGATGATTGCAATTGTGCGGTAGTTTGAGCATTCTTTGGCATTGCCTTTCTTTGGGATTGGAACGAAAACTGACCTTTTCCAGTCCTGTGGCCACTGCTGAGTTTTCCAAATTTGCTGGCATATTGAGTGCAGCACTTTCACAGTATCATCTTTCAGGATTTGGAGTAGCTCAACTGGAATTCCATCACCTCCACTAGCTTTGTTCGTAGTGATGCTTTCTAAGGCCCACTTGACTTCACATTCCAGGATGTCTGGCTCTAGGTCAGTGATCACACCATTGTGATTATCTGGGTCGTGAAGATCTTTTTTGTACAGTTCTTCTGTGTATTCTTGCCATCTCTTCTCAATATCTTCTGCTTCTGTTAGGTCCATACCATTTCTGTCCTTTATCGAGCTCATCTTTGCATGAAATGTTCCTTTGGTATCTCTGATTTTCTTGAAGAGATCCCTAGTCTTTCTCATTCTGTTGTTTTCCTCTATTTCTTTGCATTGATCGCTGAAGAAGGCTTTCTTATCTCTTCTTGCTATTCTTTGGAACTCTGCATTCAGATGTTTGTATCTTTCCTTTTCTCCTTTGCTTTTCGCTTCTCTTCTTTTCACAGCTATTTGTAAGGCCTCCCCAGACAGCCATTTTGCTTTTTTGCATTTCTTTTCTATGGGAATGGTCTTGATCCCTGTCTCCTGTACAATGTCACGAACCTCATTCCATAGTTCATCAGGCACTCTATCTATCAGATCTAGGCCCTTAAATCTATTTCTCATTTCCACTGTATAATCATAAGGGATTTGATTTAGGTCATACCTGAATGGTCTAGTGGTTTTCCCTACTTTCTTCAATTTAAGTCTGAATTTGGCAATAAGGAGTTCATGATCTGAGTCACAGTCAGCTCCTGGTCTTGTTTTTGCTGACTGTGTAGAGCTTCTCCATCTTTGGCTGCAAAAATATAATCCATCTGATTTCGGTGTTGACCATCTGGTGATGTCCATGTATAGAGTCTTCTCTTGTGTTGTTGGAAGAGGGTGTTTGTTATGACCAGTGCATTTTCTTGGCAAAACTCTATTAGTCTTTGCCCTGTTTCATTCCGTATTTTTTTGTTGGTTATGATAGAGGTATTGCAGTTATGACTATATAATGTAACTTCTTAGGCCTATTTGTTACACATACACACAACACACACACACACATGCATGTATCCTGTTCCTCAGAAGAAATCAGTATTCTGATATCACCATGCATTAGTTTTATCTGTTTATAAACTTCATATAAATGAAACCAAGTGTGTACTTTTTTGTGTCTGACTTCTTTTGCTCAAATTATGGTCTATGACTTTTTAACCACATTTCCACATCTATCAATAGATCTTTTTTATTGCTGTGAAGTATTCCATTGTGTGACCACAGCACAATTTATTTATTCACTCCATAGCTGTTGGCCATTTGGGTTATTTCCAGCTTGGGCCTCTTATGAACTGTACTGCTAAGAAATTGTTGTACTTCTTTGCTTATCTTTTGGTGAATATATGTACTCATTACGATTGGTTGTATTCCTTGAGGTCAAGTGGCTGGACTATATAGTAGCTGTACGCTCAACTTCTGCAGATATCGCCAAAGAGTTTTCCAAGTTAGATGCACACTGGCATGCCTTTCAGCAATTCTAGTTCCTATGTGTCCTCATCAGCATCTGGTATTTTTAGACTTTTACATTTCAGCCATTCTGATGGGTTATATTGTGGGTCATTTCCTTAATGTGAAATGAGAAGGGTGTTTTTTTTTTTTTTAGCTATTTTGCTAGCCTCCTCTATGAAATGCCTATTCATGTCTTTTGAGCATTTACTTATTGGGCTATGTGTCCTTTTGATTCGTAGGCATGAATATATTCTAGATAAGAATCTTTTGTCAGATCCATGTATTGCAAATATCTTCTCTCAGTCTTTGTATTTCCTTTCCCTTCCCTTACTGATGTCTTTAGTGAACAGAAGGTCTACATTTTAATAAAATACAGATCATTAATTTTTCCTTTTATGGTTAGTGCTTTCTACATCCTATGTAAGAATTTTTTTCCTACCCCCAAATCATGAAGATCTCCTATGTTTGCTCCCTAAAATTATATATTATATCCCAGAATTAGAAAATATATAATTTCTAGGAGCAAATGAATGTCCAT
Source organism: Bos indicus x Bos taurus (assembly GCF_003369695.1). Lineage (NCBI taxonomy): Eukaryota > Metazoa > Chordata > Mammalia > Artiodactyla > Bovidae > Bos > Bos indicus x Bos taurus. The sequence goes on from NC_040096.1 coordinate 26,218,627, forward strand.
GTTTGGTATTAAGTAAAGTTCACATTTTTTCCCCAGACATTGATCTCTCTTGCACCATTTATTGATAACACCATGTTTTCTCTTATTGTATTACAAGTCAAGTGATCCATATAAGTGGGTTGATGTAATGATTTAAAAATACATCCCCAAATCCTTCCAAAAGGGGCAGTCCATGGTCCCGCCCCCTGAATGTGGATGGGCCTCTGTGGCTGCCTCAAGGAATAAAATGAGGTGGAATTCCAGGGCTGGCTGAGTTAAGGGTCACATAACCTTTGTGGTCTCTCTCGGACACTGGCTCTAGGAGCCTTTTGCCATCATGCCAGGAACTGCCTGGGGCTGCCACCTGGAGAGACTGCCTGAGACCACCCATGGGCGAGGCTGTTCCTGTTCCAGTTGTGTGAGTCTTCCCAACCCACGTGCCAGACAAGTGAGTGAGGAGACTTGGAGACCCCACTCCCAACCAGCATCTGGCTGCCATGACCTGAGAGATGCAGAACTGCCTAGTGGAGCCTACTTCAGCTCCCAGATATGTGATCAAAATAAATGATTGCTATTTTTGAAAATTATTTTTAATTGGCAGATAATTGCTTTACAATGTAGTGCTGGTTTCTGCTATACAACAAAGTGAATCAGCTATATGTATACGTATATCCCCTCCCTCTGAAGCCTCCCTCCCACCCACCCCAGCCCACTCCCCTAGGTTAAATAGTTACTATTAAGTCAAGATTTGGGTAATTGATTACACAGTAATAGATGACCAGAACCGTCTATTTCTGGACTTCTTTATCCTGGTTCTGTTGTCTTTTTTTTACCAAAACCACATTTTCTTGTGCTAGCTTTATCCTAAGTCGTGCTCAGCTTGTTGGGATGTTGGATATCCTCATATTTCTGTCTGCTCACTTCTACAAAAGGAGCTGTAGAAATGATATTGGAAGCCACTGTGGCTCCTTCAGCAATTACTTGGGTTTGACGCCCCCAGTCATCTGCTCTAAGAGCTGCGGGGTTCCACCCTGGGCACAGTAACTGAAGCGGAGAGCAGTGGGCGAGTTTTATTTCGGAGAACTTGGGCCAGACCCAGAGGGAAGAGTTTAGTCCTTCCCTCCTCCCTGGGGAAGGTGGCAGCTCAAAAGCGACTCTGAGAAGCAAATCCCAATCACAGCCAATAAAGAAAGAACAGGGCAAATAACCAACAAGGACCTACTGTACAGCACAGGGAACTCTGCTCAATGTCATGTGGCAGCCTGGATGGGAGGGGAGTTTGGGGGAAAATGGATACGTGTGTATGTACGGCGGAGTCCCTTCACTGTCCACCTGAAACTATCACAACATTGTTAATCGGGTAGACCCCAATGTAAAACAAAAAGTTTAAAAAACCCCTGTGATGGGTTGAGGGCAGAGCTTTATAAGACCGTGTTTCTCTAACATCCATCCGCCTAACCTGGTTTCTCCTCCAACTCCTGAAGTGAGGTCTTTTTTTTTAAGATTTTTTTTGATATGGATCATTTTAAAAGTCTTTATGAAAATTTGTTACAGCATTACTTCCGTTTTTATGTTTTGGTTTTTGGCCCCAAGGCGTGTGGGATTTCAGTTTGCCGTCCAGGCATTGAACCCGAACCCACCCGGGGACTGGAAGGTGAAGTCTTAACACTGCACTCCCTGCTGTGAGGTCCTTCCTGAGAGTTCTCCTCCCACTCAGTATTTGCTGGGGGTGGGGTGAGGGTAGGGCGCCAAGTGTCCCCTCCCCCTGCTTTTCTCCCTGGCTTTCCCGCTTGGGTTAGCAAGTCTCCAAGAGCATATTCTCTGCTTCATTTAGGAAGCAGTCCATGCACCAGGCCCTGGGGGCAAATGGCAAGCTTCTCCTGCAGGAGGCTCTGGCATGGTTCTCAGATTGGAGTTTTTCAGTTTCTCCTGCTCCCTGCGGCTGAGTGCTCCAGCGCTCCTGCTGCCCGTGCCTGCTGCTCTGGCCCTGCGCCTTCTGCTGCTGCGGGACACAGACCCCACTCCTGTCTCGTGGGAGTCAGCCTCTGACATAACAGTTGAGCATTCAGTCATTGATGTCAACCTGATTCTGTCTGCTTCACAGCTTCCAGAAATTTTTATACCCTTCTGCTCCACTGAGGACACCCTAACCCCTTTTCAGCACTGGTACAGATGTCTGTGTCTACATTTTGTCAGCTTTTTTTAAAAAAAATTAATTTGTTTATTTGGTTGCATCGGGTCTTAGTGGTAGCACAACATGTGGGATTTTAGTTCCCTGACCAGGGATCAAACCTGTGTCCCCTGTATTGCAAGGCAGATTCTTAACCAGTGGACCACAAGAGAAGTACCTGTTTGGTCTACATTTTATTTCTTTGGTAATTTTAGTGGATGTAAAGCACCAAGAGAAGGCAAAACATAATCAGTTCTTCATTTTGAAATGAGCAAGATTTGTCCCCCTCCCACCCATATCTTTTTTGAGAGTTCCCTGGTGGCTCAGGTAGTAAAGAATCTGCCTGCAATATGGGAGACCCACGTTCAATTCCTGGTTGGGAAGATCCCCTGGAGAAGGGAATGGCTACCCATTCCAGTATTCTTGCCTGAAAAATCCCATGGTCAGAACAGCCTGGCGGGCTACAGCCCATGGGGTCGCAAAGAGACACAACTGAGTGACTAACACTTTCACTTTCACCCATATCTTTGCTCTTTTGTCTATTAACCAGTCTAGTCTTCGTATCTTATTTCTGGGGATCATGGTTTACTGAGTTTTATTGAGTGAGCATAGCACATTCTATTTAAATTTTACCTCTGTTCCGTGAAATACATAATCTCCTTCGTGCTTCCCCCAAATCTTGAATTCCAGCTCCTTCCTTAATGTTACAAAGAGAAACAAATCAAACACAGTAAACTTGACATGCAAAGAAAATGTCCCTGTGTTTCGTACAGCAGATGGAATGTCCTTCACAGGCACCCACCTTGGCGAGCAGTCGGGGCACTGACTCATCAACAATATCACAGTCTTCCACTGTAAATATCACAGTCTTCTACTTCAGCTTTTCGGTTTCCTTTATTCATTCTTTATCTGTCATTCAACTGTCTGCTTCACACGGAGGCTGACTTCAATGGTCTGTTGTTATTGATGTTGTTCAGTCGCTCAGTCGTGTCCAACTCTTTGCGACCTCATGGACTGCAGCATGCCAGGCTCTCCTGCCCTTCACTATCTCCTGGCGTTTGTTCAAATTCATTACCATTGAGTTGGTGATGCTCAGGTCGTCCTCCATGGTCTTACTTCCTCCCACCCCTGGGTTCTTGCCCCTCTCACATGTTACACCCCAGGATGTTTAGTGATGTCTGGGTGCCCTGCCCATTGTTCACAGGCAGTGGGAAGCCAGGAGCACCACCTCAGCCAGTGGGCCTCTGTTGGGTCCACTCCTTACTATTATTGATTAGACTATTTTACAGATCTGAAGAGTGGATGTAACTTGTGGAAAACTGATAGCAATGCAGATGATTCTTGCCCGGTAGCAAGGCAAAGAATTTTGCCTGGAAGAAAAATCACCCCAAAGGTTACAGTTTATTGCTCTGTAGCATGTTAGAAATTTTGCCTGTAAATCAGCAATTGTATTCAAGCAGTCTTGCTTTCACGGACTTGGAACAATTTACTTTTTCCAATTATCTTGGAGTCAGCCTTACCAGCCTGATAGCCCCTTCATTAATGAATTGAATAAATCATTGCTCACTTTATATACTGGGATTCCCAGGTGGTTCAGTGGTAAAGAATCCACCTGCCAATATAGGAGATGCAGGTTCAATCAGTGGGTCAGGAAGATTCCCCTGGAAGAGGAAATGGTAACCCACTCCAGTATTCTTGCCTGGAGAATCCCACAGAGAGAGGAGTCTGGCAGATTGTAGTCCATGGGGTTGCAAAAGAGTGGGACAGGACTGAGCTAATGAGCACACACAGAAGGTGGTACCTGGGTTCCAGGGAGGTAGAGGGTGTGGATTCTGTGTCTCCTGGTCATCCTGGTTTCTGTGACCCCCAGCTCTTCTCTGTTCAAGCTGTTGGCTTGGTAACTTGATGCTGGTCTTTCAGTGCTTTGGTTGACATAGCTTCTCACCAGCTTGCCTAGGCTGAAGAATCTCTGAGCCCTCTTCTCTACTCCATCCACCTGACGGCTGTGCAGCTCCGGAAGAGGGTGGTGAGCCTCAGCACTGGCTCCAAGGACACACAAAAACCAAGGAGCTGGAAAAAGCCAAACTCCACAGCCACCTCACTGGGACCACTACATTCAGTAAGCTGTGTTTTTAAACAAGTCCACTTCATCCAAATTGTTAAACTGACCACAAGTTGTTTGTTTATACCCCTCTCTTACTATTCTGTAATATCTGTAGGATCTATAGTAATGCAGCCCTTTAATCCCACCCCGCCCTGTTTTTAACTAATGTGTATTGGAGTCGCTTTACAATGTTGTGTTACTTTCTGCTACTCAGCAGAGTGAATCAATCACACAAATACATACACTCCCTCTTTTTTGGAGCTCCTTCCCATTTAGGTCACCACAGAGCACTGAGAAGAGTTCCCTGTGCTATACAGTAGGTTCTCATTAGTTATCTATTTTATACGTAGTATAAAAATGCAGGGCTTCCCTTGTGGCTCAGCTGGTAAAGAATCCGCTTGCAATGTGGGAGACCTGGGTTCGATCCCTGGGTTGGGAATACATGTATACATATATATGTATATATGTACATATATATGTGTGTATATATACATATGTATTATATACATATATATGTGTGTATATATACATATGTATTATATACATAGTGTGTATTGATACTATGGGTCAGCAGTATTCATATGATGGGTCAGTAGTACTGATATGATGGGTCAGTAGTATCAGTCAATAATATCATTCCCAATCTCCCAGTTCATCCCACCCACTCCCAGCCACCCTTAGTATCCATACGTTTTCAATGTCTGTGTCTCTATTTCTGCTTTGCAAATAAGATCATCTATACTATTTTTCTAGATTCCACATTCATTCTTGTTATCAGTAATGAGCGTTTTCTTTCTGTTTCTTTACCAGTTTATCCATCTATGAATCCCTTCAAAATGTGTGTTTGGGTTTGATGGTTTGGATGCGTGCTTGCTACCTATAACTGAGTTCTACCTTGACTTTCCTACATCCTTCCTTTGACATTGCCACTCATCTTCCACCTCCTTCAGTTGGAAGCATGTATCACTGATGCTGGGTCTTTCTTCTTTTCCAACCTGTGCATTTAGGGCTATACATTTTCCCATAAGTAGTGCTTAGCTGTAACCCACAAGCTCAAAAAATTTTTTTAAGTTTGTATTTACTTAGAGATTTATCTATCTATTTCTGCAGTGCTGGATCTTTGCTGCTACACACAGGCTTTCTCGAGTTGTGGACAGCCTGAGCTGCTCCTCATTGTGGTGTGAGGACTTCTTATCATGGTGGCTTCTCTTGTGAGGAGCACAGGCTCTAGGGCACATGGACTTCAGTAGTTGTAGCTCCTGGATTCCAGAGCATAAGCTCAGTAGCTGTGCTGCACCGGCTTAGCTGCTTTGAGACATGTGGGATGTTCCTAGACCAGGAATCAAACCCATGTCCCCTGCATTGGCAGATGGATTCCTATTTACTGTACTACCAGAGAAGTCCTCAAAATATTTTTAAATCTACACCGCAATTCCTTCTTGGACATATAGGTATTTAAAAGTGTGTTGCTTACTTTCCAAGCATTTAGAGATTTTCTGGTTGCCTTCTCGTTATTGATATCGAGTTTAACGCTGCTTTGAAATCCACCACTACTTCTCTGTGTCCATCCCACTGTCCTAAAGGGGCGGGGACCCCCAGTCCTCAGTCAGCCCTCAACCTGTCTAATGCACCTTGCCCCTCCAAGTCCAAGTGAGAAGAGAAGTTGGGAGTACATCTCATCACCTTCAATCTCTCTTTCCCATTTTGTCTGCCATTTTTTTGTCCTGCCTTCTTTTTTTTTTTTTTTTAATTTTACTTCCTCTGGGTCTAATTCTCCTTCTTGAATGCAGCTAATATCTCATTAAGAATATGGACAAGGCTCTAAACCACAGGAGAAATTTATGAGCCAAGTCCTCTAAATTGGTTTGTGAGACACTAAATAAAGAAGAAAATAAGGGAGTTTGGAAATTTTCTTCTCAGGAAAATAGCCTGGCTTGCAAGGCTATTATTCTGCTGCATAATCATATTTTTGATTGTGTCAGGAACTGAATATGAGTGTGGCCTTCCTTTCTGCATCCCGCCAGTAGCATTCTAATCTCTTCCCCAGCAGATTGTTGTCCAGGATGAATCAGGTGAAGGTGAAAGAGAAAATCCCATTAACTTGGTAAAAATACTTCCCTTCTTGCAACCAGGGAAGGGTCTGTGCACACTGAGAGCAGCCATGGTCAATACCTGTACAGAGTTTCTATTTTGGAACACGGTTTCCATTCACGGTTGTTGTTAAAGCAATAATAATGGACTGCTTTGGTTACTGAGCTAAGCAGGTTCATGAGATTATGTCCCAGTCTTGGGCACGTAGATGGTGCGATGCTTCTGGGACCAGAGTGGGATTGGAAGTGAGGATCCACAGTGACTCTGAGGAGTTCCTACCTTCCTGTGTTTGAAGGGTGGGCATGGGGACAGCCAGGCTAGAATGGGGTGCGGTTTGCCTGGAACACTGAACACCTAAAGACATGCTGTCAACAAGCGGAGCGATGCTGAGGATTGTGAACCAGGGCAGTGGCAGTGAGGACAAGCAAAGTGTGGACAAAGGGGTCAGTGAAAAAGGGAAAACGCTTGGCTTTTCTGTTCCTCCCTTCTTTTCCTGAAGCACAGAGAACTCATTTACAAATCTCACTCATTTGGAGCGATTTAATTGTCTTACAACAGACCAGTAGCCAAAGAGATGTTTAGGAAATTGAACCTACATTTCTAATCTGAGTGCCATTTCATTTGCGTCCTTATGTAATTATTTACCTTTTCAACACTGGCAAAGAGCCTTTAACAGATTTTTCTTTTAAAGGAAGAGAATCAGAGCTTCCCTGGTGGCTCAGTGGTAAAGAATCTGCCGCCAATGCAGGACACACAGATCTGATCCCTGGTCTGGGTAGATTCCACACGCCAAGGAGCAGCTACTGCAACTACTGGGCCTGTGCTCCGAAACAAGAGAAACGATTGCAGTGAGAAGCCCTCACGCTGCAACTAGAGAGTAGCCCCTGCAACTAGAGAAAGCCTGTGCAGCGATAAAGGTCCAGCACAGCCAAAAATAAGTATAAATAAATCTGTTAAAAAAAAAAATAAAGGGAGAGAATCGGGCTTTTATCTCCTCATAATGAAATTGGGTTGCACGACATGGATGAGCAGTGAGTCCCTGAGGGAAGTGATACAACCAGCTCTGCTCAGTCTTCCTCTCCCCCTCCCCATCCAAAGCCTCAGCAGGGGGTCCTTTTCATAAATAATCAGGCTGATTCAGGTATATTGAGCCGTTTCCACTGTTAATTCTTACCTGCTGCTGCTGCTACTAAGTCGCTTCAGTCGTGTCCAACTCTGTGCGACCCCATAGATGGCAGCCCACCAGGCTCCCCCGTTTCTGGGATTCTCCAGGCAAGAACACTGGAGTGGGTTGCCATTTCCTTCTCCAATGCATGAAAGTGAAAAGTGAAAGTGAAGCTGCTCAGTCGTGTCAGACTCTAAGCGACCCCATGGACTGCAGCCTACCAGGCTCCTCCACCCATGGGATTTTCCAGGCAAGAGTACTGGAGTGGGGTGCCATTGCCTTCTCTGGTTAATTCTCACCACTGTAGTTAAAATCTCAAAGCCCTTTCTCATGGGAAAACAGCAGACACTTGTAGGAAGTTCCTTTCTTAGGAGGGGAGAGAAGTGGTTACAAGTTCAGGTCCTAGAACAAGATGTCCAGACTCAGATTCTGGCCACCTGGCTTGCCGGCGAGGTAACCCTGAACAAGTAATGTAACTTCTTCAAGCATCAATCTTCTTATCTTTAAACGGGGGATAATGATAGCCCACAAATCTCACTGGATCTCTGAGAAGAATAAATGAGGATATATGTCAAAAGTGCTAAGTGGAGTGTCCAACAGAGAGTAAACATGTTATGAAAACAGTCACTGTTGTTCTTATTTTTGATGGTTTCCCTCCATAGATGTCGCAGGGCTTCCCAGATGGTGCTAGTGGTAAAGAACCCACCTGCCAATGCAGAAAATGTAGGGATACTGGTTCGATCCCTGGGTCGGGAAGATGCCCTGGAGGACGGAATGGCAACCCACTCCAGTATTCTTGCCTGGAGAATCCCATGGACAGAGGAGCCTGGTGGGCTACAGTCCATGGGGTCACAAAGAATCAGACATGACTGAAGTGACTGAGCACATATACACTCCACAGGTGTCCGTGCCCCACGCTGACTGCCCGAGTAAACCAGATCCCATCCTTCAGCCTGCACACCTGCTCTCAGCGCAGGGTTCCCCGGGACACAGACGACCACACGGCAGATCACCTGGTGTCCTCTGACAAGGGAATATCTCACAGTGACTGAGTGACCTAGGCTGGATCAGAGGGCTGGCTGCACCTACTGATACGAGGGGTTCAGGGGAGCCGCACAAGCCAGTGTCTCCAAAATGACTCAGACCAGCAGAGGCACGCTGCAGGACACTGACTTGGCTGTCCCCGGGAGTAATTAATCTCCCTGAAACTGACGGCCCCTTCAAGGCAGGCAGCCACAGTGGCTGTGTGCATCGGAGCTGCAAGACTCCTCTGCACATGTGAAGATGTTTGTGAGCACAGATGATGCCCCCGCGGGCATCCTTCAGAGTGGGAGCAAACTGCTATGGAAAGTCCAAATGACCTTGAGCAAGTCACTGAGCCCTGGCATCCTCACCAGGAAAACAGGCAGGTTGTTGTGGGGGATTCCATCCTTGTGCGCAGGGCACCATGTGGAAGCCAGAAACCAAGGAGCACCAGCCTTCTTCCTTCAATGCATTTGCAGACTTCTTGGTGGGGTGGGGTGGTGACAAGGATTGAATATGGCAACTTGACCTTTTGGAGGCTGACCCTCTGACCGGGGGCACTTGGATGAAACTTGGAAAAGAAATCACAAACAACAGGCAATGTGCTAAATGAGGAGGGTGATGGGGGTCAGGGGTGGGTACGAGTCTGGGCAGAAGCTGGGTAGAGGGCAGAGCAAGATGGGCTACCTATTATTATGCACAACATCTAGAAGTCAAAATGAGGACTCTATGCTTTGTCTGTGTCATATTGCCTCTGTCAAAATGTCCCTCTCGGACTCCCCTGATGGCTCAGTAGTAAAGAATCCACCTGCCAAGGCAGGGCACTCAGGTTTGATCCTTGATCCGGGAAGATCCCACGTGCCTGGAGGTAGTAACTAAGCCCATGGTGCCACAACTACTGAGCCCAAACTCTAGAGCCCATGTTCTGCAACAACAGTAGCCATCACGATGAGAAGCCTGGGCACCACACCTAGCGAACAGCCATGGCTCTCACCAGCTAGAGAAAAGCTGGTGCAACAACAAAGACCCAGCACAGCCAAAAATAAATAAATAAAAAAATTTCTAATGCCCCTCTCTTCACAACTGCAGCTTCACGGGTCTACTCCCCAGTACCCCACAGTGTTCTGGATACCCCAGGTCAGCTCTGAACACAAGGCTGCTGCTTGGCTGTGGCCTTCTTCAGTGAGGCAGGGACAGTGAGCTGCAAAGAGCAGCAGGCTGAGGGGTAATCCCCGTGGAGTTTGAGTAATGGCTCTGCTTGTTGATGGCTGTGTGACCTTGGTCAGGTTGCATGGCCTCTCTGTGCTCTTCAACCAGAGTCCATCCCCTTCCCCTCCCCCTCAGCTGTTTGTTCTTCCCTGTGGAGTCTGGGGGAGATGATGAGGCAGGAGAAGCTTCATCTAGTCAAGCAGAAGGAGAACCAGTGTACAGGCTCCTGTGTTCCTCCATTTAGGGTGTCCTGTTGGGTTACCCCAGTGCCTCCAGGGACTCGGTAAGACACCTGAGTAGCAGAAACCTAGAGAATGGCTCTCTCTCTCTCTGGGTATCTGAAGTGCATTTCAATGTGAGTTAGAGAAGAGATTCAGGACAGAGGCTACCCCCCACCCCCCGATCTTTTGGCCATGTTGCATGCGCATGTGTTTCCCAGGGAGAGGAACTGGCCAGCCTGACCTCTTCAGCTCAGCATCTCAGAATGAGCTTGCCCCAACTCGTGTTCATCTGCATAACCTAGTTGTAAGCTTGTCTGGTGGGGAGCAGTGGGGGTGCGTGGCATCACGTCACTCTGGAAGGCTGCAGGGGAAACCAAGTCCCTGTTTCTAGTTCCAGCTCGACCTTTGTCCTGAGGGCCCATCTAGCCAGTTGGATGTCCTTCCTGGGATGTCCTGGTTTGTTGCTCCTGGCCACAGAGAGGTGCCCTGGTATAGTTCAGTGGTTAGATAGCCCTCCACCCACCCCTCAGCGCCCCAACATCGCAGCACCACTCTGCCAACACCTTCCTCTTCCCACAGGCTTGAACCTATCTCTGTCGCCTCATGATGACGGCCTGGAGCAAACTATTGAACCCTTCTGAGCCTCAGTTTGCTCATCTGCAAAATGGGAACAGCAGAAGTAACTACCCAAAGGGGTGCTATGAGAACTAAGAAGAATATATACACAAAGCACTTAGAAAAGCATCTGGGGACTTCCCTGGTGGTCCAGTGGCTAAGACTCCATGTTCCCAAAGCAGGGGGCACAGATTCAATCCCTGGTGTGGGAACTAGAGCCCACATGCCACAACTAAATTTCCCCCATGCTACAACTAAGACTGGAGCAACAAAGTTAATTAATTATTTTAAAAAAAGAAAGAAACATGTCTGGTTCATAGCAAATACTATATAACATTCCTCAACCAGCTGTCTATATGGACTTATCTTTGGCTGAGGCCTCAGTCTGTTCTGGCTGCTATGACAAAACCCTGCAGACTGGGTGGCATGTGAACAACACAAATGTGTTTCTCACACTTTTGGAGGCTGGAAGACAGAGACGGGGTACCCGCATGGACAAGTAAGGGCCCTTTGTCACGTTGCAGACTTCCCACTGTGTCCTCACAGGGTGGAAGGGGCCAGGGAACTCTCTGGGGTCTCTATGATAAGGATGCTAATTTCATTCATGAGGGCACTATGCTCATGACCAGTTTGAGCACAACCAGGAGCTCCAGTGGCACAATAGGTTAGTACATGGTACTTATACGGTAGCACATGCAGAGCAATGCCAAGGTTGTGAGTTTGAGCCTCACTGGAGCATAACCCTTTTGGGCCTTCCCAGGTGGGTGAAAAAACATGATTGAGTGACTTAGCACACACACATGCAGACCCAAATAAATAAATAGATAAATACATAAACTTGTTTTTTTTTTTTTAAAAAGAACACTGCCTCTTTCTACTCCAACTCCCTACCCCTGGCCTCATGTCCCCTCCAGTCTAAGGCCTTTGAGAATCAGCAGCATTTGGGGGATCAGGCCAAGAAGAAGCTCAGTTGGAAACACATTCAGTTTGAATTACTGGAGTGGATTTCCATGGTCCACAATGATTTGTGTATAAAGAGGCCACGCATAACAAGGTTTCCCTGGCTATAAAGTGGCAAGATTCAAACCATGGCTTGACTGACTTGATCTTTAGACTCCACTGTATTGGCTTTCATGTGTTTATGGTGGTCATGACAGGCTTTTGAGTCTTTTTTTTAAATTTTTGACCACACCCTGTACCAACGTGCTGATATCTGATCTGATAGAGTGCCTGAAGAACTATGGACAGAGGTTTGTGACCCTGTACAGGAGGCAGTGATCAAGACCATCCCCAAGAAAAAGAGATACAAAAAGGCAAAATGGTTGTCTGAGGAGACCTTACAAATAGCTAACAAAAGAAGAGAAGCTAAAGGCAAAAGAGAGAAGGAAAGATATACTCATTTGAATGCAGAGTTTCAAAGAATAGCAAGGAGAGATAAGAAAGCCTTCCTCAGCAATCAGTGCAAAGAAATAGAGGAAAACAATAGAATGGGAAAGACTAGAGATCTCTTCAAGAAAATCAGACATATCAAGGCAATATTTCATGCAAAGATGGGCTCAATAAAGGACAGAAATGGTATGGACCTAACAGAAGCAGAAGATATTAAGAAGAGGTGGCAAGAATACACAGAAGAACTATACAAAAAGATCTTCATGACCCAGATAACCAGGATGGTGTGTTCACTCACCTAGAGCCAGACATCTGGAATGAGAAGTCAAGTGGGCCTTAGAAAACATCACTACGAACAAAGCTAGTGGAAGTGATGGAATTCCAGTTGATCTATTTCAAATCATAAAAGATGATGCTGTGAAAGTGTTGCACTCAATATGCCAGCAACTTTGGAAAACTCAGCAGCTGCCACAGGACTGGAAAAGGTCAATTTTCATTCCAATCCCAAAGAAAGGCAATGCCAAAGAATGCTCAAACTACCGCACAATTGCACTCATCTCACATGCTAGCAAGGTAATGCTCAAAATTCTCCAAGCCAGGCTTCAACAGTACATGAACCATGAACTTCCAGATGTTCAAGCTGGATTTAGAAAAGGCAGAGGAACCAGAGATCAAACTGCCAACATCTGTTGGATCATCGAAAAGCAAGAGAATACCAGAAAAACACCTACTTCTGCTTTATTGACTATGCCAAAGCCTTTGACTGTGTAGATCACAACAAATTGTGGAAAATTCTGAAAGATGGGAATACCAGATGACCTTACCTGCCTCCTGAGAAATCTGTATGCAGGTCAAGAAGCAACAGTAGAACTGGACATGGAACAACAGACTGGTTCCAAATTGGGAACGGAGTATGTCAAGGCTATATATTGTCACCCTGCTTATTTAACTTATATGCAGAGTACATCATGAGACACGCTGGGCTGGATGAAGCACAAACTGGAATCAAGGTTGCCGAGAGAAATATCAATAACCTCAGATATGCAGATGACACCACCCTATGGCAGAAAACGAAGAAGAACTAAAGAGCCTCTTGATGAAAGTGAAAGAGGAGAGTGAAAAAGTTGGCTTAAAACTCAACATTCAGAAAACTAAGGTCATGGCATCTGATCCCATCACTTCATGGCAAATAGATGGGGAAACAATGGAAACTGTGGCTGACTTTGTTTTTTTGGGCTCCAAAATCACTGCAGAATGTGACTGCAGCCATGAAATTAAAAGATGCTTCCTCCTTGGAAGAAAAATTATGACCAACCTAGACAACATATTAAAAAGCAGAGACATTACTTTGCCAATGAAGATCCATCTAGTCAAAGCATGGTTTTTCCAGTAGTTATGTATGGATGTGAGAGTTGGACTATAAAGAAAGCTGAGCACTGAAGAATTGATGCTTTTGAACTGTGGTGTTGGAGAAGACTCTTGAGAGTCCCTTGGACTGCAAGGAGATTCAGCCAGTCCATCCTAAAGGAAATCAGTCCTGAATATTCATTGGAAGGACTGATGCTGAAGCTGAAACTTCAATACTTTGGCCAACTGATGTGAAGTAGTGACTCACTGGAAAAGACACTAATGCTGGGAAAGATCGAAGGCAGGAGGAGAAGGGGACGACAGAGGATGAGAAAGTTGGATGGCATCACCAACTCAGTGAACATAAGTTGAACAAGCTCCTGGAATTGGTGCTGGACAGGGAAGCCTGGTGTGCTGTAGTTCATGGATAGGGTCGCAATGAGTCGGACATGACGGAGCGATGGAGCTGCACTGCTCCATGTGCGATCTTAGTTTCCTGAGCAGGGGTTGAGCCCACACTCTCTGCATTGGAAGGTGGAGTCTTAACCCTTGGACCGCCAAGGAAGTCCCTGCTTCCTTAAGCAAACACTGGTTAGCCTGTTTCCAAAGCCTGGTCAGCGCCAGACACCGTTTCCCACTCTCCACCTCTTCCCATGTGCTTTCCTGTCTTGTGGCCCCTGAGCAGCCTGGACACCCCACTTCCCCAAAGTGGATTCCACACCACTGTCTTGTGTGGGAGCTTTCCCAGCCTGAAATGGCCTGGCCAAGCCATCTATGTGGCTCCTGTTGATTTCTTACTGGACTGGCATGCAATACTGACACCCGTGAAGCTGCGATGAAGCTCTGAACACATCATGCCACGCTCTCTGCAGCAGAATCAGTTCCTGATCACCTGGTAAAGTGAGACGTCTCTCCATGAAGGCTCCCTTCTGGAAGTCCTGAGGACTTTCCAGACATCTGTTAAGGGGAGAAGGATTTTAGAAGCTAATTTATCTCACTGATTCACTGATGGGAGTTCTTTAAAAATACATCTGTTTATTGGCAGCACTTTGTACAAGATATAAAAATCAGTGGCAACTGTCACATTTAAGGGAAAATAAAACAAGCATGTAAATGCTCAAGGAGCCCTTAATGACGGATGTTATTTTCTTTCTAGCAGCCAGCATCGTGATTCCGAAGTCAACCGGACATCCTGGGATGTAGGCAAGTCCACAAGAGAAACCTGACTTTCTGCTCCTTTTGGTTCTGCTTCCTAACAGGCCCCTGGGAGACTAGCCCTACGGGGGGAAGTGCTGGAATTTGGCCAGTACCAGCTGCTATGTCAGAAAGACTTAGTGCTCACGCACTGTCCCCTGGTCAAGGTCTCGGAAGTGAGGGAGAATTATGGTACCTCAAGGCAATGGCACCCCATTCCAGTACTCTTGCCTGGAAAATCCCATGGGCGGAGGAGCCTGGTAGGTGCAGTCCATGGGGTCGCTAAGAGTCGGATACAACAGAGCGACTTCACTTTCACTTTTCATTTTCATGCATTGGAGAAGGAAATGGCAACCCACTCCAGTGTTCTTGCCTGGATAATCCCAGGGACGGGGGAGCCTGGTGGGCTGCCATCTATGGGGTCGCACAGGTCAGACACAACTGAAGTGACTTAGCAGCTTAGCAGCTGCTTTAGAAATAAAGAAACTGGTTCCTTAGGTATCACACAGATCCCCTGGAGAAGGGAAAGGCTACCCACTCCAGTATTTTGGCCCGTTATGTGTGACATAGGTTGAGAAGACTTGGGGACACCCTAAAGAGAGACAGGTGCTGCATTATGACTGCATCACGGTCACTCCAAGTAACTGGCTCTGTTGAGAGGCAGGAGAGATGGACGGGTCCTGAAAGGAGCTCCTTCTCTCCAGATGCCCTTCACTGTGTTTTCAGGGGGCTTCCTTGTTGGCTCATACAGCAAAGAATCCGTCTGCCAATCCAGGAGACACAGCTTTGATCCCTGTGTTGGGTAGATCCCCTGGAGGAGGGCACGGCAACGCCAGTATTCTTGCCTGGGAAATCCCATGGACAGAAGAGCCTGGCAGGCTACAATCCTTGGGGTCACAAAGAATCAGATACAACTGAGTGACTAGGCATGGGTGTTTTCAGGGATTTGGTGGCAAGTTTGAAACTGCAGAGGCTCCCTTGGGCCACCAGGGGCTCCTGTGAGCCTAGGCAAGAATCATCTGTCAATAATAGAAGATCTCAGGGCTGATACCCTGGGGCAGCGTAGGGCTGCCAAGCTGTGGTCCGTCTGGCTGCTCCTCTCCAGAACAGCTCTGAATGGTCTGTTTTCTAAATCAGGCCTCATATTCCACTCCATGAGACAGCGCCAGATAGTGTCCAAGTCCAAGGTCACAATAGCATCCTCTGGTAGACTTGGGCAAAAACACGTTACGCTCAAGGGCTTCCCAAGTGGCTCGTTGGTAAAGAATCTGCCTGCCAATGCAGGAGACAAGCACACACGGATGCTATGCTCAGGCTGCAACGTGGCTATGAGTTTACTTTCATTTTAATTTTAAAGAATTGGCCATTGGGAGATTTTACATAAGATTCAGAATCTCTGTTTTTGGAAGATTGTCAGATCTGCTGCCCTAAACCTATATTTCTGCCTTGCAGTGTGTGGATGCATGCTCAGCTGTTCAGTTGTGTCTGACTCTTTTCGACCCCATGGGCTATAGCCCACCATGCTCCTCTGTCCATGGGGATTCTCCAGGCAAGAACATTGGAGTGGGTAACCATGCCTGCCTTCAGGGGATCTTCTCGACCTAGGGACCCAACCCATGTCTCCTGAGGCTCCTGCATTGGCAGGCAGATTCTTAACTTGCAAACATGTAGTCAGAGCTAAGTTGCCAGTGTCCCCCACCTTTTAAAAAAAATATATTTATTTGGCTGCCTTGAGTCTTAATTGTGGCATGCAGAATCTTCACTGTGTCATGCGAGATCTTTCCTTATAGGCTCGGTCTTTGCCATGCGCACACTTAGTTGCTCCATGGAGTAAGGGATCTTAGTTTTGTCCCCTGCATTGCAAGGCAGATTCTAACCACTGGACTACCAGGGAAGTCCCCCGTCAGTGTCTCCTTCAGACTGCTCCTGAGTCTCATTTTCCATAGTCCTCACCACTCCCTATCATCTTGGACCCAGCCTCCCTCAGTCATCACGTCTCCTGCCCAACCTCTGGAGGTATTTGATTTTGCTCTTGAGAGGCACGTGCTGCTTAAAGAAGTAGACTGTGAGTTAGAACATACAATCTTTTTTAAACATTTATTTTTAATTGCTTTACAATATTGTGTTGGCTTCTGCCATACATCAACATGGATCAGCCATAAGTGTACACATGTCTCCTCCCTCTTGAACCTCCCTCCCACCCCCAACCCCATCCAACCCCATCCCACCCCTCTAGGTCATCACAGAGCACCAGGCTAAGCTCCCTGTGTCCCTCATACAGCAAATGCCCACGGGCTATCTATTTTACATATGGTAATGCATATGTTTCCATGCTACTCTCTCCATACATCCCACCCTGTCCTTCCCCCACTGTATCCACAAGCCTGCAGAACATGCAACCTTTGCTACACAGTGAGGTCAAGAGCCTTGGGCTTGGCAAAGACTTCATCTGTGACCACAGGAGCTGCAGCTTCCATCCACCAATCCTCCAGTTCCTTTCAGCCACCTCCTCTTCACTCCAGAAGGAGGCTGGGTAAAGTTCACTTGCCCATTTCCCTGGACAGGTGTGGGTCAGCACAGTCAGCAAGGCCTGGCTTCAGGACCCTCCAGGGTCTCCCGTGTGGCCTGGTTATCAAGGGCTGCAGGAGGTGCTCCCAGCTTGGTAAATACTAAGTTAGATCTCTCCAACATACACTGGAGAAGTTACACATGTGGCAGTAGCCATCCAATGGGTTTTGTTCAATTGCCAAGTCATGTCTGACTCTTTGTGACCCCATGGACTGTAGCACGCCAGGCACCCCTGTCCCTCATCATCTCCCGGAGTTTGCCCAAGTTCACGTACATTGAATTGGTGATGCCATCCAACCGTCCTATCCTCTATTGCCCACTTTTCCTTTTGCCTTCAGTCTTTCCCACCATGAGGGTATTTTCCAATGAGTCAGCTATTCGCATAAGGTGGCTAAAGTATTGGAGCTTCAGCTTCAGCATCAATCCTTCCAATGAATATTCAAGGATGATTTCCTTTAGGATTGACTGATTTGATCTCTTTGCTGTCCAAGGGACTCTCAAGAGTCTTCTGCTGTACCACAGTTTGAAAACATCAATTCTTCGGCGCTCAGCCTTCTTTATGGTCCAGCTCTCACATCCGTACATGACTACTGGAAAGACCATATCCTTGGCTATACGGACCTTTGTCAGCAAAGCGATGTCTTTGCTTTTTAATACGCTGTCTAGGTTTGTCATAGTTTTCTTGCCAAGAAGCAATCATCTTCTAATTTCATGGCTGCAGTCACCACTCACAGTGATTTTAGAGGCCAAGAAGAGAAAATCTGTCACTGCTTCCACCTTTTACCCTTCTATTTTCAATGAAGTGATGGGATTGGATGAGAATTCATGATCTTAGTTTTTTTTTAATATTGAGCTTTAAGCTGGCTTTTTCACTCTCCTCTTTCACCCTCATGAAGAGGCTCTTTAGTTCCTCTTCGCTTTCTGCCATTAAAGTGGTATCATCTGCATATCTGAGGCTGCTGACATTTGTCCCAGCAACCCGATGGGTAGCAGACACTTCACCACCTACAGAATTCCCTTGGTTCACTGCCACCTCGGCTTGTTCTCTGGGCATGTCTCTGAAGCCCTAGAAGAGATGGCATGGGTGGCCATTGGATGGGTGAGTGAAGAGGAGTGGGCTGGGTGGGACCCTGCAATGGCAGAGTCTTCACAGGTCAATGCCCAAGAGCTTCAGTAAATACTTTGGACAAGAGGCCAAGGATATTCTCTAGGGCCAGGTAGGCAGTGACATATTAAGAGAATCTAGACTCAGGACTTCTCTGGTGGTCCAGTGGCTAAGACTCTGCACTCCCAATGCAGGGGACCCAGGTTCAATTCCTAGTCAGGGAACTAGATCCCACATGCTGCAACGACAACAACAAAAAGATCCTGCGTGCCACAACAAAGATCAAAGATCCCTCGTGCTGCCGCTAAGACCCAGAGCAGCCAAATACATACACTTAAAAATTAATAAAAAAGAGAATCGAGAGTCCTTAGTGTCATTACCTCTTTTCCTTCCTTTCCTGCAAAATTCCAGTTGCAAAAGCATCTCTCTCCTGTGCCCCTGGGGTAAAGAATGCCTCCCAACTGGGAGTCCATGAGATGAGATGGGATGTAGACATGGTTGTCTCAAACTGGGCTCTGCCGACTAGTGACCAGTGAGGGAGCCTGGGTGGGTCTCTGTGCTTCCTCACAAGAATGGGGTGGGTGACCCCCAACTCTCAGAGCTGCCCGCTTACACAGAGCAGGAACACAGGAGAGCATGACATACCTATCCTGGTGGGGAGCCATAGGTGCTGGAGGAGTCTGATACTCCGGACCATCTGGGGAGTGGGAGGAGCCTGGCTTCGAGGGAGCGCATTGCCGCACACTGTCCATCTTCTGGGTCCCCACGTCCATGCAGGGACCGCCATTCAGCACCTGGTTGAATTTCACATCCCAGTCACGAAGGGGGTGGGAAATGAGAAGATAAGTCCAGACCATTAATTATTAATTACCTTTCTCTGTTTAGAATCCTTGTTCATTGCAGAACACAAAGCAATCTTCTCATACCCTACTAATGCCTTCTCTTCTCTGAGACCAGCAAGCCAGAGTCAAGTGAACAGATGAGGCCTGAGAATTTATGTGAAATTTATGTGAGACCCAAGCTCAGGATGGTGGGGGACACACTGGTGAATGATGTGTCAAAATCAATAGACCCTACAGCCATCTTTTTATTATTCTTTTTCTAAGTATTTCTTTTAAAAATATTTAATTATTCTTATTTTATTTTTATTTTTTGGCCACGCAGCATGTGGGATCTGAGTTCCCTGACCACGGATTGAACCTGCTGTGCAAAGTCTGTCAGTCATGTCCAGCTCTTTGTGACCCCAAGGACTAAAACCCGCCAGGCTCCTCTGTACATGGGGATTCTCCAGGCAAGAATACTGAAATGGGTTCCTATTTCCTACTCCAGGGGATCTTCCCAACCCAGGGATCCGAACTCAGGTCTCTTGCCTTACAGGTGGATTCTTTACCAACTGAGCCACCAGGGAGGCCCATTAAACCTGCAGCCCCCTGCAATGGGAGTGTGGAGTCCCAACCACTGAACCACCAGGAAAGTTCCTCCTCTTTTTAGTCCCAATAAACTGAACCACAGGGAGGGGCAGCCTGACAAAGGGAGGGTTGACTACGAGAGGCTGGGCTTGTAGCTGTTTGCTCCCCAGGTAAGACGTGGGGCAGAGCCAAACCTGCCTCTCCGAGCAGGACATGCAGGATCTTAAGGGATCTCTAATTCAGAAAAAAATAAGGATCATGAGGGCTTCCCAGGTGGTGCTAGTGGTAAAGAACCCACCTGTCAGTGCAGGAGACACAAGATACTCAGGTTCAACCCCTGGGTTGGGAGGAACCCCTGGAGGAGAGCATGGCAACCCACTCTAGTATTCTTGCCTGGAGAATCCCATGGACAGAGGAGCCTGGTGGGCTACAGTCCATGGGGTTGCAAAAAGTCAGACATGACTGAGTACGCATGCACACACATATAGATTGATGTGGGAGCAATAGATTGAAAGAGGACTTTGGTGATAAAGAAGTAACGGTCAAAGACACAGTCATCTAAGACCTAGAAACACAGATTTCTTTCCAGACACAGCCTCTACTGTTTGTCCTTCTGTGATGTTTCCAGGGCTGGGGCAGAGGAGATTGAGGCCATGTCAGCTTGGACAGCAAAGCTTTGGCTACAGGCAGTGCTGACAATCGGCTGTGTCATGACTTTAGTGGAAAGCAGGAAATCATAAGATGCCTCGAGTGATGTCCATTGTGGGAGTGAACGTGTCTCTCTGGGTCTAGAAGGAAAGAGAGGACGTTTGTGCTTCTGTCCAGACAGAATGAGCTGGGGCTTGGTGGGGTCCATGGTTTAAATCATGGCTCAGGTGGTAAAAATTCTGCCTACAGTGAAGGAGTCACAGGAGACATGAGTTCAATATCTGGATCTGGAAGTTCCCATGGAGGAGGAAATGGCAACCTGCAACATTTTCTAAGGAGCATTCTCAGAAATCAGAGTAATTGCTGAACAAGAAGACAGGTTTTAGGAGAACCAGAATCCACTGAGCATGTAGATCGATTAATGATAATGTCCTTGCTCGCTTGGAGATGTGGCCACCGGGGAGAGGCAGGATTTTCGAAGCTGGGCTTGCTAAAAGTGCCCACATTTCTCCATTCTTTTATAGACACTGAGATGGATATTTTAATGTTTTAACTGGGTCCCAGGGACGGGAGACACATGCTTTGATCATCAGCAAACAATTCTGCCTTGTGGTTGATACAGATGGAGTCCAGGTCTCGTCCAGGGAGTTGAGTCTAGAATGTCCATGTGGCCAGTCCACTGGTCCACTGGACAGGAGCACCTCTCCTGAGCATTAGTTAACAAGACAGGGGAGGGCTTCCCTGGTGGTCAAGTGGTTAAGACTCAGCCTCCCAACGCAGGAGACACATGTTCAATTCCTGGTCCAGGAAGATCCCACAGGCCTTAGAGCAACTAAGCCCGCCTGCCTAGAGTCTGTGTTCCACAACCAGAGAAACCACTCCAATAAGAAGCCTGTGTACCGCAACAAAGAGTAACCCCCACTCTCTGCAATTGGAGAAAGCCCCCATGCAGCAACAAAGAGCCAGAACAGCCAAAAATAAATAAATAAATCTTGAAAAATTATATCAAATCTATCTTTAAAAACAATACAAGGAGCAGACTATTTCCAACAGGAGGGCCATCTTGGAAAGAATATTTTTATTTTTTTTGGCCATACTGTGAGGCATGCAGGATCTTAGTTCCCCAACCAGGGATCAAACCCACACCCCTGCACTGGAAGTGTGGATTCTTAACCACTGGATCACCAGGGAATTCCCAGGAGGGCTGTCTTGGAAGCTGAGCAACTGTTGTATTGATGGAGGTCTGGATTCAGGTCCACTCATGCCCTCCTGGGGCTTGGTACAGAGGCTGTTCCTCTGCATGGGGCCTCACTGCTGTGCCAGCCTGGATCACACCCTCTCAAACGGGTCAAGTTCAAACATCATTCCCTCAGATGTTGTTATGAACTTAACTGTGTCCCCTGCTCGCCTCAGTTCATAGGTTCAAGACCTTAACTCCCAGAACTTCAGAATGCGACTGTATTTGGGGATGCGGGCCTTTCAAGAGGTAACAATGTAAGAGGAAGCCATATGGGTGGACCCTAATTCAATATGACTGGGGTCTTTACAGGGCGTCCCAGGTGGCTCAGTGCTTAAGAATCTGCCTCAGTGTAGGAGACGAGGGTTCGATCCCTGAGTCAGGAAGATCCCTTGAAGTGGGAAATGGCAACCCACTCCAGTATTCTCTTCTGGGAAATCCCACAGAGAGAGGAGCCTGGCGGGCTACAGTGTATGGGGCTGCAAAGAGTCGGACACAACTAAGCGTGCACACACACAAACACACACAAAAGGGGTCCTTATAAGAAGAGGAGATTAGGACACAGACACAGAGGGAAGACGAAATGAAGACCCGGGGAGAAGGCAGCTGTCTTCAAGCCAACAAGAGAAGCCTCAGAAGAAACCAGCCCTGTTGACACCTGGATCCCAGGCTTCTCACGTCCAGCCTTGAGAGAAAATAAGTTCTTGTTGTTTAAACCCCACCCCCAGCCTGTGGTACTTTATCATGACACCCTAGGAAATTAACACAGGTGTCCTGGTTGCACAAGAACCAACTGATTCAATGCAGGCAGCCCTAGGTGGGCACAGGTGACCTCCCCAAGGCCCACCGCCAACACTGTATCGGTAGGATTGATAGGCTGCCCCCTAGAGCTGGGACTTCCGTCTTAGCAAGTCTGGGGACAGGTTGAGCTGCGAAGGGATAGATTTTTGTCACTGTTCCCAGGGCGTATAGGAGGAGCCTAAGGAACAGTGAGGGGACTGTCATCTTATTTTGTGTATGTGTGCTCAGTCACATCCAAATCACAAGACCCTATGGACTATAGCCTACTGGCTCCTCTGTCCACTGGATTCTCCAGGCAAGAATACTGGACTGGGTAGCCATCCCTCCTCCAGGGGTCTTCCCAACCCAGTGATCGAACCCTGTGTCTCTTATATCTCCTGCACTGGCAGGCAGATTCTTTACCACTGCGCCACCTGGGAAGCCCCGTCGTCTTACTGCTGTGTCTTAAAACTCTTCAGGGTCTTTTACTTGTCTACAGTGCCCAATGAAATACCATTTTATGAGCCAACTCCAGGCAGTTGTTGAGGATTCTGAGGCCTCATTCTGGTTGTGTGGGAAAGGATGTCATGATTGATCAGCAATGTCTGCTCCGGGCAAGCAGAGGAGGCATGACAGAGTGTCCAATCTATCTGCAGCTTCTAGAACATAAGGATCTCAACCTGAGCCAAGGAAAAGTCAGTGTAGCCAAAGAGAGCTGGCTGTGATGATGAAGATCATGCACTTCCAGGACACCTGTTGGCTGTCAATGCCAACTGTTGGATGACAAATAGATGTCACCTCTAGCCAACCTGTTATGGCCACCTGAGCATGAAAATTCATGTCCACGTTCATGTTCGTGGAAAGAGCATAATATTTCAAGCCCCGTGTCTGCCACGGATGTGGACTGAAGGAGTGACTGCTTCTTGGATCTTGCTCAGTCTGCAAGGGGAACCTCAGGGTTTCTTTGTGTCACGCTGTCCCACGGTTGAGGACGAAATGCCGTTCTGGAGTCTGCGGGGTTCTATGAGCCGAGGCATTAGGAGTGAGATCTTTTAGAGGAAGGGTCCAAACCCTTCTGGAGCCTGGCTTCCCTCCCTGGGGCATGCACACCACAGAGGATGCAAGAATGTGGCCCAGAACAGAAGGTTACCTCTTCCCAGCGTGGTGTTGGTGGTGGGCTGTCTTGCTTTATAGTAACACAGAGTTGCATTATGTAGTAGGATAAAATACTTAAAAACTTTAAGTATTTAACTAGGTACTTTAAACTAGGTACTTCCCTGGTGGTCCAGTGGTTATGATTCCACCTTTCAGTGTAGGGGACATGGGTTCAATCCCAGGTCAGGGAACTAGGATCTCACATGCTGGGTGCCAGTGACACCTGCAAGCCACACTACAGAGCCAACTAAGACCCGACACACCCAAAAATAAATATTTTAAAGAAAGCTTTAATAAAAAATACTTTAGCCATAAAAAATACCAAAAGAATCTCAAAATATTTAAAAATTCCCAGAACAGAGTATAAATTACTTGGTGGCGGTGGTTTAGTTGCTCAGTCATGTCCAACTCTTTGCAACCCCAGGACAGTAGCTCACCAGGCTCCTCTGTCCAGGGGATGTCCCAGGCAAGAATACATACTGAACATGAAATGTGTGCCTTGAGGCCAGTTGTTTACTGAGACATAGGGGCACATTCCCTCTTCTGTCCCTGGGCCAGCAGGCAGGCAGGACATGACTAGAGGGGGCAGGCTGCAGGCACACGAAGGATGCTTGTTTGGCTGGGAGCCCCTGCTATGCTACAGGAGGGGCCTCTTAGATGGCTGGGGCAGGGTGGGGATGCTGGGATCAGGGATCCCACCCTAACCTCTTCCCAGCTAGAATGCTGTCCCTCTATGTTCCCGTTGAAATAAGTTTTCCGAGGGGGCTCCATCTGGAGGACTTGAAGCATCATCATTCCTGGAGGGACCACCTTCAGGAATGGCCAGCATGGGGCATGTGTTCAAGAACACACAGAGGAGAGACTTCCCTGGTGGTCGAGTGGTTAGGACTTTGTGCTTCCACTGCAGGGGGTGTGGGTTCCATTCCTGGTTGGGGAACTTAGATCCCACATGCTGTACAGTGAGGCCAAAAAAAAAGAAAAAAAAAATTTTTTTAAAGAGAACACACAGAGGAAATCCATGGAGCACTGAAGTCCTTGGTGAGGCTAGAAGCAGACTCTAGAAGGGGAGGTCCACAAGGACTTCCTTTGTAAACACCTACTATGTGTTAGAGAAGCTTCCCTGATGGCTCAGTGGTAAAAGAACCTCCCTGCAATGCAGCAGATGCATAGCTTCCCAGCTGGTGCAGTAGTTAAGAATCTGCCTGCCAATGCAGGAGATGAAAGAGACGCAGGTTCGATCCCTGGGTTAAGAAGATCCCCTGGAGGAGGAAATGGCAATGCACTCCAGTATTCTTGCCTGGAACATTCCATGGACAGAGGAGCCTGGTGGGCTATAGTCCATGGGCTCGCCAGACCCAAGAGTCGGACATGAATGAGTGACTGAGCACGCACTATGTATTAGGCTCTTTCACATATATCACCAAATATGATTTCCACAACAACCCAGCAAAGAAGGCAATAGCTTCCTCAGTTTGAAACAGGGAAAGAGTCTCAGAACGAGTTAGATGATTCCCTGGAGTAATAATTGACTGTAGTAGAAACCGGTTACAGAGGGACCACTTCCCAGGCTGAAACATGAATGACCTCATTTAACTACATAGTCACAATGTGGAACCAGTCACCAGAGTTAAGTGCAACTATATATATATATAAAGATATATATATATATATATACACATATAGTGTGTGTGTGTGTGTGTGTGTGTGTGTGTGAGTGCTGACTCTACATCAGGAGTGATTTCCTTTTAGCAACTTCATAGGATAGGTGAGAAGAATATAGGTTTAAAAATCAAATGATCTCTGTTTGGAAGACCAGCTCTCCTACCCTGAATTAACCTTGAGTAATTCAAGTTGCTTTTCTGATCGTAAGTTTCCTCATCAGGAAAATGGGGATGGTAATCCTTACTCTGGGAATTAAATGACAGCATGTAGAAAATGCTTAGCATACAATAAGTGCCCAACAAATGGAACGACTTTCAAGTATGGCTTCTCCTGGGATTTTATGAATGTGAGAACAGAAGCTCAAAAAGGCATCTGGATGAAATTAAGGTCATCTGACCAGAGGCAGAGCAGGAATTAAATGCTGATCTATCAGACACAGACCTCGGGGCTCCTTCTCCCGTGTGGACACAGGATAATTGATTTTCACAGGACTGCTCCCCAGTCATCAAGAACCATCAAGCTTTTTGATCGTAAGAAGCACAGAACACACTTGAGGAATATTTCCTTCCAAAACAAGTCAAATAGTTGAAAATGTTGCCATGTTTGATGTTTTAATGCGAACTTCAGTTATCTAAAAAATTCACTGACATGGACCAAATTCCAGAGCCTCTGATGCCAAAATTCAGAACCTTTCCGGTCTTTCTCCACATCAGGACTTATTATAGCATTAGCCTCAGAGTCTTGGAACCTTGCCAATTTTATAAACACTGTTCTCTCTATTGTGGCTGGACAGGATAATTTAGGGACATTTTCCTTGATACCATTTCATTTTCCACTTACATCGTAGAAATACTGTCGAATCTAAATGACACTACACAAACCACCTTAGACTGCAGCTTTTGAGTCTGTGCTGTGATGGTGTGGCCTGGTAGTGTAAATATTTGTTGGAGAAAGATTAACAAGCAGGGCATTATATTCGGAATGGCTGCCTTTTTCATTAACTCTGTAAGAAAATACACCGGAGTGATAGCTAGTCCTCTAAATCACAACTTTCAAGCAGTTAATAGAACATTTATTTTTGGGCTAATTCAGGTTTGTACTGCTTTTAAAACCCTTTCTTTTACCGTAACCTTGTCTATCTAAAATGTACATCTTAATGATCTAATGGCTGAAAATTTGCAGTAAATTTCCAAACATATTTGGGTGCAGAGATACATTATACTTCAGGCATTCGTTACTTGAATGGCGTTCAGAAATATTAAACACAACTGGAAAAAAAAAGTGGGAAATTAATCACTTGGAATAAGAATATATTAAAGATTATACAGCATCAACTGACAGCTTACTCACAATATCTCTTTCGGATAAATGTGAAGTCATAGCTTCTAGAATAGATTTCCAGGGTAAGTTTGCACTTGACAATTTTCCTTCTTCTCGTGTGTCCTCAAAGCTACTACATGTCTTAGGTTGAGCCATCCCTGAAAATGTAGCTGTAATCCAAATTCAGTTTGTAAATCACATCAAAGGCCTTGGATGTTGGACTTTCTGATGTCCTAAATCCACTGTGCAGCTTTGCAGAGACCACAGATCAGGTCATTACAGTTCATCTCAAGTGGTGGATTAAGGAGAAGGAGGGAAAGGACAGGAGACTCAAGGCATCGAACCCCTAATTGACTGGATCCACACTTCATGGAAAGCAGTAAGATTGCATCCTAGACAATGATTTTCTGACTGGATTCTGGGGAGGCTCAGCTAAACCCCCATGGTGATGAAGAAGACGCTGCAAGTTAATGCAGAAGTGGACTAACATGAAAACAGACTGGAGACCCTGCCTGGGACTTCATTTCTGGATCCAAAGCCACACGATGACCTTACTGAGCATCTAGTGAGAAGGTGGATCACCTTGGTCTTTCCTGACAGGTTTTCCTTTCCAGAACGTTCCTTATGGGCCAAGAGACGATTATAAAATTCAGTTCCCTAATGCGTTCTGCCTCCCACCCCCTCAAATCACCCAGACACATTCTCCACTTTTACAGTGACGTGGGAAAAAAAATATCTGAAACTCTGTATGAGGCTGCAGATGAGGACAAAATCAGAGGGAGCCTTGACATTTTAGACAGGCTGCCGCCAACAGAACTTTCCCCAGAAAGTTACATCTAATATGACCTTCATCAGCTACACTGAGAAGGATCTGTTCCAGGTTACTGTCAGCCACAAGAAGGGACTGAATTTTAAGCAATGAACTTAAGGAGAACAAAATTTCAACTTTGATTCAGTTTCAACTCAGACTCCCTAAACCCCTCCTTGGAGAAGAGCCGAGGACCCCGAAGGGAGAGGGTACAGCTCGAGGGAGTGACGGTGCTTGGAACACAGCCCAGCGCTCTTCCAGGCTTTACAGACCCGAGCCCCGCAGCCGAACACGGACTGCTGCAACGCAGAGCCGGCGCGGCTCCCACCCCGGCCGCCCCAAGCTGCTGCTACCTGCCGGCGCCGTCCGGCCTCCCCTGTGCATCCAGGCGCACTCAGGGCGCCGTGCCACCGGAAGGGGTCCCGGCCCCGGGTGGCCCTGCGGGTCTCCTCGAGGCGGCGGATCCCCTCCAGCAGATCCTCTGCGCGCGGCCGGCCGGCTGGCTCCGTGGCCGGGGACCACCCCTCTTCCCCACCGTGCCCCACGCGACGCCCCGGTCCCGCGACCGCGCTGCGCTCCGGCCCCGCAGGGACCCGGGATGCGCCCGCAGTGCTTACCTGGCGAGGCAGTCCGGTGCGCTCGCTGCGGCGCGTGCTGGTCGGTGGCGCGGGGGGCGCTGCCCAAGCCGGGCTGGGCGGGCTGCGGCTGAGTCAGCGCCCCGGCGGCGCGGGCGAGACCCGGCCAGCCGCCGAGAGGGGGCTCTGAGCGGAGCGGCGGCCGTCCTGGCATTTTAAAGGCGAGGCAGCTGGATGCTGTTCAAGCGGAAACGCAGGGAGAAACTTCAGCCCCTGGGGCAGAGCAGAGCGTGGGCCGCGCGGAGGGGGCCCGGGAGCCCCTTGCCGGCGCACACACCAGCCTAGGCTTTTCTGATACGCTCTTCACAAGCTCTCCCTTCAGATTTTTCCTTTATGGGAAAGCGAACACCTCTCTCAGGGCATCCTCCTTCCTGCATTATGCTTTTTAGTGAGACCAACGTTTGCATCAAAGTTAGGAGCAAGACCAGGAGGCCAGCTGGAAAGTCTGGTGAATGCAATTAGACAAGAAAAGGAAAAGGGGGTTAAAACATTGAAGTTGTGCATTTGTAAACAAGCCAGAAATGGGAGGGGGAGCTTTTTAAATACTGGGAGGTAGGGAAAAACAGTGACTATATGCAGTAGAAGTGATTGTCTAACTGAAAAATCTGAACTGAAGATTGAATGAAATAGACGCCTTTTCCAAGGAACTGGCCGATTACAAAGTAAAGATACCAAATTAAATCTTCTCCTGTATTTACTAACCAGTTAGAAATGCCAGTGGTGGTTGGGGGCGCGGGGTGGGGGGGGGGGGTGAATCCCATTTTTACTACTAACAAAACCGTAAAAAGCTAGGAGTATAAATTTACCAGGCAATATCTCCTACTTGGTCAATTTATATTCTTAACTTTTTATGGTTTTGCTAGTAGTAAGAATGGGATTTTTTCCCCACTGACATTTCTAACTGGTTAGTATTGATAAATGCACAAGAATATCTTTTGCTTGGGCTTTCCAGGTGGTGCAGTGGTAAAGAATCTGCCGGCTAATACAGGAAATATTAATGCAGGGTTCGATCCCTGGGTAGGGGAGAAGGAGGACATTGCAACCCACTCCAGTATTCTTGCCTGAAAAATCCCATGGACAGAGAGCCTGGCGGGCTACAGTGCATGGGGTCGAAAAGAGTTGGACACAACTGAGCAACTGAGCGCGTGGGTGCGTGTGCGTGCGCACGCGCACGCACCCACCCCCCCACCCCCCCACACACACCCCCCCACCCCCCCACACACACCCCCCCACCCCCCCACACACACCCCCCCACCCCCCCCCACACACACCCCCCCACACACCTTTTACTTTGTTAAGAGCAGTGCTTACTCTGGAATGAAAAGAAGCAAATATTGTAACCTTGTCGAATTCTCTTTACTTTAAATTCAATCCAGTCGTCTTCAAATAGAATCTTCTATTTGTCAAGTAGAATCTTCTTTTTCACTGATTCTAGGTCTCCTGTGGAAGTGTAAAGACAGAACAGTCAACAAAATGTTGATAAGAAAGAAAGTAAGAGAAACTAGGCCTGTTGGATGTTGAAATGAAAGAATGCATAAGTAAATAAATATGTGCATAAGTAAATAAATAAAATGCTGCATTGACTGAAGCCTTACCACTTAAGGAAGTGCTTTACATGTATTAATGCAATTTGATGCTCACAACATACCTGTGATGCAGATACTAATATTGCCGCCACTTCAAGATAAGAAAATGCAGGCTTTGTAGGATAAACAGAATCACACAGCTAGAAGTGCGGGATTATGGATGTGAGGCAGACACCCTGCTTCCATAACCTATGCATCTGTGTTTAAGCCTCTGTCACACTACACTGCCTTTATCACAAAGCAATGGTAATTAAAACAGCATGTTACTGCCCTAGAGATGACTGTTCAGTAGAGCAGGTTGAAGAGCCTAAATTTAGTACACAGGAAACTGTGGTGTTAAAAGGTGGCGCTTCAAGTTGCTAGAATAGAGACATTTTTCCAAAAATGATATCGGATTAGTGGAAGCCGATTTTCTACCTAGTTCCCTAGCCCCAAATAAATTCCAAATCCATCAAATACGAAGTGTGAAAAAATGAAGCCAAAAAATAATTAGATGACTATATAGGTGAATATTTGTCGTAAACCTGGGATTGTGAAGTTCTTTCTAAATATATCATGAAAACATAAAAGACTGATAGGTGTGATTTAAAAATCCAAATGTCTTTGTTAAAAAATGCACCATAAAATGAGTTAAAAAGCAAATAACAGAATTCCCTGGTG
This sequence comes from Bos indicus x Bos taurus, assembly GCF_003369695.1. NCBI lineage: Eukaryota > Metazoa > Chordata > Mammalia > Artiodactyla > Bovidae > Bos > Bos indicus x Bos taurus. The sequence goes on from NC_040096.1 coordinate 26,248,707, forward strand.
ATCCAGTGATTAAGACTCCATGCTTCAGGAGCCACAGGTTCGATTCCTGGTTGGGGAACAAGATCCCACACGCCACATGGTATGGCCAAATTAAAATAATAATAATAATAATATCATTAAAAATAATAAATAATAAAAATGTAAACCATTTAGCAGGGTGTCACTGAGTGGGTTCAGTCCTCTAATTAACCTTTCAAAAATGGTATTTGCCCAGCTGCCCCTACTCACCATCTACTGGGAGCAAATCAGTGGCATTCCTCGTAAAAGGATGTCAAGTTTCTGCTGAGTTTTTAATTCAGAGGTCGTCATCAACAAAATTAGTTAAGTGTCACTCACTTGCACCTGATTAGAAGTTCACCAAGCTGTATGTCATTCTAAACTTGAAAAATTACTAAGCAAAAGAATATAGAGAAAGCTAGATAGTCTAGTCATTATAAGCCAATATTGAATAATATGGAAAATGCTTTTAGTTTAATATTAAATGATAAAATGCAGCATATAAGCTATATATCGTACAATCTTAATTTTAGTTTTATTAAAATATACAGAATATGCTTACGCAGATAATTCATAGAAAAAATACTGGAAGAAACCAAAGCACTTATCTCTCACAGGTCATTTTTATTCTGACAATTTTGCCTGAAGTTCCATGTTTTCTAGAATGGATAAGTGGTGCCTCCTGACAACCTCTTCCAGTGCTAGTGTTATTCTGACCTCTAGTAGCCTCTGGTTCTCACTTTCTGACACAGGAACTGCTAATCTGTAGTGTAATCATAGTTTCCAAAAGCCTGAGGATGGATCTGCTGTCAGGCTGACTGACCATTGTCGATCTAAGTCCTAACAGTTTGTGTTTTCCCCACAGCCCCAGTTTTGTATTATCTTTAGTAATCAAGAGAATAACAACAGGGACATCACTTGGTGGCTCTTTGAGTGCTGGAGTTGGCTTGCACGGAAGCCTGCCTTCTTTGGAAAGACTACAAGTAGGATTACCTCCTAGTGGCTCAGATGGGAAAGCATCTGCCTACAATGCAGGAGACCCAGGTTTGATCCCTGGGTGCAGAAGATCCCCTGGAGAAGAAAATGGCAACCCACTCCAGCATTCTTGCTTGGAGAATCCCCATGGACAGAGGAACCTGACAGGCTATAGTCCATGGGGTCACAAAGAGTCAGACATGACTGATCAACTAAAACTTTGACAAGTAGGGTGACACCAACCATCTCCTGCAGACTCTGCTCTTCCCTGCTTGGAGATGTCATCATTGGCATCAGCTTGTCCCCCCAGTGATGCCACTGAAAGCCCAGAGTCTGTTCCTTGGGTGCCTAGTAATTCACAGCTATCAATGCATTGTCTGCAGCAGGTGACAAGCACTATGGCCTCGTCAGGAAGCAGGCATGTAGCATCCTGGCTCCCAGTTCCTGCCAGTGGCCCAGGGATCCTTTAACTTCAGTGGTGGGATTCGCAAGCAGACAGTTGGAAAATATTTCCAAAGTCTCTGGCTCTAACCCAGCGTGGGATGGATTATGGCTGAACGCAGTAGGTTTTCCATCTGAGCAGATGCTCAGCAAGGCAGCGGAGGGAAGTGGTATCCTAGGTGCTAGTACAAGCCTGCACTAGCTTGCAAGAGCCAATTTTAAATTTTTGGAAAATTTCAAGGCAGTGTGTAAGTCATCGGTGGCTTGAAATCACCCGTAACATTGTTAGCAGTCTTCCCTGGTGGCTCAGTGGTAAAGAATCTGTCTGCCAATGCAGAAGATGCATATCTGATCCCTGGGTTGGGAAGATCCCCTGGGGGAGAAAAAGGCTTGGGGCTGGGGAGTGTTGTACTGGTTGGTCTCCAAGGCTCCTTCTCTACCCAAGGTTCCTTAATGCCCCGGGCCAGGGCAAGGCAGCCTGCCATCTGTGGCTGGCTGCTTGGTGGTTTCAGTAGAATTGTGGTCTTCTCTTGAGTCCCGCAGAGGGAGTATAGCCAGAGAAACCAGCTTTGCTGTTGGTGAGGAGGTTCAGAAAACAGACTCCTCTCTGCCTTCAATCCTCAAGTTATTTTCCATTATGTTTTCTTACTCTCCACTTACTAGTTCTGGTTCTATCTACAGAATACATTCAGAATTTGACCACCCCTCCAAGCAGCGGTCTGAGCTACCCTCCATAAAAACCTACCACTGCTGGGACTTCCCTGGTGGTCTTGTGGTTAAGAGTCCACCTTCCAATACTGGGGACACGGGTTCAATCCTCGGTGGGGGAACTAAGGTCCTGCATTCTGTGGGGCAACTACTGAACCTTTAGTAGAGAGAGAAGCCCGCAGCGCAAGGAAAGATCCCACATGCCCCAACTAACACTCAATGCAGCCAAAAGTAAATAAATATTTTAAAGATAAATAAAACAAAAGGTCTCTTTAAAACAAAGGAACAGGGACTTAGCTGGTGGTCCAGTGGTTAAGACTGTGTTCCCAATGCAGGGGGCCTGGATTCAACCCTGATCAGGGAACTAGATCCCACAGGCCGCAACTAAGACCCAGTGCTGCCAAAAAAACCCCAAAACAAAACAAAAAACGAACAGATGAAAAACCTACCACTGCTTTGCAAAAATCTCCATGGATTTTCCATTTCACTCAGCATACCAGTCAAAGTCTTTTGATGTAGGAGATCCTTCTGGTCCTTCTCTACCCTAACCTCCAGCCCCTTCCTGGCTCCTGCTTCTTCAGCGTGAGAGTCAATAAGCTCTTCTGCATCCTCAGATCCTTCCTGCGCCACGGGCCTCTGCACTTCCTGCTTTCTCTACTAGGACATTTTTTTCTTCAGAGATCATCAAGAATAACTCCTTCCCTCTTTCCTTTGCTCAAAGGTAAGATAACTCCTGTGACCATTGTATGCAAAATAGGAACTCGGAGCTTTCTACTGTCTCCCTTACCTTGCTCTGTTTATTTGTAGCGTTTATCCCTGATGTGCTTGCTCAGCCACATCTGACTCTTTCCCACCCCATGGACTATAGCCCCCAGGCTCCTCTGTCTGTGAGATTCCCCAGGTAAGAATACTGGAGTGGGTTACCATTGCCTGTTCCAGGGGATCTTCCCTACTCAGGGATTGAACCCCGGTTTCCTGCATTGGCAGGCAGATTCTTTACCACTAGCACCACCAGGGAAGCCCTGCTGTCCTTACTTGTATATTTGTTTGTGGTCTGTCTCTTCACTTGAGAGCATGTTCACATGGGCAGGACACTGTTTTCTTAGGTTCTGTGTCTTTAGCAATGGGCCTGAGTTGAGGACATGTATGGTCAGGTGGGGTGCCTGGTGTGGAGGTGAGCCTGTTGCCTTGGTGAGGATGAGGGAGCCCCGGCCTCCCATGCTGGGTGTTAGGCACTGGCGGAGGGTCTGCCTGTGAAAGCTCAGCTGTGAGCTTCTCCGGGTCTGGCCATGTCGCCACCCAAAGGAAGCCTGCTTGCCTCATAGACCTGAGAAGAGGAGACCTAAAGACCCCCAGGAAGACCAGAGGGGTCACTTCAGGAGGAGCTTGGAAAGGGCTCCCGGGCAGGATTCTGCACATGACCTGGAACCAGCCTTTTGCTCTCTCTGGTCGCCTTTTCTCCACTGGACTAGAACACCCTGAGCTTCAGCTCTTACGTTCCATTCCTGGATGGGCGGAGGAAGCGGCTTTTGAGGGAAAGATTTGGAAAATCTGCAGCTGCTGGCTGTTGTTTGAATCGCGGTAGTTTTTCCGTCTGTGTTCTGGGCTCTGCCGCTGCTGCTGAGGCTTGCCTGTGGGGTCAGCTCCCCCGCCCTCTTTCTGAGCCCTGAGCTTCAGGGCCAGGACCTTCAGGCTGATTCATGCCCTCAATGAGCTGGAAGGGCAGTGGGCAGCAGGTTCTGGTGCCAGCCCGTCCTTCCTCTTTGCATTTTGCGGAGGTCTGATGGATGACCCAATCTTTAACAAAGAGGCTCCAGGGAAGGAGATGGTGGTCCTGTCAGCCAGACCAGCTCAAGGCACGCAGGGCCCTTTTTCCTACGAAATCTGTGCAGGCAGGGTGGAGGAGGCAGGAAATGAGAGCTGGTTGGCAGATGATGAAATGGAGAGTATAGGGAGGTTAAGTACATGGTCCAAAGTACTGAGACTTCAGTCTCAACTCCCAGAACTAGGGCATCTCTCTTGAGCCTTCATCTGAGGCACTTTCTGCCACATCCAACCGCCTGGCCTGCCAGTGTCACGTTCCTCCTCTTGAAGTCGACATTGCAAATGTGTGGTCACGTGGCACCAGACCTCCCGGTCTACCACCTCCCTAGGTTCTGCCAAGTCAAGAACTCAGGGTGTTTAGCTTGAAGGGGAAGACTCAAGGGTGTTGATGCTCAGCATCACTCAGGGCCTGAAACGCAGAGAAGGGAGAAAAGTTCGGAGGAAGTGCAGGAGGGAGGTATCAGGCCAGCCCATGGCACTGTTCCTTGTTCCCAAAGTCTCCCAAAGAGGGACATGCTGCTCTTCTGTAGTCTGACTTCTTCATTCTTCTTTGCTTTGGATTGGAGGAAAGTCACAGAAAGACGCCGACATTGCAATAGATGTGTGTCTTGGCTGAGCAATGAGATCCCTAGTAGTAGCAATTTAGTTGCTGTGTAGTGTCCAACTCTTCGGGACCCCATGGACTGTAGTCCGCCAGTCTCCTCTGTCCATGGGATTTCCCAGGCAAGAATACTGCAGTGGGTTTCTATTTCCTCCTCTAGGGGATCTTCCTGACCCAGGGATTGAACCCAGGTCTCCTGCATTAGGCGGATTCTTTACTGTCCAACCCACCAGGGAAGCCCCAATGAGACCGTTAAGGATGAACAACTGCTGCCTGCTTTCCCTGTGAAAGGCAGGGAGAAACCAAGGAGATGCTGCAGGCTTCTCTTCCTCTGGAACTGAGCGAGGCTCTAAAGGATAAGAAGACCTTTGTAGCCAACTTGAAATTTTAGGGAGCCCCAACTTTTCTCTGTGGTTATCTTCTTGGTGAGGCAGAGAGAAAATAAATCTTAAAAAAGAAATAGGTGCATAGTAGAGAACAAACATATGGATACCCAAAGGGGAAAGGGGGCTGGGAGGAATTGGGAGATTGGGATTGACATATATACACTTCTACGTATAAAATAGATAACCACTGTATAGTAGTGTTATTGTCACTCTGCTCATTTAACTTCTATGCAGAGTACATCGTGAAAAACGCTGGGCTGGGTGAAGCACAAGCTGGAATCAAGATTGCCGGGAGAAATATCAATAACCTCAGATATGCAGATGACACCACCCTTATGGCAGAAAATGAAGAACTCAAGAGCCTCTTGATGAAAGTGAAAAAGAGAGTGAAAAAGTTGGCTTAAAGCTCAACATTCAGAAAACGAAGATCATGGCATCTGGTCCCGTCACTTCATGGGAAATAGATGGGGAAACAGTGTCAAACTTTATTTTTTGGGGGTCCAAAATCACTGCAGATGGTGATTGCAGCCATGAAATTAGAAGATGCTGACTCCTTGGAAGGAAAGTTATGACCAACCTAGACAGTATATTAAAAAGCAGAGACATTACTGTGCCAACAAAGGTCCGTCTAGTCAAGGCTATGGTTTTTCCAGTGGTCATATATGGATGTGAAAGTTGGACTATAAAGAAAGCTGAGTGCTGAAGAATTGATGCTTTTGAACTGTGATGTTGGAGAAGACTCTTGAGAGTCCCTTGGACTGCAAGGAGATCCAACCAGTCCATCCTAAAGGAGGTCAGTCCTGAGTGTTCATTGGAAGGACTGATGCTGAAGCTGAAACTCCAATCCTTTGGCCACCTGATGAGAAGAACTGACTCATTTGAGAAGACCCTGGTACTGGGGAAGATTGAGGGCAGGAGGAGAAGGAGATGACAGAGGATGAGATAGTTGGATGACATCACCGACTCAATGGACATGAGTTTGGGTAAACTTTGGGAGTTGGTGATGCACAGGAGGGCCGGTGTGCTGCAGTCCATAGGTCGCAAAGAGTTGGCCACGACTGCACGACTGAACTGAACTGTACAGCACAGGGAACTCTACTCAGTGTTCTGTGATGACCTAAATGCGAAGGAAATCTAAAAACGAGCAGATATATGTATACATATAGCTGGACTTCTCTGGTAGCTCAGACGGTAAATCTGCCTACAATTCAGGAGACCTGGGTTCAATCCCTGGGTCAGGAAGATCTCCTGGAGAAGGGAATGGCAACCCACTCCAGTACTTTTGCCTGGAAAATTCCATGGACAGAGGAGCCTTGTGGGCTACAGTCCATGGGGTTGCAAAGAGTTGGAAGTGACTGAGCTACTTCACTTTCACTTTCTTTCATAGCTGAGTCACCTTGCTGTACAGCAGAAACTAAGACAACAGTGTAAAGCAACTATTCGCCGATAAAGGGGAATTAGAAAAAAAGAAAAGCCTGGACTCCAAATGGTTACAGCCACAATGTGGTAGAACTTTTATCAGTCAGGCTCCTTGAAGGTCTATGTGGAGCAGAGCTCCCTGCTGACCCCTACTGGTCATGGACAACTTCAGCAAGAAAAAGATTTCGTAGCATTCAACAACTGACATTTCTTAGTTACATTTTGCACAGCATAACCCAGCCCATACAATGTCCAAATATGAGTCTTCTGCATTGGCAGGCAGACTGTTTACCGCTGAGCTACCAGAAAAGCCCATGTATGCATATGTGTGTGTATGTGTATATGTAACTGTATGTGTCTGTGTGTGTATATGTGTGTATGTATGTGTGTTGAGAGCTGGTACTGAGGTGTGTTCCTGCCCCCAAGAAGATTAGGACGAAGTTGGTGCTGCAAAGCCCCGTCTACTGTGAACCCTCTTTCCCATCCTTGCTGAAGCCTGGTGCTACTCCTCCTCTGAGAACGTGGCCTCCTCATCCCATTCAAGTCCTCTTGAAGTGGGACTGAGCCCCAGCTTCCCTTCTGCTTTACCCCCAGAGACAGGCACACACTGTTGCTTTAAGGGGCTCCTCGGATGCTCTGGGCAAGCAGAAGGCAATGACAAATGGCTAGGGGTGGGTGGAGTGCAGAGTTTCCGGGACTCACAGAGTTCTCATTATAGTCCGGATCCTAGGTCTGTGGTTCCTGACTCCTGCGAGTGGGTCTGGACAGATGCTTCCCAGGAAGCCCTCAAAAGCCCACAGTCCCCTGCAGAGCCATAAGGATCCCCGCTCCCAAATGGACCACTTGCCTCATAATCCCCAGGCATCCTGGTCCCCTCGGGGCTGGGTATGAGGGCTCAGTGCCAGGCACCACTGGCATCTCCCCAGATCCTCTGACTCCAGGTTCCAAACCTCAGCATTTTCTGCCAGATGGGGCGCAGTTCTAATTCAAGTAAGCTGTGCCCCCATGAAGGTATGAGCCAGCGGAAGACAGGAAGAACTGAGAGATAAGACTTTAAAAGCTTTGAGCTTGAGGTAGGAAAGGAGAGAGGCTGAAATGAAATCTAAGGCCACTCAAATCTCTGTCTGTCATCAATTCTTATCTTCTCCCCTAAGGCTGATGAATTTGTCATTGAAAAGGGTCAGCCAGACAGTAGTGGAGCGAGAGTTCTGGGTACCCTTTACTGTAATTTCTATTGCCATGGTCACTGCCGATGTCCCTTCTATGACCTGCCTCCGGAGAGCCTGAACATTCAGAATGCAGGGCAATGACCTGCCGTCTCTACCTACAGAAGAAGGAGGGGACCCCAGTTGTTTGTGTCTGCTATTCTTGTATCCTGTGCCTGGTAATTTCATATTCCCCGCAAGCCTGCCAAAGAATGACAAATATTTCTCTCATTGTCTCTCCCTCCCTATCCACACACACATATGCCTCTTCCCTCTTGTCTCTGACTCTGCTTCTGTCTGTCTCTCTCTCTCTCACACACACATACATACACACACTCATATAACAAGTATCTACCAGGTTGCCATCGTAGATTCAGTGAATGAAGAAGACAGAGTCTGTGTTCTCGCAAAATGTATAATCCAGTGGTTACAGTTGCATTAAAGAAATGTGTACATGCCACAGAGAAGAACAAAACCTGACCCCATGTTGGGTCTGTTTCTACTTTAACCTTAGCTTCCTGTTGCTATTGGTCCTCTCAGCACTGAAAGGATGCTGTCTATAGCTCTAAGCACATATAATGGCCTGCCTCAGGGAACCCTGCTGCTCTGCCTGATGTTAAACTAAAGTGCCTTTGTTCAGCCCCCAGGGAGACACCCTGACCCTGCCCATCTGTGAGTGGCTACAGGAAAGAAGGAATTAACACGTCCCCATTTAACACATCCTGTCCCCAGTGCTGGCCAAGCCAGGACATGTTTTGTAAGACTCAACGACCGTTTTACTTTACCACCTCACCTCCTGCCCTTCTCTGTTCTATAAAAAATCCAGACCCTGGTAAGATGGTACTCTAGGACACTAGTCCACCATCTTTTCAGACGCCTGGCTTTTCAAATAAAGTCACTGTTCCTTGTCTCAGCACCTCATCTCTTGATTATTGGTCTGTTGTGCGGCAAGCAGCTGCTACTGCTGCTGCTAAGTCTCTGCAGTCGTGTCCGACTCTGTGCAACCCCATAGACAGCAGCCCACCAGGCTCCCCCGTCCCTGGGATTCTCCAGGCAAGAACACTGGAGTGGGTTGCCATTTCCTTCTCCAATGCATGAAAGTGAAAAGTGAAAGTGAAGCCGCTCAGTAGTGCCCGACTCTTCAAGACCCCATGGACTGCAGCCCACCAGGCTCCTCCGCCCATGGGATTTTCCAGGCAAGAGTACTAGAGTGGGGTGCCATTGACGAGTTTGCAATTGTATTGTGTCATCATGGAGCATCACAGGGAGGTCTAAGAGAATTTAACAGGATGTGGGCACTTGGGGAGGCTTCCTGGAGGCAGTGACATTTGTGTGGACACTTACAATGAGAAGGAGTTATTAATAGAAGACAAGGATTAGGGAGAGGGAGGTAGCAGCATATGTGAAGGTCCTGAGGTATCAATGAGCTCCACGTGGCAGGGAAGCAGCTGAAGGAGGGCTAGGGTAGAAGTGGGCATGGCAGGAAATAAAGCCAGAGCGGGGAGCAGAGGTCAGACACGAATGACCTTGGAGGCCCCACAAGGATTTCGCCCTCATTCTAAGAACAGTAGGTGGCCTGAGCATGGTTCTAGGAAGAGGGACACTTGGTCAGATTTCCATCTTTTTAAGAAAATTTATTTATTTATTTATTATTTTATTATTTTGGCCATACTACACTGAATTTGAGATCTTAGTTCCCTGAGAAGGGATCGAGCCTGAACCCCTGCAGTGGAAGCAGGAAGTCCTTACCATTGATTGGACCACCAGCGAAGTCTCCATATTTGCATCTTAAAGCCACCTGGGGAGAACTACAGGAGAGCAAGGTAGACGCAGGTGTCCATTCAGAGGGACCAAGGTGGCAGTGAGGATGGAAGAAGAGAAGAGGGACATTCAGACATGCTTGAGTAGAGCTAATGGGACTCGGTGGGAACTAGTTTTGGGTGTTTCGAGAGAGGGGCCTGCCAGGGACAGTGCTCAGGGTTTTAGCTTGAGCCATCAGGTGAGGTTCGGGCCGAGAAGTCCTTCACTGAGGTCACGAGTGGATCTGGGGACAATTGATCATTGTTCAGACTTGACATGTTAGGGTGCCTGTGAGGTACTCAAGTGGGGATTTCTGTGAGGTCCACGGAACAGGCGCTCAGAAGACAGGCAAAATTGTGGGGATATGTGGGTAACTGAAGTCCTGCAGCAGACTGACTGCCTGGGGGACAGCAGAGACTTCAAGAAGAGGGCTCCAGGGTTTACTTCCTGAGGGAGGAGGATGAACTGGCTAAGAAGAGGGGCATAGAGTGGCAGAGGGCAATCTTGGGGAAGGTGCCAACCACACCAAGGGAAGTTCTTTCAAGAAGGAGGATGTGTTGGACGCCATCGAGAGCCTGGAAAAGCAAGTCAGTGTAGATGGATAAGCAAGCCTGGGGCTCAGCATGTCAGAGTTGTGAACAGTCTTGAATTTCCGCTAGAACAAGTGTGGTGGGGGTAATGGAGGGAACAAAGGCTGGAGCTGGCAGAGGAGTGAGCAGGAGGGTGTGGATAGAGGAACTAAGGTCTTGACAGCTCTCCAGAAGTGATGAAGGTGGGGGAGCACAAGGACTTCAGGAAAAGGGCTTCTTGTTTATTTCACTTGCTGGATTTTTGTTTTGTGTGTGTGTGTGTTTTTTTCATCTGAGCAGTTAGGAGGCTGGATCCAACAAAGAGGGAGAGGCTGGTGAGGATAATGGGGGATTCTAGAACCCTGAGAAGGCTGGGAGTGGGGTGCAGGGGGAGGGGCTGATTGCTACTGGGAGGTGGGGGTTGAGGGGGCTCCCCTATGGGATCAGGGTGGGAGGAAAAAGCCCGAGAGCAGATGAAGGCAAGTCTGTGGATGCCAAGGAGGTTCCTGTCTGGTGGCTTCTGTCTTCTCTGTGAAAACTGAGGCCAGCTGATACTCAAAGAGTGGGGGAGACAGAGGAGGGGGCAGAGGTTTTAAAGAATAAAGAAAGTATGAAACTGGTGAGTTTCAGCTTTTTCATAAGCAAGGTTTAGGGATAACGAAAGGACTCCTGTTATCACAAATGGCAAAATTTCATTTTTTATGACTGGGTAATATTCCATCCAGGCTTCCCAGGTCGCTCAGCAGTAAAAAATTTGCCTGCCAGTGCAGGAGATGAGAGTTCAATCCCTGAGTCAGGAAGATCTCTTGGAGGAGGAAATGAAAACCCACTCCAGTATTCTTGCCTGGAGAATCCCATGGTCAGAGGAACCTGGCGGGCTACAGTCTATGCAGTTGCAAAGGATTCAGACATGCCTTAGCAACTAAACAACAATATTCCATTGTGTATATATACCACATCTTCTTTATCCATTCATTTATCAATGGGTACTTAAGTGGCTTCCATATTTTGGCTTTTGTAAATAGTGCTGCAATCAATGTTGAGGTGCGTATATCTTTTTCAATCATTGTTTTCATTTTCTCTAGATAAATGCCCAGAAGTAAAATTGCTGGATCATATAGTACTGTTTTTAGTTTATTGAAAACTATACTGTTTTCCATAGTGGCTGCACAGTTTACATTCCTAGGCACAGTGCATCAGTGTTCCCTTTTCTCCACATCCTCCCCAGCACTTGTTATTTTTTGTCTTTTGTATGATAGCCAGGCTGGCAGAGGTGACGTGGTACCTCACTGTGGTTTCGATTTGCATTTCCCTGATAATGAGTGATGTTGAGCATCTTTTCATGTGCCTGCTGGCCACCTGTATGTCTTCTTTGGAAAAATGTCCCTTCAGATCCTCTGCCCATTTTAAAAATAGTTTTTGTTTTTTTTTTATATTGAGTTGTATGAGTTCTTTATATATTTTTATTATTGTTTTGTTTTAATTTTTTAAAGTTTTTTTTGACGTGGACCATTTTTAAAGTCTATATTGAATTTGTTACCATATTGCTTCTATTTTATATTTTGGCCATGAGGCATGTGGGATCTTAGCTCCCCAACCAGGGATTGAACCCACACCCCTGCATTGGCAGGGGAAGTCTTCTAATGTCCAAAGTCTTCCAGTCTTAACCAGTGGACCCCCAGGGAAGTCCCTGTCTATTTGGGGTATCAGTTCATCAGATTTTGGTTGCAAGTATCTGCTCCCGTTCAGCAGGTTACCTTTTCATTTTGTTGACGGTTTCCTTTGCTGTTCTCAAAAACTCAATTAGCAATCAAGTTTAGAATAAAAACAGGGAAATTTGTTCAGGCCTGCCTGAGGTTGATAAGCCAGAGACAGACTCTCAAGAGGCTCTTAGAACTATTGTGCCTGTTAAAAGTCAAAAGCACAAAATGTTCATTTTCTAGATAAAGGATCATTCATCAAGATGACATACTGATATTTACATAAAGTTCACCAAAGACTCATAGTCCAGGGAAGCATGGGTATTTCAAGCGAGCAGCAAGTCACCATGACCCCCTACAGAGCTGGGAAAGAATGTCTTTCTTTTCAGAAGTTCATTGCTGGCATCAGAAGGAAGGAAGAAAATTGATCTTCAAGCTTGAGCAGGCACTCCCATCTCTGAGGAGGTCTGGTTAATGTGTAACATAGATGCACACTGCATATTAGGGAGGGAGGGCAGAGGCCCACAGGCACACACAGAGAATTTTATGCTTAATTTTTCTTTGTCCTGCCTTAAAGTATAAATTTGATTTCATCACTGTGCAAAAGCTTTTCAGTTGGATGCTGTTCCATTTGTTTATTTTTGCTTTTGTCACCCTTGCCAAGGAGACATAATCAAAAAAATATATATATATTGCTAAGACTGATGTCAAAGAACTAACTGCCTGTGTTTTCTTCTAAGAGTTTTATGAACCTTGAAGGTATTATGCTCCGTGAAATAAGTTAGACAAAGACAAACGCTGTATGATTTCACATATAGGTGGAGTTTAAGAAACAAAACGAATGAACAAAACAGACTGAGACTCGGAGATACAAACTGATGATTACCAGAGGGGAGGACAGTGAGGGTGGGCAAAATAGGTGAAGGGGACGGAGAGGTTCAAATTTCCAGCTGTAAAATAAAGAAAGAAGTCACGCGATGTGATGTATAGCATGCGGAATACAGTTAACTGTTGTTTGTCAGTCGCTCAGTCCTGTCTGACTCTTTATAAAAATAAACAAGTAAAGTAGGCAGAGTCTTAACTGCTGGACCGCCAGGGAAGTTCCGGCAACTGCATCCTTGAGAGAATGTTGTACAGACAGCCCCAGGGTCTGTGACAGTTGTTGCCATGGCAGCAGAGATTGGATCTTTGGGGTCTGGACTTAGCAAGAATGTTAGGCTCCTTCTCGATCTTGCTGTGTTATTACCCTTGCTCTACATCACTTCTCACACATCCTGGGGCTCGTGGGAGCCAGCAGAGTCTCCCCCGGTTGTTGTCAGCACCAGGCCATATGGTGGGAAGAACAGTGAATTCCCCGTGTGGCTGAGCTAGTTCAGTGTGCTTTTCTGTTAAGTGGAGGAACATAGCCACCTCCTTCCAAATGCCATGGAAACAGGCCACATAGCGTGTACTCTGCCCTGGAGAGTGGGCAGGGGTCCTCTCACAAAGACACTACCTGTCATACAGACAAATAGAAACTAAAATCCTCCCTGTTTTATTGATCAGCTCTTCTGTATTAGACACCACTGGGGCAATAGACAGAAGTAAGACTGTCCCTGGAATTAAGGAACCAATTGGGGAGGCAGACACATCATCAAGTGATGTTCAACAACAGGGCGTTAAGTTCTGGATGACCGAGAAGACGGAGCATAAGATTACATCACCAACCCTCTACTGGGTCTTCCAGGCACCTCTCCATCACTCGCTTCCATTCTCGTGTGTTCTCTGTGCTTTCTCTCTATACCTTTCCCTCTATTTATTGCAATCTGACTTCCCACCCGTAACTCTCCAAAAGGCTTATCTCACCTATGGTGTCCATGACCTTAAATAACTAAATCCAACAGTCCTAATGTTTTTTTTTCCTTCCCTTCTTCCTTTCTTTTCTTCTGTCAACATTTAGCTCAGTTTCCATGTTCTCTGTTTCACCCAGCTTGGACTGCTATAAAAAAATGCTGTAGATTGGGGCACTTGAACAACATGCGTTTCTTTCTCGTGGTTCTGGGGACTGGAAACTCCAAGATGAAGGTGCTGGCAGGTTCTCTTTCTGGCGAGGGTCTTCTTCCTGGGCAGGCAGACGCCACCTTCTTCCTGTGTCCTTCCTTGGTGGAGAGTGAGCTCTGGGGTCTCTTCCTCTTCTTATAAGGCTGCTAATCCCATCCTGGGAGTTCTACTCTCATGGCCTCATCTAAACCTAATTCCTGGACTCCTCAGGTGGTCCAGAGGTTAAGTATCTGCCTGCCGAATACAGGGGTCACAGTTTCGATCCCTGGTCCTGGAAGATCCCACATGCCTTGGGGCAACCAAGCCTGTGTATGACAACTACAGAGCCTGTGCTCTACAGCCCATGCTCCACACGGGAAACCAGCACGATAGGAAGCCCTTGCTCTGCAACTAGACAGTAGCTCCCCATCACCGCAACTAGAGACGGCCGGAGCGCAGCAGTGAAGGCCCAGCACAGCCAAAAATAAAAATTAATGAATAAAGCACTTAAGAATAAAAAACAAACCTAATCACCTCCCAAAGGCCTCACCTCAAACTATTATCAAGTTGATATTCTACACGGAAGTCTGAGATTTAGGTTTATGAGGCCATGAAAGTAGAGTCCCCAGGATGGGATTAGCACGCTTATACCTAGAGGAAGAGACCTCAGAGCTCACTTTCCTCTCCCAAGAAAAGACACAGGAAGAAGGTGGTGTCTGCCAGCCCTTAGTCAAACTGAAGGTTAGGGCTTCAGCATGTGAATTTGAGGGGACACAAATGTTCAGTTCATGGCACCTTCCTTATTCCATTGACTCCACGTTGTCCATCTCCTGTGGCTTTCCTCCTCTTCGGTAACTGTCTTAGGCTGCCCAGTTGGCGTGTCCTTCTTAGGGACGGAAGCTCCCTGGGCAGGGGCTCAGTCCTGGGCCCTGTCCTTGCCTCATCCATGCACCATCCCTTAGACATCCTGCTCACTCTCAAGGCTCCAATGACCATCTCCGTGCTGACAGCTCCCAACAACCAAGCTACCCTCTCTCCCGACCTTCAGACCCACTCCTCCAAACACCACTGGCTGCACATAAGCCCACTCTATCGCCTCGTGTCTAAGACTCAACTGATACTTTCCCTCCCTACCCCAGCTCCTCTCTTCTTCCCAAGTGTTTTGTCTTTGTTGGTGGCACCACACCCACCCAACTTCTCAAATCCAAGATGTGGAAGTCATTCGTGAGCTCAACTCTACTCCTCACTCTCAACAATCAAGCCTGGGTATTTGCTCATTTCCCTCCATCCCTGTTGTCCGCCCATCATCCTCTCTCTCCCAGATAATTGCAGCAACCTCCTAACTTTTATTTTCAGGTTGGCCCTTCCCATTCTTCATCATGTGGTTGAAATAATCTTTCATAAATCAAATCATTTCACTCTCTTGCTTAAGTCCTTTAAATGGCTCCAATTGCCATTGGAGTAAAGCAAAATCTATTATTATAGAGGTATTTTAGGACCTTACTGAAATCCACATTGAGTTCTGTCTTGGTCCCAGAGGAAATTTCAATTTATTTACAGCATAGAAGTAAGGAGAGGATTTCAAGACTGGAAGACTTGAGACTAGAGAAGAGCTTCTTTTTTTTCCCTGCCACCTCTTCACCCTCCACTAGAAGCAAGATCAAACACCATTCAGATGTTATTCACCCTGATTTCAGTCTGATGGTGAAGGGATTTTTGTTTATAATCTGGGAATTTTGGACACATATATTTTTTGAAGGAGGATGGTCCCTCCTGGAAGGCCTTGCCTACAGCTGGAAAACTGCCCCCAAGCTAGGGGATATTTTAGCTCCTTCATCACTTCCCCTGAGGCTGAAATCGTTGATTATCTAAGATGAGATAATCGGAGGTCAGCCTCCCTGACTTCATACCAGGGGGTTCGGTGGGAAGGGTTTTGTCCTAGGATTGACAGTGAACAGAAGCATGATTTCTACACAAAGAAAATTTTAAACATTTCATGTTCTGTTTGCTGTAGTATGTGAAATACACCTTTTCTGAGGAGGTTTACACTTATCTTGCCATTGCTTGTTCAAGTTCAATAACACAATGCGATGCAAATCCTATGGCCAGTGTGGAACTTGTATCCAGAACATATTAAAAAACTCCTGCAACTCAACGATAAAAGGACAATCAAGTCAATTAAAAATGGGCAAAGAATCTGAATAGACTTTTCAGCAAAGATATGTGCAAGATAGAATATTTATTTGTCTATCTATCTGTCAGTCTTCATCACCATTTCTCTGTTCAAGATGGTCAAGAAGCACATGGGAGAACTTTGAAAACATTATGCTGTGTTTTAGAAGCCAGTGGCAGATGGCCTCGTGTTGTATGATTCCATTTATCTGAAATGTCCAGAACAGGCAAATCTGTACTTTCTAGGAGCTGGGGGATGGCTTAGAAGAAAATCAGGAGTGACCGCTAGTGGGTATGGTGTTTCTTGGGGGGATAACGAAAATATACTGAAAGTAAACAGTTAGCGATGGTGGCGCAACTTTGAACATACTGAAATCCCCTGAATTGTATACTTTTAAAAGGATGAGGGACTTCCCTAGTGGTCCAGTGGCTAAGACCCCATAGTCTCAATGTAGGGGGCCAAGGTTCCATCCCTGATCAGGGAATTAGATCCACATACCACAACTGAGAGATCACATGCTGCAATTAAGACCTGGTACAGCCAAATAAAGGAATATTTTATAAATTTTAAAAAAGGAGGAATTTTGTGGTATGTAAATTACATCTCCTAGGGGCAGTGTTAAAAAATCTGCCTGCAACGAAGGAGACCTGGGTTCCATCCCTGGGTTTGGAAGATCCCCTGGAAAAGGGAATGGCAACCCACCCCAGTATTCTTGCCTGGAGAATCCCATGAACAGAGGAGCCCAGTGGGCTATAGTCCATGGGATCACAGAGTCAGACAAGACTAAACGACCAACACACACACACACACACACATGCACACAAAGTTATATATATAAAAAGAGTGACTGGGACAGTGTTGAACCAAGTCATAGAAGAGTGAGTAGGATGTGGGGGGAGTCTGTGGGGAGACCTGGAACATTCTGACTATGTGGGTGGCTGGGGTAGGATTGTGTCCTGGCAGGATGTTCTTGGCCAGGATGTGTGGATTGGGTTTGGACTGGGAGGAGGTGGGGACCATATTTATCAGGATGAAAGATATGACCTCTATGCTTAGTGAACTGGAGAACTTCCTGGTCCTGACCTTAGCACCCTCTGCCATGTGCCCAGCTGAAGAGGCGTCCCAGGCACTGAGAAATGACTCACTCCTCTCCATGCTCATGGTCCTCGTGAAGATGGATTATTCCCCAGCTGCTTGTACTGTCAACACCATCTGGGTGGTGGCCTGGGTCACAGCTCTTCTTCCCTGAAAGGATCCCAGCAGTGTGCGGGTCCATGGGCCCTGGGTCCTGGCCACGAGCTGATTGGTCTGCAGTCACTACTGACCCCAGCCGGGGCATTTGAGTGTCTGTCTGGGACGCAGACACAAAGAGATACAGGCGGGGTCTGTCTGTGGCAGTGGCCTTGAGATGAATCTCAGATTTCTGGGTCTCAGGTTTCTGACACTGCCCTGGCCCTGCCCTTCCTGAAGCCTGGCGGTAGAGGGGCGGTGGGTAGAGGTGGGGTGAGGGGTCAGCTATCCCACAGATGCCTGGGGCCACCCTATCTCTTCCAGGATATCCTCTTCTGAATGTCCCCCATGGGCTGGAGAGGTGTCATCCTCCAGACAAGTCTTCAGGGCAGTTGACCCCATGTGGCCTTGAAATAGAGTAGGACCCTGCGGTCCTTGTTCCTCCTATGTCTTACGTCTGCCTTTTGCCTGTGGAAAAACTTTAGCCAAAGAATAAGCTTAATCAGAGAAGTGAGAACATGCAGACACAAAGGAAAGCAGTCGAAGCAGGCCAGTGCCCACTGTGTTCTGGAATTGGGCATCTTTGTGATTTTGTCTTCGAATCCCCTAAGCCTAGCATCTGGGGCCCATCAAGATACATCCTGAAGGACTTGGCACTTCTTTTTTTTTTTTTTTTCAAGATTTATTTATTTACTTATTTTGGGTTGTGCTGGGTCTTCATTGCTGCACAGGCTACCTTCAGTTGTGGGGAGCGGGGGCTCCTCTCTAGTTGTGGTGCTCGGGCTGCTCTCTGCAGTGGCTTCTCTTCTTGCAAAGCACGGGCTCTAGAGTGCTTGGGCATCAGTAGTTGTGGCTCATGGGCTTAGTTGCTCTGAGACACATGGGATCTTCCCGGACAAGGGATCAAACCTATGTCTCTTGCATTGCAAGGCAAATGCTTAACCACTGGACCACCAGGGAGGTCCAGGACCTAGTATTTCTTGATTGTGATTATGAAGGCACCACATCTGGCTCCCTGTCAGCCTATGGTCCAGAAGACCTGCACGCCCCTCTTGTGGTTCAGGAAGTGCATCCCCTTCTCCGCTGCAGATCAGTATCTGTAGAGAGCTGCTGAGACCCACAGTGGACCCACCATAGATGCAGCGAGAGAACCAGGTACAGTGAGGCCATCTATGTGGGTGAGAGGGATAAACCATCAGCCTGAAGGTTTAGTTTGATGTAATAGCACCAGATCTATGGAGTGCCACAAGTCAAAATTCTTGGGAAAAAAAAAACACAAAAAACCATCAGGAGTCTGAAGTGAACTTAGTCACGTTGTCAGGGCTCGGAAAGGCCCCAGAGGCTACTCTGTTATTCATCCAGGTCCTGGGAAGGTGCTGCCCAGAGTGACTTGGAGGGAGTGACAAGTGTGGTCGGGGGTGATTCTTGGTCTTCTAATTGATCCAGGAAGTTGTTTTGAGACAAACCTAAGACCTGGGATCCTTCACTGCAATGTTTGCACCTAGACACACCTCTCTTCCAGCAATAAAATAGAAAGAAATTGTAGGGGACTAAAAATAACCATGTGCATGAGCAGTTGGGGCAGACTCTGCACCTCGGAGAAGGCAATGGCAACCCACTGCAGTACTCTTGCCTGGAGAATCCCATGGATGGAGGAGCCTGGTAGGCTGCAGTCCATGGGGTTGCTAAGAGTCGGGAACGACTGAGCGACTTCACTTTCACTTTTCACTTTCATGCATTGGAGAAGGAAATGGCAACCCACTCCAGTGTTCTTGCCTGGAGAATCCCAGGGACGGGGGAGCCTGGTGGGCTGCCGTCTGTGGGGTCACACAGAGTCGAACACGACTGAAGCGACTTAGCAGCAGTAGCAGCAGCAAAGATACAAAGAGACCAAAAAACCCAACTGTCACTTCTGAAGAGCCAGGAGCAAAAGCAGGGTACTGCACATGCCCGCTGTACACATAGCACCACCTAAGAGGTGGGCAGACCACCTAAGTCACTCCTCCAGCCTGATCCTTGGATACACCCCTACCCTCACCCTATATAAGAAACAAGCTCGCCACCCCTCCTCTTGGGGAGCAAGCAAGCAAAGGACCCTGTTGTTTGTTGTCCCTACTTTCAGCCGCAGCAGGGACCCCAATAAAGCCTCGCCCGAGTTTCTTCTCTGCCTGTAGTCAATTTCTATTGATTAAGGAGGCCAAGAACCCTGAGAAGTAATAGTTCATCTGGAGGACTTTTAGCATTGGAAGTGTGACCCCATCAACTGAATCATGTGTGATGTCAATTCCAGGACCTAACGGAGTGGGCGTGGGGGTGGAGCATGAGTGGGGGCTACACACGGGATCAGGGTCACCACGTTTCTCAAATATGACTTGGCATATTCTTGCCAAACGAGATACTTACACAGATGCATTGTGTTTTTGTGTACATGTTTTAAAATGTTTTCATTAAATGTAAACATTTAAGGTAGACTATAATTTCCCTGAATCCATTCTGATACTTTTTCACTTTTTTCCAGATACTGGCAGCCTTTAAAAAATAAAAAAGCAATTGGTTTGAACCCTTCTCAACAATGAGTGGTCCTCCCAAATTATATTAATCAGTCATCAAGTATTCAAATATTCATATAACACCCACTGGGTGCAAATATGAGCGAGAAATATAAGTTATGCAAATTAGACATTTCAGTCATTTAAAAATAATTTCCTACCCATATGGGCCCTGTTGTTTTAAGTTTCAACCAAATGATAGCACTTGTCATTGGCCCACCGTGCTGTTTCGCTTCCCCATGATTGCAGCCAGCCTGAGTTGTTTAAAGGCCAAGGAAGTTTTTGAGTCTCCACGTGCAGGAGGCCTGGTCTGAGTGGGAGCCCCTGGTCCCTGCACGCCCGTCTTTGACATCAAAGCAGTCTCACTTCTTGGAAAGTGAGAGAAGGGGGATTTGGTAAAAGTGACGATCTTTTTTTCCCCTCAACTTTTTATTTTCTATTAAAGTATAGGCAATTAACAATATTGTGATTGTTTCAGGTGGACAGCAAAGGGGCTCAGCCATGCATACACATGTATCCATTTCCCTCAAACTCCCCTTCCATCCAGGCTACCACATAATATTGAGCAGAGTTCCCTGTGCTATACAGTAAGACCTTATTGTTGTCCATTTTAAATATAGCAGTGTGCACGTCCATCCCAAACTCCCTATCCCTCCCCCACCCTTCCCTGCTTGGTAACCATAAGTTAGTTCTCTAAGTCTGTGATTCTGTTTCTGTTTTGTAAATAAGTTCATTTGTATCATGACTGTCTTATTTTATACTTCCTCTTTTATGCTTTCCTCTCTTTTCCAACTGTTATTTGTTAAATGCTAATATTTTTTCTTGCTGCTTTTTTCTTTATGCAGATTAGAAGCTATGTATCTTATTTACGACACTAGTTATTATGTTTAAGGAAAAAACACATTTGAACTTGTCTTTACTCCAGTGAAAAATAACTCTAAGTAAAATAAGAAATTTGATATGCCTTTAAATGTCTCATTATCTCCCCCAACATTTAACATGATATTTTCTTGGAATAATCTATCTACTCTTTTAGCCCCAGGTTATTATTAACAGCCTCTTTTTTCCTAAAACTTTTTGAGGATGTATATAATGTCTGCATTCTCCAGTGTTCTTGCCTGGAGAATCCCAGGGACGGGGGAGCCTGGTGGGCTGCCATCTGTGGGGTCACACAGAGTCGCACACGACTGAAGTGACTTAGCAGCAGCATAATGTCTGCATTAAGTTAATATTCGTGTTAATGGGTGGTTTTAAACTTAACTACACATTTTATAGCTTTCATACATCATGTCTTTTATAATTTGTCTCCTCCGTGCCTGCGGGCTTCATTCTGACCCTTTTTAGGGGATGTGGGGAGTGGATCGATTGTGCACTGCTGCACGGTGCTTCCTATGTTCACACCTGTGTTGTGGCTCACCTGGGTGGAGTGTCATTCTCCTTCCCTTGACCTTGGCTTTGCTGTGTGTCTTGTCGTGGCTGGCGGTACAGTGGCTGAAATGCAAAAAATATCAGTTCTGAGTTTGGACTTCAAAAGTCTTCCCTCTTCTGCTTCTCCTCTCGCCCCTTGGGCCCCAGCAGGGGAAGAGAGGTCCTGGCTCACCTGCTGGTCCCAGGGAGGAGACGTGGCAGAGCTCCCCATGGCCTGCAGAGCTCCCCATGGCCTGCAGACCTCCAGTGAGGAGCAGTGCTGTCCAGTCACATCCCTCCAAGACCAGCCAGGCCCAGTGACCACAGATGCCTGCAAGGAGACACAGGATGCACAGTGGGTGGAGACCAGTCTTGACACGTTGTCTTCAGAGCTGCCTCCATGGGAAAGCTCTGCTAGCTGGGCCAAGGTGAGACTCACCTGGGCTAACATAATTCTGCCATGATGGGGAGTAACTCCCAGGACAAGGGCCAGTGTGTGATGGCTTTCTCCTGAAAACCAGGAAAACTAAAAACACACTGCTCTCAGTATAACCCCGCTGTTGAAAGTTCTCTGACAATCAAGGAAGAAAAAAAACTTAAAAAATTTTTATTTATTATTTATTTGGTGCCCTGGATCTTGGTTGCAGCACACAGAATCTTTGATCTTAGTTGTGGCATGTGGGATCTAGTTCCCCGACCAGGAATTGAACCCAGGCTCTCTGCATTGGAAGTGAGGAGTCTTAGCCACTGGACCACCAGGGAAGTCCCAAGAAGTGAAAGAAGCTTGATCTTGAAGAAGGAGAAGGAAAAATTACCATGACTTATTTACAGGTAATACAATTACCTACTTAGAAAACTGAGAGAAGAAATCGAAAAACTGGAAAAATTAATTTAAAGTGGCTGACTACAAAATAAACATTCAAAAATCCATAATTGTCCTGGTAATAATTAGATAAGAAATATCATGGACTCTGAGCAAATAACAACATAATTTATAAAATGCTTAAGAGGAAACAGGATGAAATTGGCTGGGTCTTCATTTTTAATAATGTTGTGTTTTTCACTGAGGGACATAAAAATCAACTTGAATAACTGAAGCAAAATGCCTAGGCAGTGAAACAGTTATTCCAAGATATTAATTCTCTCAAAACCAATTTATAAATCTAATGTTGATTCTAATGAAAATACAAGATCATTTCTGAACTTGTCAAGTAGATCTAAGTTCATTTAAAGGAATAAATGCTCACAAAGAGCCAAGACATTCTTGAGGAAATAAAAATGCCAGTGCTTGTGCTATGAGCATTGGCTGAAAGCTATGATAATTAAACAAGTCTGGTTATAGTTCAGAAATAGGCAGATAAACATAAAGAAACTAAATGCTTCAAGGAAATTAGTATTGAGAAAGATGGCATTTCATAGCAGTGGTCAAAATAATGTTAGTTTTTTAAAAAAGGAAAAGTTCCACTGTTGGTAGTAATGTAAATTGGTGCAGCCACTATGGAGGGTCCTCAAAAAATTAAAAATAGAACTACCATATGATCCAGCAATCGCACTTCAGGGTATTTATCCGGAGAAAAAGAAAACAGTAACCCATTTTCACTGCAGCATTATTTACAATAGCAAATCACGGGAGCAACCTAAGTGTCCATCAGTGAATGAATGGATAAAGAATATGTGGTATATGGAATAGTATTCACCCATAAAAGAATGAAATCTTGCCATTTCAACCATGTGGATGAAGCTTGAGGGCATCATGTTAAGTGAAATAAATCAAACAGAGAAAGACAAATACTGCATGATCTCTCTTTTATGAAGAATCTAAAAAGTAAAACAAGAATAAAAAGTCAAACTCATAGAACCAAAGAATAGACTGGTGGTTGCCAGAGGCAGGGGCTTGGGGGGCAGGGAGAAATGAGTGACGTGGGTTAAAGGTAAAAAGGAAAAATAACAGATTTTTTTAAAAAGCTACAGCCAAGACTTTAAACCTGGGGAAAGCACCAAAGGGACGTTACATGCCACGGAAGCAAGTCTGGGGCCTCAGGGGCCTCGGCAGGGGACTCCAGTCTGACTGTCAATATGCGCTCTCCTGGTTGTGTCCGCTCTGGGCAGGCTTGGGCTCTGGTGAGCCCTGGCCTTCAGCCCCTTAAAGGTATGTCTTAGCTTCTGATAATTCTTTTGTACAAAACAGGTGCACAAGAAGTACCCAGCACATTCATTTTGCTAGACAACAAGAAACTAGCATTGTAAAGCAACTATGCGCACACACACCCACATACACACACACCCTGGAAAAAATAGATAACAAACAGGGAACTCTACTCAATATTTTGTAATAACCTATAAGGGAAAAGTATCTGAAAAAGTATACACACATACACACACACACACATACACATATGTAAAAGTGAATCACTGTGCTGAACACTCGAAACTAACAGTGTTGTAAATCAACTCCAATTAAAAAAAGGTTTAATTAAAAAATTTTTTTAAAGTACCCAACACAAAGTAGGTGCTCAGTAAGTGCATCCTAAAGAAAGGAATGAATGAAAATGGATTTCAGCCTTAAATGCTGCTCAGTGAAATATCGATTGATTGATTATATCTTTATTTATTTGGCTACACTGGCTCCTAGTTGCAGCATGCAGGATATTTAGTTGCAGCATGCAAACTCTTAGTTGTGGTATGTGGGATCTAGTTCCCTGAGCAGGGATCGAACCTGGGCCTGCTGCATTGGGAGCATGGAGTCTTAGCCACTGGGAAGTCCCAATGAAATACTGATTTAAATTGGGTTGTTTCCATCGTCAATCTTAGGACTTACGTCTGGAGCCAGAGTTTTCCCCCTTAAATGCAAAAAACCACAAACATAAATTAAACTTGGAAGTATTTTTAATGAGAGATACCTTTGGTAATGTAAGCAAATGAGGAGATAAAAAAAACAAAGCTAGAAACTCTGACATATATATCAGAATTAATTCCAGGTGGATAAAATACGTATATGCTAAAATAAATAAGAATGTTGTTGATTTGTCCACGTAATGCCTTTCTGACTTGTGTTTCCTAGTCTACTTCGTCTATTATGAAATCCTTCTATTATTCCTCTACTATGTTTCTTTAAAAAGTCATTATGCTGTAGTCAAACATACTTCTATTTCAACAGAGACAAACTCAAATAAACAGGCCAATATGCAAACTACAGTTTTGAAAGCAGCTAAAGTGTTGAAGTTTTACAGAGACAGAAACAAATTTCACATTTATTTACCAGCAAACCAGGACTATGGTTGCCTTATGCTGTGATCTGAATGTTTGTGTCCCCAAATTCACACGTTAATACTATTTGAAGAAAATGCAGAAGGAAGAGCTACAGTGCTTTTCATTCCAATGAAATGTTTATTTCCCTGATAAATGGGCTGTTACCACATAACACATTATGGGTCCTCTCTGAAATCATTGCTCATTTTCATCCAAGAGACCAATTTCCTCTACCTTCAGTGCATATCCTCATGGCGGATACTTTCCAAGAGTTTAATAATGCATTTGCAATCTCAGAATCTTCCTCTCCAAGGGACTGTCTCTGTCCCTCAAGCATCAGTGCAACTGTGACCAATGTTCTGTTGTTGTATTTACTCTCAATCACATATGAACATAGTCAAGCACCTGAGTTTTCATGAGCCTCTCCCCTGTTTTCTATCCTCATTTCTGTTAACTTCTCTTTTTGGCAACATCTGAAAAGTGAAAGTGTTAGTCGCTCAGTCATTTCCAACTCTTACTGTGATCCCATGGATTGTAGCCCACCAGGCTCCTCTGTCCATGAAATTCTCCAGGCAAGAATACTGGAGTGGGCTTACATTTCCTTCTCCAGGGGATCTTCCTGACCCAAGGATTGAACCCAGCTCTCCTGCCTTGCAAGCAAGTTCTTTACCATCTGAGTCACTGGGGAAGCCCTGGCAACATCTGAAGTCTGTGTCAACACCCATCCTGCTAATAAAGATGTGCAGATAAGATGCAATGAGCCTTGGGACTTCCCTGGTGGTCCAGTGGTTAAGATTTCGCCTTCCAATTCAGGGGGTGGAGATTTGATCCCTGGTCAGGGAACTAAGATCCGATTTACCTTGAAGCCAAAAAACCAAAATGTAGAACAATATTGTAACAAGCAATATTGTAACAAATTCTATAAAGACTAAAAAAGAAAAAAGAAAAAGATGCAATAAGTCTCAGCCATTTGGGGTATCTGAGGGATAACAATGAAACATTTTCTATATCTTGCAGTGAATTTCATATAATAGATGATTACATGTCACACTCCTCTGCAGAGGATGCTGATTCTACTGTATCAGGAGAGGCAATTTCTGGTGTCAAATGACGTGGAGAGTGAATGCGAGTTTTCCTAAACTTTCTCCTGTATGTTCAACTTTTGCACTGAACTCATTAGAACTGATTTATGGGAAGTCACCAGAGACATTTCCAAGTTGATGAAAAGAAGGTTACATTCATTCGTCAGAAAGACAAACTGAGTGGGTTCTCCGTAAAAAATATACACTCAACAGATAAAAACGCTCAGTACATTTGTCTGTGCCGTACAGTCAGTGCGGCAAAGTAACCCTGTGCTGAAAGGTGTTAAATCACTGACAGACAGGCGCCGTTTTGATTTGGTAGAATTTGTAATGTTTTGCAAAGAGGACGCTTGGTCTGTCGGTCGCCTAAGTGACTTATGTCAGGAAGATCTATGTGCTGATGTCTCAAGGGAAAGACTAGTGAACCATTTCTAAAAAGCTCCAAGTTAGAGTTAAATCCTTAGAGCATCCATACAATAGAACTGGGACTTCCCTGGTGGTCCAGTGGTTAAGACTTTGCCTTCCAATGTAGGGGGTTTGGGTTCAATTCCTCGTCAGGGAGCTAAGATCCCACATGCTTCACAGCCAAAAAAACACAGAACATAAACAACAGGAGCAATATTACAGAAAATTCAATAAAGACTTTAAAAATGACCCACAACAAGATACATAAATAAAAATGTTAAAGAAAAACAAAGCAAACAAAAAGAATAGACCAAAGGCTGAGTTGAATTTGTTCTCAATCTCTCTCTCTCTGCCTCTCTTCCACCCTCCTTTCCATGCTGGTCTGTTTTAGATATTGAGCTAAACAAAGCGCTGGTTGTAACCTCAGCTTAAAGGTCCTACTTTTGTCCTTTGCAGATACTGGCAACAAGCCCGAAGTGGATAACCAAGCACAGATTTGAAGATGTCTATTTGTCTGCAGGAGGCTGCTTTATTTTTGAAACTTTTCATCCATCCATGTTTCCATCCATTTCTTTATGCCCTCACTCACACCTCCATTGTCATTAATTTGTGGCATAGCTCTCCAGAGTGTAGATACAAATGTAAATTTTTAAAGTCTTTCTTGAATTAGTTACAATATTGCTTCTGGGCTTTTTGTTTTGGTTTGGTATTTTGGCCTCAAGGTTTGTGGGATGTTAGCTCCTGGACCGGACCAGGGATCAAACCCTCACCCTCTGCATTGGAAGGTGAAGTCTTAACCACTGGACTGCCAAGGAAGTCCCCACAAAGGTAAACTTGAGTTCACGTTCTCCCTTTTGTACATAAAAGATAGCATATTATTCCTACCGTTCTGCACTTTGTTGTTTTTGGCTCTGATTCAGCAGGAGAGAGATTTATTCCCGCTCCCCCTGCCCCATCCAGTGACAGACTATTCCATCCTGTGGAATCACTACACTGTTTTCAATTTTTTTATAAAACCAGTTTTCTTCTGATGAGCATTTTGGTCATTCCCACTCTTTTAAACTTAAAACTACAGTGAATAGAAACCAAGTTATTCTGTGCCAGTGCTAGAGTATCTGGTATAATTTCCAGAAGTGGAATTGCTGACTGAAAGAGCTAAAGCGCTTATAACTTGCATGAAGAGTGCTACATTCTCCTTCGGGGGCGATGTGGTACCAATTTCTACCGCTTCCCAGTGGCACACGGAGTGCAGGAAGTGGAGAAAGTCGCCCCCTGGTGGAAGCAACCAGGGATACATTATCTGTAGAAAACTTAAAAAGCTGATATTAAAATCAACTGAAATTTGGTGTGTTTTCTTTCTGACCCCATGAACTGACCCCATAGACTGTTGCCTGCCAGATTCCTCTGTCCATAGGATTCTCCAGGCAAGAATCCTGGAGTGGGTTGCCTTTCCCTTCTCCAGGGGATCTTCCCAACCCAGGGATTGAACCCAGGTCTCCTGCATGGTGGGCAGATTCTTTACTGACTGAACTATAAGAGAAGCCTGGAAATTTGACAGTTCCGGATAAAAGACTTCTTGCCTCCCCCAGATCTTTGATTGGTCTAAATTCTAAATAAATTTCAGCAGTCACTGTTGGATTTTAATAATCTACACGTAATCATTGGGTTCTGTCTACGTGGAAATTAACCTGGAAGACTCATAGTCAGGCTGTTAGCCCCTTTCAAAGTCAGCTATTGGTGCAGAATGAGAGGCAAATGGTTACCAAGTCAGGGTATGCTTCTGAGCTGGGGGCCTACTTCTGATGCAGTCCTGTCTTGAGCCCACATGGTCCTCCATATCCTGGGCTTAAACAGTACTTCCCTGGTGGTCCAGTGGTTAAGACCCTGAGCTGCCCAGAGAAGAAATATTGTGTGACATTTCTTAT
The DNA here is from genome assembly GCF_003369695.1 of Bos indicus x Bos taurus. NCBI lineage: Eukaryota > Metazoa > Chordata > Mammalia > Artiodactyla > Bovidae > Bos > Bos indicus x Bos taurus. The sequence continues at coordinate 26,276,371 of NC_040096.1, forward strand.
ATGTGGACTCTAAAAAGAAATGAAAAAAAAAAGAACTTATTTACAAAACAGAGACTCTCAAACTTAGAGAACAAACTTACGGTTGCTGGGGGGAATGGTGGAGGGATAGTTAGGGAGTTTGAATGGACATGTACACACTGCTATATTTAAAATAGATAGCCAACAAGGACTGACTGACTACAGCACAGGGAACTCTGCTCAGTGTTACGGGGCAGCCTGGACGGGAGGGGGCTTGAGGGAGAGCTTATACATGTATATATATATATGGCTGAGTCCCTTTGCTGTTCACCTGAAATTATCACAACATTGTTAATCAGCTATACCTCAAAATAAAATTTTAAAAGACCCTGTTCTTCCAATGCAGAGAGTGTGGTTTTAATCACATGAAACTAAAATGCCATGTGCCCTAGAGTGTGGCCAAAAGATTAAAAATACAAACAAACACAAAACTAGGATTATGCAATGACTGTAAAGATGAAAAAAACAAAACTCAAGTTACTTCAAGTCTGTCCTTCTGTGTGATCACTTAAAGCTTCTACTTGCATTTAAAACTTTATAAAAATTAGTCTTGGAAACAGAAACTGCAGTGTTATTCCCTATTACCAAGACAGATGGATAGGTAAACATTTAAAAATGTTTGTTAATGAAATGAAAAAGCACTGAGCTGTGATATTTGTGTACTGTAGGTTCATGTCTGTGCCTCCTAATCGTTTTTACTGATATGATTCATTAGGGGTGTGAAGTTCAAGAAAGGAAACAAAATAACTGCACTTCTCTTCTGGCCATAATAATAACGCTTCCTTTGACTTCATTTTTACTGAAAATAATTAATATATATAACACAAGAGGTGTTATATTAACATATGATCTTCTCAGGGTGTCAAAATCTGCCTGGTATCTACTTCTCCTCCAGCAAACATGGGGAGGAGCCCAATAATGTCAAAAGTGAATACTGTCATTATGTTGTAGGATGTCTGCCAAGCTGAACATTGGATAAAAACACCTCGGTGTTTTTTTTTTTTTATATTTTATATTTCTCTTATCACGGGTTATGGTGGACATTTTTCCCTATCTTTAAAGGCATCTTCAATTTTCTCCAGCTTTTTTAATTTGGGGCATTCACTTTTCAGTTCTTTTTCTTGTTCCCTCTCCTGTTTTCTTCTGGGAAAGTCTCCTTCAAACCCTGGTACCCAGAACAATGAGACACTTTCAGTGGTTGATCGCTCAATAGAGACCAAGACCATCTGCTCCCTTGTTCTGGACACTGCTTCTATGAATACAACCCCAGCATCCATTATTAACAGCTTCCTCAACTGCTGGCTGATGTTGAGTTTAGAGTTCACCTAACCTCTTAATTCCTTTGGAAATGACACACCCCCTTAACCATATCATCCGTATTTCTGTACCTGTGCACTTAGCTTTTGGAACCCAACCAAGGATGCCTTGTATCATGTGTAAGCTTTATTAGATTTATACCATTATTCCAGCCTGTGGAGATTATTTTGCTCTTTGCTTCTGGCACCTGCGGAAGCCTTTAAGGCTTCCAGCATCATATCAATAGCAAATTGAATAGTCAGAATCATCTGTCCTTATTCTGATCACTAAAAAATGGAGGAGTGATGCCAAGGCTAGACCCTTAGGGAAGATGAGGAGATAAAGTTCCCTTCAGCTGACATTATCTCATGAATGAGCACATTGCAGGAACGAGTTTGACATACTTCTTAGTACTTTATCATTATTTAGAAAGAAATACATGCTTTTCATAGAAAATTTACAAGATACAGGAAAATATAAAGTAGAAAATAAAACCTCCTCTCCAGAAACAACACTGTATCATTGTATAATGTTAATATTTCTTTATAATATGTATCTGTGCTGTCAGAGAGTAACTCCCAGCCACATGTCATTATTAAACCTTGGAAAGTATGCTGGTCCAAACTGAGATGTGATGTGAGAGTAAAATACACTGGAGTTTGAAGACTTAGCATGGGAAAAAAAGGTAAATATTTCATTAACAATTATTTATACTTATTACATTGTTAAAATCATGCTAATTTTGGAATATTGGATTAAATTATATTATTCAATTAATTTGAGTTGCTTCTTTTTACTTTTTTAATTTGGCAACTGCTGCTGCTAAGTCACATCAGTCGTGTCCGACTCTGTGCGACCCCACAGACAGCAGCCCACCAGGCTCCTCTGTCCCTGGGATTCTCCAGGCAAGAATACTGGAGTGGGTTGCCATATTTGGCAACTAGAAAATGTTAACTTATGTGTGTGGCTCATTATATTTCTATTGGACACTGCTGCATATTTTCTGCACACTAGACACTCATGTGCCGTGCTTAGATGTTGTGTCTGACTCTTTGCAACCCTATGGACTGTGGCCCTCCAGGCTCCTCTGTCCATGGGGATTCTCCAGGTGAGAATACTGGAGTGGGTTGCCATGCTCTTCTCCAGGGGATCTGCCCAACCCAGGGATCGAACACAGGCAGATTCTTTTTTTTAGACCCTCATGGTTTGAATATATCTGAGTGACCTTTTTTTATTTCTTAGTTTATTTTTAATTGGAAGATAACTGCTTTACAATGTTGTGTCAGTTTCTACTATAAAACAACATGAATCAGCTATATGTATACGTATACCCCCATCCCTCTTGAGCCTCCTTCCCACCCCTCACCCCCATCGCACCCCTCTAGGTCACCATACAGCATGGAGCTGAGCTCCCTGTGCTGCACAGCAGCTTCCCACTAGCCCTCTGTTTTACACTTGGGAGTGTGTATATGCCAATGCTGCTCTTCCAATTTGTCCTACCCTCTTTTTCCTCCCACTCCAGTACTCTTGCCTGGAAAATCCCATGGACAGAGGAGCCTGGTAGGCTGCAGTCCATGGGGTTGCTAAGTTGAAGACTGAGAGACTTCACTTTCACTTTTCACTTTCATACAGTGGAGAAGGAAATGGCAACCCACTCCAGTGTTCTTGCCTGGAGAATCCCAGGGAAGGTGGAGCCTGATGGGCTGTCATCTTTGGGGTCGCACAGAGTTGGACACGACTGAAGCGACTTAGCAGCAGCAGCAGCTCCTTCCCCCACTGTGTCCACAAATCCATTCTTTACATCTGTATCTCTATGCCTGCCCTACAAATAGGTTCATTAGTTTCATTTTTCTAGATTCCATACATATGCATTAATATACAATGTTTGTTTTTCTCTTTCTGATTTGCTTTGCTCTGTGTGACAGACTCTAGGTTCATCCACCTCACTGCAACTGACTCAATTTCATCCCTTTTTATGGCTGAGTTATTTATTCCATTGTATATATGTACTGCATCTTCTTTACCCATTCTTCTGTCAATGGACATCTAGGTTGCATGCATCTGAGCGACCTTAAATGCTCATGACATGGATGGGTTATCCATGTCTTCTTTCAGGTATGTATCCAATCACATGTGCTAGAGGAAGCAACTTAAAGAAAAATGTCCAATAGCTCGCCACCATCTTAGCCCCTATAACTCTGGTAAGAGCTAAGTCCAAGTGGGCTCAGAGATGCACAGTCATCCAGGGCTGGCCAATGACAGATTCCATCCTCCAATCAGCAGTGAGCATGTGACCCAAGTTAGCACAATTGTAGGCAGCTCCTGGACCTGTACAACTCCCTGAAAAGAGATGCACTGTTTCCATCAGGGTGGCCTGTAGAATAAAACCCTCCATCTGCTGGTAACTGTTGCTAACCACACATACAAAGATAGCGATGGGGAGGGAAGCAGTACAAGAGATGGTTGGGGACAGACCACTTTGTTTGTACACCTGGATACAACCATTCCTGAAGCTGAAATCCCTGGACTTTTCCATTAAGAGTCAATATAGTCTATTTCCCACTTTTCCCTCTTAATTCAGTTTTAGTGACATATCTGTCACTTGCAACCTGAAGAGGCTTAACTAGCACATGTACTGTGAGTCTTTTGTGCAGAAGCAAATGCTTTATCTAGTAAAAGAGTCTGGCACCGGTCCAGCATCTGTAACTTATTGGCATTGCCCCTCTTGACTCATTCTGTCTATACTGTTAATTGCTCTGAAGTACCAAATGCATCTTTTCTTGGGATGTTCATCACCCCACCTTTCTCCGTACACTGTGTCCCAAGCCAACTGCTATGTTGATGATGTAAATGAAGAAAAACTGCAATGTTTTCTTGAGTTTATGCAGTTATTCAACATTATCAGCAAAGATAGAAGGTGGTGAAGATATCAGAACGTATTCCTTGACCAAACCAAGGGTCTGTTTTATCTTTTCTTATCCCTGTCCATGCCCATATTGTTTATTTTTGTTGTTGTTTCATTGCTAAGTCATGTCTGACTCTTTGCCACCCCATGGACTCTAGCCCACCAGCCTCCTCTATCCATGGGAATCTCTAGGCAAGACTACTGGAGTGGCTTGCCATGCCCTCCTCCAGGGGATCTTCCTAACCCAGGTTTCAAACCCACACCTCCTGCATTACAAGTGGATTCTTTACCACTGAGCCACCAAAGAAGCCCCATATTGCTCATACCTGGGGCTATTTGAGATCACGCTATCTGTAAAGAACATTTATGATTATTTAACTCATGATTGTATCTTGAACGATATGACAAATGTCAAAAACATTTGAAATGCAATCTGTAATGACTGATGATAATTTTGTTAACATGGTATCAGTTTCCCCTTCTTTATTCAGTAGAATTTGGGAAAGTGATTCTTAAAATCCAGTTGGATTTTTGGTTTTATGTTTTATAGTTTTAATTGATTCATGAGTGTTAAATGTGGCTCCTGCAATTCCTACTTTTTGGATCATCAGTTCAGTTCAGTTCAGTTGCTCAATCGTGTCCAACTCTTTGCGACCCCATGAATCGCAGCACACCAGGCCTCCCTGTCCATCACCAACTCCCGGAGTTCACCCAAAATGAGGTCCATCAAGTTGGTGATGCCACCCGGCCATCTCATCCTCCGTCTCATCACCCCACCTTTCTGCATACACTGTGTCCCAAGCCAACTGCTATGTTGATGATGTAAATGAAGAAAAACTACAACGTTTTCCTTCTCCTCCTGCCCCCAATCCCTCCCAGCATCAGTCTTTTCCAATGAGTCAACTCTTCGCATGAGGTGGCCAAAGTATTGGAGTTTCAGCTTTAGCATCAGTCCTTCCAAAGAACACCCAGGACTGATCTCCTTTAGAATGGATCATAAATTTTATATATTATGATATGTAATACTATATAATTATGATTATAATTTATATGATCCAAATGGATCTTGTGTTTTTATCATAAAATTTAATGATTTATATAATCATTTTTATAAATGATTAATTGTAACTTGAAAATACGATGTCATGTACAGTTCTAAGTATGATTATGTATATTTGTACATATACATACACACATATATATATACATGCACAGTGCTATTGATTCAATAAGTATTCAACCTCTCAAGTTTCACGTTTGGTCTGTTTTATCTATAATGCATTCATAGTGCTGTGTTAAATCTTCCAATACCAAGGGCAATGCCAAAGGACTTTGTCAAGGCTTTCATTTATGCGTGTTCACTATCAGCCAACAACTTCTAAAATCATTCCAAATAAACATACAGTAAAAAATAAAACAACCCAACCCTGCTTTGCGGGGCACATTTAGCTTCAGGGTAAGTCCCTCAGGCCCTTCTTCTAATCAGAACCCAAAATCATTCTAAAGGGATAATTTGACTCCGATTGTAACTGTGATCTTGGCAAATCATTTAAAAACCATTCAAAGGACTTTCCTGGTGGTCCAGTTGTTAAGACATGTGCTTCTACTCCAGGGTATGTGAGTTTGAACTAAGATACTGCATGCTATAGCCAACTTAAATCTTTAAAAATCATTCAGGAAATATTTATTGAGTAGCCACTCTTTTTTAGGTAATATGCAAGATTTTAGTTCCTCTGTATATCAAATAAGTTTGCTTTGTTTATTTTTATCTTCTCATTTTGTGTATGGCTTCATGGCTATTAAGCTTTTTATTGTTGATTATACCTCTCAGCTTAAAAGACTTCTCACCCGACCTGCCCAGGGTACCAGTTATCAGTTGGTTTCCTCTCAACTTCCCATATTATCCTTACTCTGCTTCATGTCACTGGAGCTGGCTCCTGTAAACACTGGATATAATATGTGTTTGCTGTTGCTGCTTGAATGAAGAATTTTTCTCTCTATCTCTGTAAGTCAAATATTATGCCTTTGTAAGTCAAACACCCCTTTTTCTCAGCACAGTCTGTATGATCGACTCCATACAATGCCCTTGTTATCAATATAGTGACCGTGGTATTCACTAACCGGGCTGTCTATTTCATAAATAACAAACAAACATTTGTTTAGGCTCTTATATGTACACAGCACTGTTGGGGAGGAACCTTGGGAAAGCATTGTAAACTCATTCAATCTAAAGTCTTCACTGGGACTTCCCTGGTGGTCCAGTGGTTAAGACTCCACACTTCAATGCTGGGGGTATGGGTTTGATCCTGGCTCAGACGGTAAAGAATGGCCTGCAATGCAGGAGACACATGTTCAATCCCTGGGTTGGGAAGATCCCCTGGAGAAGGGAATGGCAACCCACTCCAGTATTCTTGCTTGGAGACTTCCATGGACAGAGGAGCCTGGCGGGCTACAGTCCATGGTGTTGCAGAGTCAGACATGACTGAGCAACTAACACTTACACACTTACTAAGGGCTTCCCAGGTGGCACTACTGGTAAAGAACTTGCCTGCCAGTTCAGGTAGACATAAGAGACACAAGTTCGATTCCTGGGTCAGGAAGATCCCCTGGAGGAGGGCATGACAATCCCCTCCAGTATTCTTGTTTGGGAAATCCCATGGACAGAGGAGGGCTGCAGTCCATAGGGTCACAAAAAGTCGGACACAATGTTGAAGTGACTTAGTATCCATTCAGGGAACTAAGATCCCACATGCCAGACCATGCAGCCAAAAAATAAAGTATTTCCTATTTGTCAGACTCTAGCCTGGCTATTCGGAGAAGGTAATGGCAAGCCACTCCAGTACTCTTGCCTAGAAAATCTCATGGATGGAGGAGCCTGGTAGGCTGCAGTCCATGGGGTCACTAGGAGTCGGACGTGACTGAGTGAATTCACTTTCACTTTTCACTTTCATGCATTGGAGAAGGAAATGGCAACCCACTCCAGTGTTCTTGCCTGGAGAATCCCAGGGACGGGGGAGCCTGGTGAGCTGCCGTCTCTGGGTTCGCACAGAGTCGTACACGACTGAAGCAACTTAGCAGCAGCCGCAGCCTGGCTATTGAGGAGATACGAGTGAAGGCAGGTGTGTAGCTTTGGCTGTCTGAGGGGAAGGTAGACAGCACAGAGCCCAGCAGAGGGCAGGGCCCTGGTATTGCCAGTGCGTCAGTGTAGGAGCGGAGTGCATAGGCAGGCCAGACACAGAAGCTGTGTCACACTGTGAACTGCATACATTCGCCAGGGCAGTGGGACCCAGGCCCTTCCAGAGAGAGGCACGGGGGCTTCCAACAGGGACACACCTGCTATATCCCCAGAAGGTGGTCTGCTCCACGCCATTTTTAAGAGACTGTTTCCATGACCAAGAAAGGCAGACCTGACAGCGTACAGGTGGTGATGGGTCATGGTAGTGAGAAGACTTGGGCTTTACGGTCATCCATTGCTTTATTTGTTTTTAACTTTTTATTTTGTATTGGGATATAGCCAATTAACAACGTGATAGTTTCAGGTGAACAGCCAAGGGATTCACCATACACATACATGTATCCATTCTCAGTCATGCATATCCATATACATGTATCCACTCTCCCCCAAACTCCCCTCCCATCCAGGCTGCCGCACAGCATTGAGAGAGTTCTGTCTATACAGCAGGTCCTTGTTGGTTATTCTTTTAAATTATCTTTTTAATTTTATTTTTAAAAACTTTTTGTTTATTTTTTATTGGGGTATAGCCTATTCACAATGTTGTGATAGCTTCGGGTGGACAGCAAAGGGACTCAGCCACACATATACCGTCCAGCCTTTTAGACCAGCGATTTCAAACTCAGAGAGGAAGCCTTGAAAAGTGATTGCAATAGAAAAGGGAAAATGGAAAAGAAATGACTTGTGCCTAAGCGCAAGTGATTCATGGACTGCCATTTAGTTTTTAATTCCCAGCAAGCTTGCTTCATCTTGGTTCCTGTGCCATCAAAGGAAATATAACGTGTGATTTCATCACATTTATTCCCAGTGATGTTAAATAAAGCTGAAAGCTCGGCTGCACATTGATGTGCACTCGGAGCGTGGTCTGAAGCTTAATAAAGCTAATTTAAAAGAACTCAGGCCATAACATTTATCTTTCACCCAAGTCAGAGGAAGAACTTGGATGCATTCTTTTGAGCAAATGCATCCCCTTCTTTAAATAAAGCTGCATGGTTCACTCCAGCTTTATCTGTAAAAATGCATACCTCCTAAAGTTTATAGTTTAATTTCTAATTCTGTGAGAAATAATACGTACACAAATGTAAGGCTTAGAGTCTGTCTAAGTGCAAAATCACAGGAGCCCTAAATTTTAGGGATTAAACTGTCACTTCATCCCTTTCATTTCACAGATGCAGGATCAGGCCTGGGCATGAGAAGTGACTGACCCAAAGTAGACAGTGTCTAGCTCCTTAAGGCCCAGACAAAAGGGGAATTTGGAAAGCAATGAGACACTCTGTTCAAACAAAAGCAAGAACTAAATAAGGCTTCTTCTTCAAACCTGAAATGACTTGAAGTTTAGATTCTAGAGCAATTCAAGAGACATTTTCCGTTAGAAGTTTACTTCATTTGAGGCCATTTGTCTTCCTTCCTTAATCCTCTTGGGCGTGAATTTAATATCTTTACTCTAAAACAAATAGCTCCTGTAAGGCTCAAATGACAAGAAGGATATTACAGTCTACCAAGTCCAATAAGATCATGAATTATTTTGCTGGCCATTCTCTGAGTCGGTTGAAAAGTTATGGGTTGAAAGTTAAAATATTAACTTCTCAGTTGGGTCTGACTCCTTGTGACTCTCAGGACTGTAGCCCACCAGGCTCCTCTGTACGTGGAATTCTCCAGGCAAGAATACTGGAGTAGGTTGCCATTTCCTTCTCCAGGGGATCATCCTGACCCAGGGATCGAACTGAAATCTCCTGTGTCTCCTGCATTGGCAGGTGAATTATTTACCATTGGTGCCACCTGCGGTAAATAACTTCTTACTGACTCTAAAACTAATATATCTTCTTTATAGAGAATTTAGAAAACAGGATTTGGCCACATGTCAGGCTGAGCTTCCATGGAGAAGGTGTCCCTCCTATTACAGCTACATGGAAATGGTAGATAGAATGTAACCAAATGATGGGATGTAGCATTCAAGTTCCCCTCCCCACCAACCCTTCATTGATGTGGAGGAAATTCAACACAACACGCATATGACATAGTGGCAGAAGGGGTTCTCTTATTTGAAAGGTGTCCTCTCTTCACTGTGAACTAGAGCAAAGTAAACTGTTCCAAAAAGGACTCTGAACTCAGATACATGAAAAAGAGGTTTCAGTTTAATTTTACTGGTTTAACTTGCTGCCCCTCCAGATATCTTGAGTTCTCCCTCCTCCCTCCCTCTTTGTCTTCCCTCCCTCCCTCCTGGTAATGAAACTGACTTGGAGGATACAAAGCAGGGAGGGATCAAGAAGATGCTTTGGAGGGGCATGAAGGACTAATAGTTGAATGCCTTCCAGTGATTGGGGGTGTGCTGCTGAAGGTGCTAGGAGAGACGGATGGGGCTATTTCAGAAATTTCCCCTGGAGTTAACACTTCACTTAGCATTCTTCCTGCAGATCCTGACACAATTAAAAATTCTGTTTTCATCTTCTTGCAACTTGTATGAGGCCTGAAGGGATTTTTCTTCAGGGCCATTGAACACGCACAGAAAGATGATTTAGGGAAACATTAAACTGCATGTAAAGTCTTCCTATATTATCTTTCTGATCTACCTCACTGCAAGGAGAAGTTGAGCTCTGTGAGGCAGGCGCTGCCCGAAGGGCACGGCCCCCAAGTCTGCTATCAGAGCCTCGGCTCTCTGAGCAGTGACCATGCCCAGGGAACTGGAGAGGCTGAGGGGCAAGTGGGGCAGGGGGTGGGGAGAATCACAGGCATGGGGAGGGACCAGCCCTGCTCCTGGCCCTTGCCTTGGAGTAGAGCACAGCCCCTCAGGGAACAAAACCCATCCTGGGGTTCTCAGCCCTGCTAGAATGCTGGTGCTCAAGCTGGGAGTGAAAGCCACACAGCGATGCTTCTAGAAACACCGCACATCATATCCACATGCTCATTTTGTTCCAACCTTGGACAAGGAGATCCAACCAGTCAATCCTAAAGGAAATTGACCCTGAATATTCACTGGAAGGACTGATGCTAAAGCTGCAACTCCAATACTTTGGCCACCTGATGTGAAGAGCTGACTCATTGGAAAAGACCCTGATGCTGGGAAAGATAGAAGGCAGGAGGAGAAGGGGACAACAGAGGACAAGATGGTTAGATGGCATCACTGACTCAATGAACATGAGTTTGAGCAAGCTCCAGGAGAGTGGGTGTAGTTCATGGGGTCGGAAAGAGGTGGACATAGCTGAGCGACTGAACAACTCTGTGTCAGGCCTCATTCTGACAGGCAGGGCAATGAACCCAATTCATTAGAGTATGAACCCAGTTTCCACCGAGCCATCAGGGAAGCCCAAAGAAAGAAAATACTAAACTAAAGAAAAGGATCTACATGTGTACCTGTGACTGTATACAGATATATCCAAGCAAGGAAAATGTAAGCAGAAATACACAAATATTTTTGAAAATTGGACACCTTAAGACAGGAAGGATGATTTACATATGAGGAGGTGGTTGCCACAATAACTACTTCTTTTTAAAAAACCTGTATTGTTAAACTTGCCATAGAAACATAAGACTTTATAAGCTGAAAAGCGATATACTTTTAAAGTTCAACAGACATAAGCTTTGAACATATCATTTTAAAAAAGAGTGACATTCAGTTAACATCTTAAAGATATAAATAAACTTATTTTGTCTTAAAAAAAAACTTTTAATTGAATCTGTTTAAATATTTAAAAAGAAAATCTTGTGGTTGGATGCAAAAATTTCAATCAAATGATGAAAATACACAAAAACCATACAAAAGTCAAACCAAGCAGAATTCTATCTTGGTATTTAGAGACAATGACCTCTTCTGGTCTTTATACCTAAAAATGATCAGAGTATTCTGCTTTTTTTTTTTAATCTTTATTGACTTTATTACAATATTGCTTCTGTTTTATGTTTTGGGTTTTTGGTCAAGAGGCATGCAAGATCTTAGCTCTCTGACAAGGCCTTGAACCTGCATCCCCTACGTTGGAAGGTGAAGGCTCAACCATGAGACTACTAGAGAAGTCCTGAGTATACTGAGGATCAAAGCATCATTCTTCAATATCTACTGAGTGTCCATGTCTACTGGTGAGGAAGAAGGCTGGACACCACAGACAATTCAAAATAACATGTGGGCAACTTCCCTGGTGATCCAATGATGAAGACTCTGTGCTTCTAATGCAAGGGCCATGGGTTTGATACCTGGTCAGGAATTAAGATCTCACGTCCTGTATGGCATGGCTAAATCTACTCCCCTCAAACAAAACCAAACCCAAAATAACATGTGGACCACCCCAAGTTTCTTTACTCTGATAGGCACCAGTCCAAACTTCCTGCCCCAGATGCCCTACTAGAAAACCCACCACGGTGTATTCAAGGACATGTTTGGACTGTACATAGAAGCAGTGAACTGGGAGCATGCGGTTTTCCAGGCTTCCCCGGTGAATCAGCATGATAAAGAATCCACCTGCCAATGCAGGAGATGCTGGTTCGATCCCTGGATCAGGAAGAAATCCCATAGACAGAGGAAGCTGGTGGGCTACAGTCCACGGGATCACAAAGAGTCAGACACGACTGAGCGCAACAATAAGCAAGCTCTGTCCCAACCGAATGTGTGGCTTCACATAAAATATCAGACTGGATCTCAGCCACCAGGGGCTTCCACAAGAGAGAGTGGTTATGATGTAGAGGGTGTGGGGGGAGGGAAAACTAATTCATAATTATGACTTAATATCTGTGATATGCATCCTCATGCATGACTTCTTCACTTTCACTGCTGAATATTCATGTATCTTAGTTACAGTTCAGTTCAGTTCAGTTGCTCAGTCGTGTCTAACTCTTTGTGACCCCATGGACTGCAACATGCCAGGCTTCCCTGTCCATCACCAATTCCCAGAGCCTGCTCAAACTCATGTCCGTCTAGTCAGTGATGCCATCCAACCATCTCATCCTCTGTTGTCCCCTTCCCCTCCTGCCTTCAATCTTCCTCAGCATCAGGGTCTTTTCCAATGAATTGGCTCTTCACATCAGGTGACCAAAGTATTGGAGCTTCAGATTTAGCATCAGTCCTTCCAATGACTATTCAGGACTGATTTCCTTTAGGATTGACTGGTTGGATCTCCTTGCAGTCCAAGGGACTCTCAAGAGTCTTTTCCAACACCACAGTTCAAAAGCATCAATTCTTCAATGCTAAGCTTTCTTTATGGTCCAACTCTCATATCCATACATGACTACTGGAAAAACCATAGCTTTGACTATATGGACCTTTGTTGGCAAAGTAATGTCTCTGCTTTTTAATATGCTGTCTAGGTTTGTCATAGCTTTTCTTCTAAAGAGCTAGAATCTTTTAATTTTATGGCTGTAGTCACCATCTGCAGTCATTTTGGAGTCCAAGAAAGTAAAGTCTGTCACTGTTTCCATTGTTTCCGTATCTATTTGCCATGAAGGGACCGAATGCCATGATCTTAGTTTTCTGAATGTTGACTTTTAAGCCAGCTTTTCATTCTCCTCTTTCACTTTCATCAAGAAGCTCTTTAGTTCCTCTTTACTTTCTGTCATAAAGGTGGTGTCATCTGCATATCTGAGGTTATCGATATTTCTCCTGGCAATCTTGATTCCAGCTTGTGCTTCATCCAGCCTGGCATTTCGAACCATGTACTCTGCATATACAGTGATGTGGTATTGGATCATATATATGATGTGGTGTTGGAGAAAGACTCTTGAGAGTCCCTTGAACAGCAAGGCGATCAAACCAGTCAATCCTAAAGGAAATCAACCCTGAATATTCATTGGAAGGACTGATGCTGAAGCTGAAACTCCAATACTTTGGCCATCTGATGGGAAGAACTGACTGATTGGAAAAGACCTTGATGCTGGGAAAGATTGAAGGCAGGAGGAGAAGGAGATGACAGAGGATGAGATGGTTGGATGGCATCACTGACTTGATGGACATGAATTTGAGAAAGCTCTTGGAGTTGGTGATGGACAGGGAAGCCTGGTGTGCTGCAGTCCATGGGGTTACAAAGAGTCAGACACAACTGAGAAGCTGAGCTGAACTGAACTGAATTAAACTCTACATATAAGTTAGATAAGCAGGGTGACAGTATACAGCCTTGATGTACTCCTTTCCCAATTTGTAATCAGTCCATTGTTCCATGTCTGGTTCTAACTGTTGCTTCTTGACCTGCATACAGATTTCTCAGGAGGCAGGTAAGGTGGTCTGGTTATTCCCATCTCTTTAAGAATTTTCCAGTTTGTTGTGATCCACATAGTCAAAACCTTTAGCGTAGTCAGTGAAGTATATGTTTTTCTTAGTTACAGTATATCATAATTTAACTATCCATTTTCCTGTTCCCCTATGAGATATTTCTGGGTTTTAGGTGTTATAATATTACTTGAAATGCTTATATACCATCTCCTGGTGCATTCATGTAAAAATTTATCCAGGGTATATACTTATAAGTGAAATTGTTAGGTTATAAGTCATACACATTTCTAACTTTACTGGATATTGCTGAATCTGTTTCAAAATAGTTCCTTTCATTGTTTCAAGGTGGCTGCAGCAGTTCCAGACATCACATCCAAACACAACAACGGTCACAAGAAAAGACATAGTCTTTTCGAATTCTTCTTCTTGGAAATGAGGGATTTCTCAGAGACCTTACAACAGACTTTGCTTTAATCTAATAAACTGAGATTGTCATATTCCTGTCTCTAAACCACCATTGGGAAATGGAACCCGTTAGGCCTGATCTTCCTCTCCTTCTTTAAGATTTATTTATTTATTTGTTTATCTTTGGCTGCACTGGGTCTCTGTTGCTTTGTGCAAGCTTTCTATAGTTGTAGAGAGTGGGGGCTACCCTCTAGTTGGTGGTGCACAGGCTTCTCAGTGCAGTAGCTTCTCTTGTTGCAGAGCACAGGCTCCAGGGTGTTCAGGCTTCAGTAGCTGCAGTGCATGGGCTCAGTAGTTGTGGCTCTTGGGCTTAGTTGCTCTGCCATATGTGGGATCTTCCAGGACTAGGTATTGAACCCAAGTCCCCTGCATCAGCAGGTGGGTTCTTAACCACTAACCTACCAGGGAAGCCCAGATCAAAGTGCCTTAACTTCTGCATTATTATTGATGCTTGGAGCCAGGTACTTCTTTGTCGTGAGCAGCTGTTCTGTGCTTTGTAGGATGTTTGCAGCATCCCTGTCTTCTACGAACCAGATGCCAGTAATACCTTCTCAGATGCCACAACAAAATTGTGGTCAAGATACTGCTGGATATCATCCAAGATGGGGGGAGGGATGAACAAAATAGCCTCTGACTGAGAACCACCGGCTTAGACTTGGGTGTGGAAGAGACAGAGGGAATTCAGCCACTATGACCATGTGACTCCAAGCAACAAGGGTCAGGGCAACAAGCATGTGAATCTCCCAGAATCATGTGTGAAGTGCTTCCATGCAGAACACTGCTGTTTCTATTACAGGCTTCTTCCTAGGAGATGCTGGACTGATAGGTGTTTCTGCTGTCAGCCTGGCAGAGGATTCATGTCAGAGTCTGGAGTGAGGCAGAAGGTACCTATGAACATGAAACAAACTCAGTTGTGCAAAGAGGAGAGCTGTCAAGACAGGAGCCAGTCACGTCATTACTATCGGGGTTTGGTTTCATTTCCAGGTCAAAATGTCACTGAAAACGTGATTCTAGTTTCCCTTTAGCTCCCTGACTCTTTTAAGATCTCTTGCAAGTGCCTTAAAAATATTGTTGGATATTGAAACAAGATGTGCCTGGTTTATTTTTTTTTCCACCCAGTGTATATATAGCATGGGCTAATATTCAGTCTTCTGTTTCAGTGACAGTGACATGCTGTTCCTAAGGGGTGACAGAGTTTCAGCAGCTTTCTCTGCAGTTATAGAACCCTTACTTCAGGATCTCTCCACTCTCACAACCTATTTGTCTTAAGCTGGAGAAAGTTCATCCTAGGGGCTATTGCAGCAATAGCTTCCACCCCCTCAGTGTTCTCTGAAGGTCATGATAAAGTTAGGATGTCTTTGACATAAGTGGAGATGTTCTGTCGACAGTTGGAGACGAGAAACTAGTGTTCATATATTTTTCAAATGTGATCAATTGCAGGACTTACTTCTAATATACCTACTTTACAGATGAGAAAACTGAGGCACAGAGATGTTAAATAAATTGGAACTCTTGGTGTCAGTAATCCTCAGGGCAGGGGCATAAGATTCAGAAACTAAGTAGGTGGAAGAAGAGACAAGTGGTTCCTGCTGAGTCACTGGAGACATTGGTTGGACCAGAGATGTGACCGTTTGGGATCCAGGCCCCAGGGAAGTAATCTACAAGTGGACTTGAATTCAGACTTCTCACCTAAAAGCTTTTTTATTTCTTGTACTGAGAAATACTTTTTTTTTTAATTAATTTTTATTGGAGGAAAGTTGCTTTACAATGTTCTATTAGTTTCTGCTGAATAGCAAAGTGACTCAGCCATAAGTATACATATGTCCCCTCTTTTTTGGATTTCCTTTCATTTAGGTCACCACAGACCATTGAGTAGAGTTCCCTGTGCTATACAGTAGGTTCTTACTAATTATCTATTAATATTTTACACATAGTATCAATAGTTTATATATGTCAATACCAATCTCCCAATTCACCCCACCCCTTCTTCTCTTGGTGTTCATATGTTTGTTCTCAACGTCTGCATCTCTATTTCTGTTTTGCAAATAAGGTCATCTCTACCGTTTTTCTAGATTCCACATACATGAGTCAATATACGATATTTGTTTTTCTCTTCCTGACTTACTTTTACTCTGTATGACAATCTCTAGGTTCAACAGTGTATCTACAAATAAGCCAATTTTGTTCCTTTTGAGGCTGAATAGTATTTCATTACATATATATATATATATATATATATATATGTACCACAGCTTCTTTAACAGCCTTTTTCATTATTCCGAGTTGCCACCTCACCACCCCATTGATTTTTACTACTTCGGTCACATTTTCCTCCACCACAGTCCTGGTGGCCAAGAGAAGAAGCGGAGGCAGCTGTGGCATCTTCCCTGTGGCCAAAGATCCCCTTAGAATAGGAGACCAGAGAGCCTCTTTACCTTCTGTTTTCTTCAAGGACAGCTATCTTGGGAAAAGTAAGAAGCTCTTAGAAAAAGTAAGAAGCTCTTTAGTAAGATGTTGAGTCTTTCTCAACATCCAGGTCTTTCCCTTATCTACAAAGAAGTTTCAACCTGCTCAGGATTTGTAAAGAAAATGCTCCCACCAACATCTTCCAGGCTCCTGAGAGAGTCTGGGACACTAAGATCACAGGAGCAAATAGTAGAGGGAATACTTCCATCCTGCCCAGCTCTAAAACCACCTTTTATGTCTCCTATAAAAGTATTCATTCTATTCGTTGGACAGCCATGGAAACTGATAGCAAAAGCACTTTTAATAAGTTTCCTAACTCAAAAAGCTTAATCACAGTTTGGCAGCTTTTCCATAGGACACCAAAGCAAAATCTCTGTCTTCTCCCGCTTGCCACTCAGGTCTGGGTATTAGGCACGTTTTTCATATAACATCTCAGGAGTTAAGTAAGGAGAAACTGTCAGCTTCCTGACCCATGGTTGGCTCTGCTTCCCCTCTTTGTGCAAACTAGATCTCTTCCATGAATCAATATCTTCCTTTGAATTTGCAAAGAAGGGAGAGGACCTGTAAAATGTAATTCGTGAATAAAATGTGGGGAAAAAAAAAACAAAACAGCACCTGTCTGAAAGTTGGAGGGATGCTGGGGGTGAGGTGAGCAGAACAAGGTTTGAGCAGAGGGAAGCAGGGAAGCCCACAGAAGGTGCAGGAATCAGAATGGAGCTGCAGCAGACAGAGATCAAGGTGGTCCAACTTAGCCACACAGAGGGCTAAGACCTGAAGGATGCCTGGGATGGGGGACAGGACACGGGGCCAGACCAGGAAGTGGTCTGTGTTGTGGCCAGTGTGAGGAAAGCAGGAGAGACTCCATCTTGAAGCCTGTCACCCACCTTAAAGATAGGATGTGAACTGGGCCTGAACCCTGTCCAAGAGTGAGGAAACTGTTGCTAGTGAAAACCAGGTCTCCTGGAGACTTCCCTCCCTACAGATGACAAACAGATATAGATTGTAGTTGAGGTCAGGCTGCCCCTGTTAGATTAACCATGGAGACATTCCCCCTTGATGTATAATCATCGCCCCCCCCCCCCCTTAACTTTAATTGTTTGTTCTTCTAGCACCTATCTGTTGTAAAACTCAGTCAGATACAACAGAGGTTGCAGATGATAGCTTATGGTGAATGATGTCGGATTTGTGATTTCCAAAGGAGATTTAGCTTCAGGACCAGGGACCAGGCTTGATCACTCAGCAGCTTTTGTGTAGCAGAGTTTTATTAAAGTAAGCAAAGGGATAGAGAAAGCTTCTGGCACAGACATCAGAAGGGGGGTGGAGAGTGCCCCTCTTGCTAGTGTTAGCAAGGGAGTTATATACATTTTTAATTAGTTATTACAATAAATCAGAAGAATGTCTTGAGGTTGTAAAGATCTTACTAGACTCACTCCCATAATTTACATTTTAAGATAACAGGATTAGCCAGAAGGTTTTCAGGAAGGAGAAACTGGTCTCAAGCAGGATATATTGTTGTTATATAGTCCTTAAAAGTGAAAGTGAAGTCGCTCAGTCCTGTCTGACTCTTTGCGACCCCATGGACAGTAGCCTACCAGGCTCTGTGGTCCATGGGATTTTCCAGGCAAGAATACTGGAGTGGGCTCCCATTTCCTTCTCCAGGGGATCTTCCCAACCCAGGGATCAAACCCGGGTCTCCTGCATTGCAGACAGACGTTTTACCGTCTGAGCCACCAGGGAAGTCCATATAACCCTTAGTACAGAGTTTAAACTGAGTTGTTTGTTGTGTAATCATCAGTTCCAGGCTTAAAGAAAAAAACATTTTATGTGACTAAGACTAAGGAAAGTAGAGAAAAAAGATGTTTGTCCTTTCTTCCTCCTTAAGAATTCTAGACCCCTATCTCCTCCTTGAGAACCCCAGACCTCTTTCTCCTCCTCCTCAAGGACCCCAGACTTCTTATCAACCTGCCTAGGAAGTGACTCTCTCACTAACAAGTAATCAGTCTTGGAGCGGGGGGTAAAAAACTGGTCCTCTCAGAAACATCAGGGTCCTTGTTGGGAACTGATTACCCTCGGACCCGCTGTCATAATAAACTGTACTCCACTGTCTTGAGTGTCCTCCAAGGTGTGTTTTGTGACTCCGGATTCCACAACAGTCTGGAGTCTAAGAGCTGGACTATGTTAATAAATTCATACGGAGTTCAGTTCAGTTCAGTCGCTCAGTCGTGTCTGACTCGTTGCGACCCCATGAACCGCAGCACATCAGGCCTCCCTGTCCATCACCAACTCCCAGGGTTCACCCAAACCCATGTCCATTGAGTCAGTGATGCCATCCACCCATCTCATCCTCTGTCGTCCCCTTCTCCTCCTGCCCTCAATCATTCCCAGCAGGGTCATTTCAAATGAGTCAGCTCTTTGCATCAGGTGGCCTGACTATTGGAGTTTCAGCTTCAACATCAGTCCTTCCAATGAACACCCAGCACTGATCTCCTTTAGGATGGACTGGTTGGATCTCCTTGCAGTCCAAGGGACTCTCAAGAGTCTTCTCCAACACCACAGTTCAAAAGCATCAATTCTTCAGTGCTCAGCTTTCTTCACAGTCAAACTCTCATATCCATACATGACTACTGGAAAAACCATAGGCTTGACTAGGCAGACCTTTGTTGGCAAAGTAATGTTTCTGCTTTTTAATATGCTGTCTAGGTTGGTCATAACTTTCCTTCCAAGGAGTAAGCGTCTTTTAATTTCATGGCTGCAGTCACCATCTGCAGTGATTTTGGAGCCCAAAAAGATAAAGTCAGCCACAGTTTCCACCATTTCTCCATCTTTTTGCCATGAAGTGATGGGACCAGATGCCATGATCTTAGTGTTCTGAATGTTGAGCTTTAAGCCAACTTTTTCACTCTCCTCTTTCACTTTCATCAAGAGGCTCTTTAGTTCTTATTCACTTTCTGCCATAAGGGTGGTGTCATCTGCATATCTGATATTAATATTTCTCTTCTCTTGTGTTGTTGGAAGAGGGTATTTGCTATGACCAGTGTGTTCTCTTGGCAAAACTTTGTTAGCTTTTGTCCTGCTTCATTCTGTACTCCAAGGCCAAATTTGCCTGTTACTCCAGGTGTCTCTTGACTTCCTACTTTTGCATTGCAATCCCCTATAATGAAAAGGACATCTTTTTTGGGTGTTAGTTCTAAAAGGTCTTGTAGGTCTTCATAGAACCGTTCAACTTCAGCTTCTTCAGCATTACTGGTCAGGGCATAGGCTTGGATTGCTGTGATATTGAATGGCTGCCTTGGAAACCAACAGAGATCATTCTGTCATTCTTGAGATTGCATCCAAGTACTGCATTTCGGACTCTATTGTTGACTATGATGGCTACTCCATTTCTTCTAAGGGATTCCCACCCACAGTAGTAGATATAATGGTCATCTGAGTTAAATTCACCCATTCCAGTCCATTTTAGTTCGCTGATTCCTAGAATGTCGACGTTCACTCTTGCCATCTCCTGTTTGACCACTTCCAACTTGCCTTGATTCATGGACCTAACATTCCAGGTTCCTATGCAATATTGCTCTTTACAGCATCAGACCTTGCTTCTATTACCAGTCACATCCACAACTGGGTGTTGTTTTTCCTTTGGCTCCATGCCTTCATTCTTTCTGAAGTTATTTCTCCACTGATCTCTCATAGCATATTGGGCACCTACTGACCTGGGGAGTTCATCTTTCAGTGTCCTATCTGTTTGCCTTTTCATACTGTTCATGGGGTTCTCAAAGCAAGAATACTGAAGTGATTTGCCATTCCCTTCTCCAGTGGACCACATTC
This sequence comes from Bos indicus x Bos taurus, assembly GCF_003369695.1. Taxonomy (NCBI): domain Eukaryota; kingdom Metazoa; phylum Chordata; class Mammalia; order Artiodactyla; family Bovidae; genus Bos; species Bos indicus x Bos taurus. Next base: position 26,296,765 of record NC_040096.1, read on the forward strand.
TGTCAGATCTCTCCACCATGATCTATCCATCTTGGGTGGCCCCACACAGCATAGCTTAGTTCCACTGAGTTAGACAAGGCTGTAGTCCATGTGATCAGATTGGCTAGTTGTCTGTGATCGTGGTTTCAGTCTGTCTGCCCTCTCATGCCCTCTCTCAGCACCTACCATCTTACTTGGATTTCTCTTACCTTGGACGTGGAAGGAATAAGGAATAAAGGGAAGAGGGGGCTGCCCATGAGAACAGGGCCAGCAAGAAGAGTATAGAAACATCCAGTGGGCTGGGATGCAGAGCAGTGTCCACTCATGCTGGCTAGGAAGAGTCCACTGCTGAATATTCAGGACTTTTTGAGTTTGCTGACATCATGTGTCTAAGGAACAGAGCTGGTCAAAGGTTTAAGCTGGGATTCATTAAGCTCAGGCCATTTCCTGTCTTTCCCTTCACATCTCTCAGGCCAGGAAGCAGATAAGGATGTTACTTTGAATAAACTCTTCAGATTACTGTTTCCTTTAGGGTCTCAGTGATCCAGTCAGGGCTTCTGACTATAAACAGATCTGTCATACAAACTCTTAACCAAGGAAGGGGTGAGTAGCTGTCAGGAATCCCCATCCTCCTCATTAAGCAGTGGTGGGCTTCAAACTTCAGTGAGTGGGGCCAACCCACTGTACTCAGTATTTCCCTCCCCCCACCAACCCCTGTGGGTTGTAGCAGTAATATGTTGTTTGTTGTGACTCTGTGTGACCTCACAGACTGCAGCCCACCCGGCTCCTCTGTCTATGGAATTCTCCAGGCAAGAATACTGGAGTAGGTTGCCATTTCCTTCTCCAGGGGATCTGGCCATCCCAGGGATTGGACACGCATGTAGTAACACTGAAGAAGCTGAAGCTGAATGGTTCTATGAAGACCTACAAGACCTTTTAGAACTAACACCCAAAAACGATGTCCTTTTCATTATAGGGGACGGCAATGCAAAAGTAGGAAGTCAAGAGACACCTGGAGTAACAGGCAAATTTGGCCTTGGAGTACAGAATGAAGCAGGACAAAAGCTAACAGAGTTTTGCCAGGAGAATGCAGTGGTCATAGTAAACACCCTCTTCCAACAACACAAGAGAAGACTCTACACATAGACATCACCAGATGGCCAACACCGAAATCAGATTGATTATATTCTTTGCAGCCAAAGATGGAGAAGCTCTATACAGTCAGCAGAAATAAGACCAGGAGCTGACTGTGGCTCAGATCATGAACTCCTTATGGCCAAATACAGACTTAAATTGAAGAAAATGGGGAAAACCACTAGACCATTCAGGTATGACCTAAATCAAATCCCTTTTGATTATACAGTGGAAGTGAGAAATAGATTTAAGGAACTAGATCTGATAGACAGAGTGCCTGATGAACTATGGATGGAGGTTCGTGACATTGTACCAGAGACAGGCATCAAGACCATCCCCAAGAAAAAGAAATGCAAAAAGGCAAAATGGCTGTCTGAGGAAGCCTTAGGAATAGCTGTGAAAAGAAGAGAAGCGAGAAGCAAAGGAGAAAAGGAAAGATAAGCATCTGAATGCAGAGTTCCAAAGAATAGCAAGGAGAGATAAGAAAGCCTTCCTCAGTGATTAATGCAAAGAAATAGAGGAAAACAATAGAATGGGAAAGACTAGAGATCTCTTCAAGAAAATTAGAGATATCAAGGGAACATTTCATGCAAAGATGGGCTCAATAAAGGACAGAAATGGTATGGACCTAACAGAAGCAGAAGATATTAAGAAGAGGTGGCAAGAATACACAGAAGAACTGTACGAAAAAGATCTTCACGACCCAGATAATCACGATGGTGTGATCACTCACCTAGAGCCAGACATCCTGGAATGTGAAGTTAAGTGGGCCTTACAAAGCATTACTAGGAACAAAGCTAGTGGAGGTGACGGAATTCCAGTTGAGCTATTTCAAATCCTGAAAGATGATGCTGTGAAAGTGCTGCACTCATTATGCCAGCAAATTTGGAAAACTCAGCAGTGGCCACAGGACTGGAAAAGGTCAGTTTTCATTCCAATCCCAAAGAAAGGCAATGCCAAAGAATGTTCAAACTACTGCACAATTGCACTCAGCTCACACGCTAGTAAAGTAATGCTCAAAATTCTCCAAGCCAGGCTTCAGCAATATGTGAACCATGAACTTCCAGATGTTCAAGCTGGTTTTAGAAAAGTCAGAGGAGCCAGAGATCAAATTGCTAACATCTGCTGGATCATGGAAAAAGCAAGAGAGTTCCAGAAAAACATCTATTTCTGCTTTATTGACTATGCCAAAGCCTTTGTGTGGATCACAATAAACTGTGGAAAATTCTGAAAGAGATGGGAATACCAGACCACCTGACCTGCCTGTTGAGAAACCTGTATGCAGGTCAGGAGCAGCAGTTAGAACTGGACATGGAACAACAGACTGGTTCCAACTAGGAAAAGGAGTACGTCAAGGCTGTACATTGTCACCCTGCCTATTTAACTTGTATGCAGAGTACATCATGAGAAACACTGGGCTGGAAGAAGCACAAGCTGGAATCAAGATTGCCGGGAGAAATATTAGTAACTTCAGATATGCAGATGACACCACCCTTATGGCAGAAAGTAAAGAACCAAAGAGCTTCTTGATGAAAGTGAAAGAGGAGAGTGAAAAAGTTGGCTTAAAGCTCAACATTCAGAACACTAAGATCATGGCATCTGGTCCCATCACTTCATGGCAAAAAGATGGGGAAATGGTGGAAACTGTGGCTGACTTTATCTTTTTGGGCTCCAAAATCACTGTGACTAAACCACCATCAAGGTGTAAAATATGTTGATTTGTTACACTTATATATTATGAAATACTTATCACAATAGAGTTAGTTAATACCCCCATCACTTAGTGTAATTACTTTTTTTTTGTGGTAGGAATATTTAAGGTTTACTCTTTGGACAAATTTCAAGTTTATAACACAGTATTGTTAACTATGGCCCAGGGATCCCCAACCTATAATCCAGGGGTCCCCAACCTCCAGGATCTGATGCCTGCTGATCTGAGGTGGAGCTGATGCAATAATGATAGAAATAAAGTACACAATAAATATAATGCACTTGAGTCATCTCAAAACTGTCCTCCACACCTCTGACTGGAAAAATTGTTTTCCACAGATCTGGTCCCAGCTTCCAAAAAGGACCACTGCTGTGGCTAGGCTGCATGACCACGTGTTTTCATTGCAGAACTTCTCACAATGGCATGAAAACTCCAGTGTGGGATGCCGTTGAAAGCAAGAGAGCTTTCTTGCTACATTTAGCACAGATGGTCAGAAGGAAGCCTCTAAGTAGGACAATGTGTGTGTACTAAGTCGTTTCAGTCATGTCTGACTCTTTGCGACCCTGTGAGCTATAGCCCTCCGGGATCCTCTGTCCATGGGATTCTCCAGGTAAGAACACTGGAGTGGGTTGTCATGCCCTTCTCCAAGGGATCTTCCCATCCCAAGGATCGAACCCACGTATCTTATGTCTCCTGCATTGGCAGGTGAGTTCTTTACCACCACACCATCCAATACATGTGTTTAACTTCTGACTTATTTAAATATAAAGAGAAATTTAAGCACTCTTTGAGTGTCAACAATTCCAGCTTCATCAGTTAGGTATAACTATAGTAAACGCATCTGACAGCATTTAAGCTATTCTTTTTTCTTTTTGCCTAATTGTAAAGCGAGGGGCTAAAATCATTCGCTTTGATTTACCCAATTTCCAACTGTCAAGTGCTTGCCTGATGTGATTATGTTAATGTGCCAATTGAGTTTGAAGTCCTTCGTTGTACATGCTACTTTCAGCAAAATAAGAAAGTAGATCTGAAGTATGTTTTCTTTGATGGTGTTCTGGGATATAAATAGAACAAATGCCTTGTGAGAGCAGGAAATGTTATCTTTTGGGTTGAGCTGGCTTAGGTACAATTTAATTTAAATAACTGAACATATTTATGAGGTGCAAGAGCCAAATACAAAAAGAGCATTTGAGCTGTGTATTGTGCTTTGCTTTCACCGTTTGAGCTGCAATAACAGTGAGCATGCTGCTGTGTGGGTCACAATGTTTTAGGGGGGACACAAGCTGAGAATATTCTGCTTATGTGCCCCTCAAAGCCATCTTTTACTTGAATTTATATCGTGTTCTATTTTTTCCTGACTCAGCTTACACAGACATTTTTTGTTATCTTACATGTTAATATTACTTCTGATTTTCATTTTGAAATCTCAGAAAAAGACCTGAGGCCCAGGTCTTGTAGGACACAAGGAATATTTCTCAAAAGAGACTGAAAGAATCCATTGTTTTCATTTGCAAATAGTCTCAGGAGTAGAAAGAACTCAGGAATGCCAGGTCCCTGCTCCCAAGATCATCTCAATGGGCTTGGGGATTTCTGATGTCGACTTAAGAAAATGTAGAATGTGAGAGTTGTGAGTTAAGCTTTATTCGGGACAAAATGAGGTTGATAGGCCAGGAGAACAGCACCTTAAAGAGCTCTGAGAAACTGGTCCAGAGAGGCAGTGGGGGAAGGTCAGTATAGATGTGATTTTGGTGAAGGGGGAGTACATGCAATCTAGCATGTATTTTTTGCAGGAGGTTATTGTTAGTCGCAAGGAGCAGTGGTCACCATGAAGGATTTTAGTGCTTTTCTACATGTGAGGAGATGCAAGAATTTGAAACCAGCTCCTGAAAATATGTATCTAAAGACTTGTCCTGCCAGTTTTCCCAGAGCACAGAGTGCCTCATTTCTGCTCTCCAGTCTGAATTCCTTTCCGGGGTGCTGAAGGTCAGCAGCTGCAGAAGCACCTGATTTAATCCTTGTAGAGGTAGACGGCAAGTGCCAATTTATAGTTGACACTGGTTAACCTGTACTGCCTCAAGACAGAGCCAAACGTCTGTGTGTGAGTACTCTGTATTACAAGACCTGGAGGGCAAAGTAGGTGGAGACCGTAACGTCGAAACCAGAGCTGTGAGCAGTGTGGTGCAGACTGCCTAAGAGCTGATGTGTGCAGTCAGACCTTGGATCTGTCTCTTACTCGCTTGGTGAGTTACTTAATCACCCTGAGCCTCTGCTTCCTTATCTGAACAATGGGCACAACACTGTATTTCATTGACACCATCAATTGTAAAATCTATTTATTTATAATTGATTTATGTACCACAGCAAAAATCACACACACACAAGAAACACTTGGGTTTTCACCATTTCCATAGGTGTGTGGCTGTGAGATGTTTCTATCAACATTTCAAAAACTACCCTGTGGGATACTGTAATAAGAGATGAATGTTTTTATATATTTGTTAAAACCTATAGAATACATACCACTAAGAGTGAGCCATGATGTAAACTATGGACTTGGAGTGATTATGATGTATCAATGTAGGCTCATCAATTGTTTTTGCTTTAAATATTTATTTATTTATTTGGCTCTCCTGGTTCTTAATTGAGGCAACGAATTCTTAGTTGCAGCATGAGGGACCCAGTTCTCTGACTAAGGATTGAACCCCAGCTCCTTGCATTGGAAGTGCAGGCTCTTAGTCACTGGACCACCAGGGCAGTCCCCAGACTCATCAGCTGTGACGAAAGTATCACTTTGGAGTATGATGTTGATAGTGGGGAGGTTGCACTTGTGTGGGCAGAGGGTATATAGGGACTTTTTGTACTTTCTGCTCAATTTTTCTGTGACTCTTAAAACTGTTCCAAAAAATATACAGTCCACTAAAGAAAGAAGTGGAAACATTTCTAGATTAGAGGAAATGACAGAGACATGGCAACATATGATCTCACACTGGACAGAATTTTTTTTTTATATAAGGAACGTTTTTCAGGTAATTGGGGAAAAATAAGTAGGGTGTGTGGCTTAGATAATTATTTAATCAGAGATAACTTCTCGATTTGAATAATTATAATGTGCTTATGTAAGACAGAGTCCTTGTTCTTAGGAAATACACACTGAAGTATTCAGCAGGGCTTCCCAGGTGGCGCTAGTGGTAAAGAACCCACCTGCCAACGCAGAAGACGTAAGAGACGTGGGTTCGATCCTTGGGTTGGAAAGATCCCCTGGAGAAGGCAATGGCAACCCACTCCAGTACTCTTGCCTGGAAAATCCCGTGGACGGAGGAGCCTGGTGGGCCACAGTCCATGGGGTCACAAAGAATCGGACACGACTGGAGACTTAGCATGTATTCAGCAGAAAGGGCTGTCATGTCTCCAGTTATTCTCAAATGGTTCATAAACCATTTGAGATTATTCAAATGGTTTGAACTGAAACCACTGAAGATGTACACAGAGAGAGGAAGTGAGAAAGCAAGTACTGTGAAATATTGATGATTGGGGTGAATGGCAGGTATCTCAGTGGTAAAGATTATCCACCTGCCAATGCAGGAAACATGGATTTGATCCCTGGGTCAGGAAGACCCCCTGGAGACAAAAATGGTAACCCACTCCAGTATTCTTGCCTGGAGAATTCCAGGGACAGAGGAGCCTGTTGGGGCAATAGTCCACGGGTTTGAAAATGAGTCAGACATGGCTTAGTGATTAAACAACAACAACAGATACAACAAGCAGAGAGAAATGGAAAATTTCAAAGGTTCACCTCTAAATCATATACTAGATTGGTTTTCAAGTTCCCCTCTAGAAGTCTCTGACCATGATTAAAACAGGTAGATATTCAAAAGACCAAAAGCTAACCCCTCAATGAGGGAGACTAAGCATTCCCAAAATAAATGTTCTTGAACAGAAACAGATTTCCCTTGAACACTGTGACCTACAGGAAAGGAAATCATTGTCACCTGCCCTTTATTTGTGGTCATTTGCATGCAAATGATTGAACAGTCACAGACCAGTTGGCTGGATAATGAGTTTGGTCTAGACGTGTCGTATCAGAGAGACCACTGTGGATGCCAACAGAATTTCGAATATCACCTGGAAAGAGAGATTGATCATTAACTCTGTTAATTCACTGGGCATTTTTAAGCAAAAATTACCTCTGTAAATATGTAACATGTGAGAAGACCCAATGCACACAGTATTATCTGATAAAAACATCCAGAGAATCTGGTTATGCTGAAAAAGAAAATTGTTGTCGTTTGTGAGGTGGTTTCCAAAATGGATTAACACAAACAGGAAAGTGATTATCTAACAAAATATTATTTTCACATGCTGAAATTCTTCATTTATAAGACCAAATCAAAAATGCCCTAGCTTGTGAAATAGTAGTGTCAGAGTGATGTGAGAGTCACAAAGTGCTGTACATAGAAGAGTTGTTATAATTCCTACTGGAAATGGAATTATTATAATCCTTCTCATGCACTGGGAAAAAAGGAAGACTTACATGGGCTTTCCTGGTGGCTCAGCTGGTAAAGAATCCACCCACAGTGTGGGAGACCTGGGTTGGATCCCTGGGTTGGGGAGATCCCCTGGTGAAGGGAAAGGCTATCCACTCCAGTATTCTGGCCTAGAGAATTCCATGGACAATATAGTCCATGGGGTCACAAAGAGTGGGACATGACTGAGTGAATTTCACTTTCACTCCACTAAATGGCATAGAGCATTGAGCTTTGGGTGGAAGACCTTTTTTCATACTCATTTCCCTCTTGTTCTCCAAGAGTAACTGATGTAGCTTTTCACATGGATCAAAACTATAGCAGGAAATTAAAAATAAAAATCCAGCCTAGAGAAGTTAAAAAATAGAGATGCTAGGGTTCTCTATCACTGGAAATGCGTGAGATGTTATAGATAGAAGCAACATTTCATTCTATGTATCCTATCAAGGAGGGAACAGTAGGGAGGCATGGTGGATTACAGGCTCTCTCATGTCTGATAAGATACTTAACCACTCTTTCCATGAATATTAGAATATTTCATAAAAAAAGAAAAAGAAAAATTGTCACTCAGTCATGTCTGACTCTTGTTGACCCCACGGATTGTAGTCCATCAGGTTCTTCTGTCTGTGCAATTCCCCAGGCAAGAATCCTGGAGTAGGTAGCCACTCCCTTCTCCAGGGTATCTTCCCTACCCAGGGATCGAACCCAGGTCTCCTGAATTACAGGCAGGTTCTTTACCACATGAGCCACCAGCAAAGCCCTAGAATGCTTCAAAGGGGTCAGGATATGAACTCGGTATAAAAGGAAAAAAAAGATAAAGGCAGTAGCTCACAGCTTAATGAAACAAAAACATAAAAAATCAACCCCAGTATAGAGAGATATATGCTGAAATGAAGGAAACGGAGGGAAATGGAGCCCCTCCGTGGAAGAAATCATGAAGTCACTGCTTCTAAGTGAGGAGGCAATAATGGTAAGAAGGTCATGGGTTGCTGTTGTTGTTTAGTCACTAAGTCGAGTCTGACTCTTGGCAACCCCATGGACTGTATAGCCTGCCAGACTCCTCTGCCCATTGGGTTTCCCAGGCAAGAATACTGGAGTAGGTCGCCATTTCCTTCTCCAGGGGATCTTCCCAACCTCAGGATCGAACCCATGTCTCCTGCCTTGGCAGGCAGATTCTTTACCACTGAGCCATTAGGAATGGGGGTGCGGTGTGGGGCAAAGGAAGCCTCCTGGTGTGTGTAGGAAATAACAAGTCCTGAATTTTACTACGGAGAAGGCAATGGCACCCCACTCCAGTACTCTTGCCTGGAAAATCCCATGGACGGAAGAGCCTGGTAGGCTGCAGTCCATGGGTCGCTAAGAGCTGGACACAACTGAGCGACTTCCCTTTCACTTATCTCTTTCCTGCATTGGAGAAGGAATTGGCAACCCACTCCAGTGTTCTTGCCTGGAGAATCCCAGGGACAGGGGAGACTGGTGCGCTTCCGTCTATGGGGTCGCACAGAGTCGGACACAACTGTAGTGACTTGGCAGCAGCAGTAGAACTTTACTAGAATGTAATTGTTGATGGGGAATGGAGATTGAGTGTCAGAGGTAAAGGTCCTTTCCAAAGGCTCAGCCCTTGGACTAATTGGTAAGTGCTTCTTTCGTTGCCTGCTATATCACTTTCTGTATTTCTCTTTGTTAATTTTTTCTCCTTCTTTCATTTCTCTCATTTTGCAGCAGCCATCTGTGCAAACATCTTCCTAGCCATTCCATCCTTCTCTTGGAATGGCAGCCCTGTGTTCTTGAGCGCTGCTTCTTCATGGCTCCAGCCACAGGGCTTCATCAGGAGCCTCATTCTTCTTACAGGATCAGGTCTCCTATCCCAAGAAGGGACAGTCAAAGTCACCTGCCTCATGGGCACAGCTGGCGTAGAGGCAGGCATCCGAGCCAGGGCCAGCCCCAGCCTCTCTCCATTCATGGGGGCCACACAGAGTTTCAGAGAGTTTGAGAGCATCTCCCAAGAGACGAATATCTCCAGGAAGGAAGATTATGCCTGTCCTATATGGTCCAGTCACTGTCTGCAAACCCATTCAATCACAGCCACCCTGGGGGCCAAGTAACTCTGGCTCATGCTAAGAGGAAGAGCTTCAGTCAGATTCAGGAGCAGAGTCTTAGGGGTCCCGAGTTACAGCCAAGAGTAAATAATAAACTTCAAATCAGCATGTTTTATAGTTGCTTTTGTTGTTATTCTGTCAACCACCAGAAAAATCTTAGCTAAAATCTGCACTGTGATTTTTGTCAGTTTCTTCTTGAATTCCATTTCATATATATTTTTAATTGGAGTATAGTTCCCTTACAATGTTGTGTTAGTTCCTGCTGTACAACAATGTGAATCAGCTATACTTATACATATATCCCTTCCCTCTTGAGCCTCCTTCCCATCCCACCCCTCCAATTTCTTCCTGAATTTCTAGTAGTATCTGTTGTATACATTTTCATGCCATGTGTTTGCATTCCTGGCCTCTTGCCATCTTAAAGTTAAAAGAAGATAACAATTCCTGGGATGTTATGCATCATACAAAGGAAGTCCTGTCTCTCATAGCAAAGGGATACAAGCAGAGTCAAGGTGCTTGCTTTCCCCCACCCAGTCTTACCAGCATTGTGTCTGGCAACCCAAGTCATTCTGGGAACACCATACCCAGAATCACATGCTGTGGGACCCAATCCCATGGGTCTGTGTGTGTATGTGTGTGTGTGTGTGTGTGTTTTAATGCAAATCTCAGCTTCCAAAGCAAGATCCTCATTTGGAATTTAAAAGAGTTCTAGGTTGTTTAACGTTTGAGTGGAATTCCTGAGCCTGTTAACTGGTCACAGTCTACTAGCTCTCATAATTAGCAAGAGACATTGTATTATGCAAACACCACTCAGTTTTCAACAATGACTAACTGCTCTGTTTCAGACTGTTTACTTAAGAGTGGGGTTTTCATCCACAATCGATGTTTCTGGGTAGTTACTTATTTAACACTGAGAGACAAGAGAGGATGAGTACCCAAATCACTCATTCCTCTACTACTTCTCAACACCCTCCTCATCCCACCGCCAGCCTCAAATCCCGGCACTGTGGGTGACTTGGCTCCAAGTCTTATCTGGCTAGAAATACAGATCATTGGAACAGGATAGAAAGTCTAGGGGTAAACCCACGCACCTAAGGTCACCTAATCTATGACAAAGGGGTTCTTTGCCTGGTGGCTCAGACGGCAAAGAACCTATAATGCAGGAGACCTGGGTTTAATCCTTGGGCCGGGAAGATCCTCTGCAGGAGGGCATGGAAACTCACTCTAGTATTCTTACCTGGAGAATCCTATGGACAGAGGAGCCTGGTGGGCTACCATCCATGAGGTCGCAAATAGTTGGACATGACTGAAGCAACTTAGCATAGCACACACACAGCACAATCTATGACAAAGGAGGCAAATGCATACAATGGAGAAAAGACAGTCTCTTCAATAAGTAGTGCTGGGAAAACTAGACTGCTACATGTAAAAGAATGGAATTAGAACACTGCCTAACACCATACACAAAATTAAACTCAAAATGGATGAAAGACCTAAATGTAAGGCCAGATACTATAAAACTCTTAGAAGAAAATATAGGCAGAACACTCTGACAAAAATCATAGCAAGATCTTTTTGACCCACTGCCTAGAGTGATGAAAATAAAAACATAAATAAACAAATGGGGCCTAATTAAACGTAAAACCTTTTGCAGAGCAAAGAAAACCATGTAGAAAACAAAACCACAACCCCTATAATGTATATGGTGACTGCAACCATGAAATTAAAAGACGCTTGATCCTTGGAAAAAAAGTTACGACAAACCTAGATGGCATATGAAAAAGCAGAGACATCACTTTGGCGACAAAGGTCCATCTAGTCAAAGCCATGGTTTTTCCAGGAGTCACGTATGAATGTGAGAGGTGGACCATATGGAAGACTGAGTGCTGAAGAACTGATGGTTTTGAACTGTGGTACTGGAGAAGATTCTCCAGGGTCCCTTGAACAGCAAGGAGATCAAACCAGTCAGTCTTAAAGGAAATCAACTCTGAATATTCATTTGAAGGATTGTTGCTGAAGCTGAAGCTCCAATACTTTGGCCACCTGATGCGAAGAGCTATCTCATTGGAAAAGACCCTGATGCTGGGAAAGACTGAGGGCAGGAGGAAAAGGGGATGACAGAGGATGGAATGATTGGATGGCATCACTGACTGAATGGACATGAGTTTGAGCAGGTTCTGGGAGACAGTGAAGGACAGGGAAGCCTGGCATGCTACATGCAGTCCATGGGGTCTCAGAGAGCTGGATACAACTTTGCAACTGAACAACAACAAATTATGGGAGAAAATATGTGCAAATGAAGCAACTGATAAGGGATTAATCTAAAATATACAAACAGTTCATGCAGCTCAATAGAAAACAAAACAAAACACCAAATCTTATCTAGCTATTGAGCTGTGTGACCTTGGGAAAGTCAGTTCCCTGCCTTGAGTCTCAGTTCCCTCATCTGCAAACTCTGGGGGCTGAATTGGGTGATGCCAAAAGGCCCTTCCACCTGGAAGGTGTGGGGATTGGGGGAGAAGATGAAATGTCTCCTTCTCTGTTAAAACTCAAATATGTTTATTACTTACTAAAAACCACAGCACCACAGACTCCAAGCAGACTATAGGACACAAAGTGTCCCAGTGTCTTGTAGTCATCCACATTCTTTTATTGCCATGGACAAATGCAAAAAGAAGGACTAAAGATATTTGCAGAGTAACATTTTAGAAAAATGGGGAGAAGGCGACAGCACAGTTAAGGCTTCCCCAGTGGCTCAGACGGTAAAGAATCCACCTGCAATGTAGGTGTTCAATTTCTGGGTCGGGAAGATCCCCTGGAAAAGGGAATAGCTACCCATTCCTGAATTCTTGCCTGGAGAATTCCATGGATAGAGGAGACTGTTGGGATACAGTCCGTGAGGTTGCAAAGTGTCGGACATGACTGAGCGACTAACACTTTCACTTTTCACTTTTCAACAGCACAGTTGAATATATGTGTGTCTGCGAGTAAAACGGTCATGTTCGCTACAATTTTAGTTTTTTAGGGAGACTATTAAAAAATATATTTGGAGATAATACCAAAATGAGCCACATGGAGTGGCTGACATATGAATGCCAAGGAGAGAAACTGGCTTACTTCTAAGGGGTGTGGAAAGTTGGAGAAGGGAAAGAGTTTGGTGGCAGTGAGGGTACAGTGATGCTGGGGCCTATGTGAAGATACTCTTACAGAGCAGAGCCTAAAAAAGAATCGCCTGGGTAGCAGAAGCATTAAAAATGGATTTTTACCTTGCTTGAGATGGAGTGACAAATCTTCAGTCAAATATCCTTGTTGTTCTTGATTAGTCGCTAGTCATGTCTGACTCTTTGTGACCCCGTGGACTGTAGCCCCCCAGGCTCCTTTTTCTATGGGATTTTCCAGGCAAGAATACTGGAGTGGGTTGTTAATTCCTCCTTCAGGGGATCTTCCTGACCCAGGGATCAAACTTGTGTCTCCTGCATTGGCAGGTGGATTTTTTACCACTGAGCCATCAAGGAGGCCCTGTGTATTTGTTAAGTGCATGGGGTTGAGTGTGCTGCCATTTGGGAGGATGTGGAAGAGAGGCTGAGGTCTCATTTAACTGACGCTGGGAAAATCAGGGGCAGCGACTTGATACAAGGATGGGGTGTACCCAAGCTGTTCTCTCTCTATACCTCATTATCTGTCTAGGCCTGGTCCACCTTTTTTTTTTTTTATTACTTTTTAATATTTATTAATTTATTTGGCCACACCTGGTCTTATAGTTGTGGTACATGGGATCTAGTTCCCTGACTGACCTCAGGTAACCTTGGCCTGCAGTGGTTTGAAGTAGAGCTTCAGTTCCCCACCAGAGATTGAGATGGGGTCTTGGAGATAAGAGGACCTAGTCACTAGATCAGTGGTCAGTGACAAGGCCCTTCAGCTTTGCAGAAAAGAGTTCCCACAGAGATAGAAAGTTGTGAAACCAGTATTTACTAGAGTACAGTTGGTGTGGATAGACACACAGGCAGGCTCAGAGAGAGAGTCATGCCCTGGTGGTAGTTTGAATCACTTTTAGTGGGTATTTCTTCCAGGTTTCCTCTGGTCAATCATTTAGATTTGCCTGGTACTGACTCTGTATTTGGTATATCTCAGGATCCCTTCAGTGTGCGCGTGGCATCTCTTAGCCAAGGCAGACTCTAGCGAAGAGGCCTATGGGTAGGTTGACAACACTTACTAGGGTGGCTGCTGCTGCTGCTGCTAAGTTGCTTCAGTCGTGTCTGACTCTGTGCGACCCCATAGAGGGCAGCCTACAAGGCTCCCCCGTCCCTGGGATTCTCCAGGCAAGAACACTGGAGTGGGTTGCCATTTCCTTCTCCAATGCATGAAAGTGAAAAGTGAAAGTGAAGACGCTCAGTCATGTCCGACTCTTAGCAACTCCATGGACTGCAGCCTACCAGGCTCCTCCGCCCATGGGATTTTCCAGGCAAGAGTAGTGGAGTGGGTTGCCATTGCCTTCTCTGACTAGGGTGGTGCCCCCTCCCTTTTTGACCACCATGGAGCCTTTCTGTGCATATATAGTCTGGGAGGCCTCCTTAACTTTGAGAATGAGGAATATGTGGTCTTTTATGTCTTATTTGGGCAGGGCCCAGTGTCCTCCTTGGGCTTCCCAGGTGGTGCTAGTGGTAAAGAACCCGCCTGCTATTGCAGGAGACATAAAAGACTCAGGTTTGATCCCTGGGTCTGGAAGATTCTCTAGAGAAGGGCAAGGCAACCCACTCCAGTATTCTTGCCTGGAGAATCCCATGGACAGAGGAGCCTGGAGGGCTATAGTCCATGGGGTCACAAAGAGTTGGACACGACTGAAGCGACTTAGCAAGCACAGCCTCCTCTGTCATCCTGTTTTTGTGGAATTTCTACTATTTTTTAAAAAATAATTTTTATTTATTTATTTTTGGCTGGGCTGTGTCTTCCTTGCAGCACATAGGCTTTCTCTAGTTGCAGTGAACAGGGGCTACTCTCTAGCTGCAGGGCTTGAGCTTCTCATTGTGGTGGCTTCTCTTGTTGGGGAGCATGGGCTCTAGGGCATGCAAACTTCGGTGGCTAGGGCACGTGGGTTCAGTAGTTGTGGCTTCTCAGCTCTGGAGCACAGACTCAATAGTTGTGGTGCTAGGGCTTAGTTGCTCCATGGCATGTGGGATCTTCCTGGATCAGGGATGGAACCCTGGGTCCCCTATATTGGCAGGTGATTCTTTACCACTGAGCCACCAGGTAAGCCCCGGGATTTCTGCTATTATGGAGTTTCTGTCTATAAGGGAGAAACTGTTCAGTGTGGGTCCCATCTATCTCCTGCCTCACGACCAAGGATGGAACCCAGGAGCCCCCTGCATTGGGAGGTCAGAGTCTTAGCCACTGGACCACCAGGGAAGTCCCACCAGCCTGGCCCACCTTGGTGCTGGTTGCATTCATGCCCTAGTTTTCCCTTGAAGAGTCTTTCTTTCCACCTCTCCATATTCTGCTCATTTTTTCAGAATAGTGTGTGTGTTCTTCATCACTTTGGCCTCTCTCTGCCCCCATTCATTCATTCACCAGTGACCACACTGAGCCCCAAGCAGCTGTGTGCTTCTGGAGTACAAACACCTTATTCTGCTGCCCTCATGGCCACTCAGACTAGAAGTACAGGGAGGGCAGAGCCCCTGTGGCTCTCTTTCCATGGTCCACCCAATACATCGCCTTGTCCAGGCACACAGCAGACATTCAATTTCATGGAATCGATAAACAAATGAATATCATTAAGCGCCTATTAGTCAAATCAATAGTGACAAATACTCCCCTGGAAGAAAATGCTGATTTGAAAATAACATCCCAAGCATTTTTTCTCTACTCGCCCCCTCCTTCTCCACCAAGTGCTTCTTTGTAAGGATTTAAGACAGTCTGATGTTTTTGCAAACGTGTCCACATTAAGAGGCCGTCTTGCCCTTTGTGGGTCTCACCTGGGAGGGGTTCATTCGTCACTGGAGCCTTCTCAGTGGGTGCCATCTCCTTCCTATGAGCAACCGTGCTGTCTGGCGAAGAAACAGTCCCTCCCAGCTCTCTATGGCTAACTTCACCAGGATAGGCAAACAAAAGCTCTCAGAGACTCTTAAATTCTCAGGTGGTTGTGTAAAAGCTCCTGCAACAACTTCGGGTGATAACCAAAGACAGTCACTGTGCAGAAAGGGAAGTCGAGCTGACAGCCTTTCCAAGGGCCGAATCCTGCACAGTTTCCCGGGTCTGGTGTTCGCTGGGTGCCCTCGGCAGCTGTCCTTTCGTGCCCGTGGCCTTGGAGGTGCCGGGGGCCTTAGGAGTCTCGGCCCTGGGAGCCGAGCGGCGCGGCGCCGGCATGCTAAGTGGGCAGCACTGGGGCGCCTTTGTTTCTCTCCATCTTCCCTCTGAATCTTAATGGGCGGCCCCCCACCTTCTCGGGCCCGGCCCCCTGGCCCAGGAACGGCGCCCCTTCGAGCTGTGTCCGGGACCCCCGGGGTGGGGGTGGGCGAGGGGAGACTCGGACCTGGAGAGCGGGGAGGGGGCGCGCCTCCAGCCCGAGCCTGGGCACCTGAGCGGCCCCGAGGGGGCGGCCCCCGACTCAGGGGTCCGGCCGCCCGCCGCCCCAAGTCTCGCGGTGCTGCGGCCCGGCCCGGGGAGCGGCGGCCGGGCGCCCCCCGCGTGTGACAAAGGCTGAGGCCGGAGAAGGAGGCCGGGGAGGGGGCGGAGGCGACAGAGGCGGGGGCGCGGGCGGCCGGGCGGCGGGAGAGCGCGGAGCAGCGCCCGCCCGCGCCGTCCTTTGTGTGGCGGCGCAGGGGCGGCGGAGGGGCGGCGGCGGTGGCGCCTGGGCCTGCGCCGGCCGCGTTTGCCCCGGGGGGGACGCCCGGCTCCACGCCGCCCCCGCTCCGCGCCCCCGCACGGCGCGCGCCCAGCCTCCCGAGCAAGATGGCAACCCCGGCGGCCGTCAACCCTCCGGGTGAGTAGCGGCCGCGGGCCCCGCCGCAACCCGCGGGCCCTGCCTGGGGCCGGAGCGGGCGGGAGGGGCTGGGCGCGCCGAGCGCCCCCGGGGACGCGGAGCGGGGGAGCTGGACACCCCCATTCCCGGGTGGGGTAGAGCGGGGCGCTGTCATTCTGCGCGGCAGCCTCAGCCTCAGCACCAGCTCCAGGATCTCCATCCCGGTCTCTGCCCGTCCCGATCTCGGGGATGCGTCCCCTCCGGCCCGCGGGCGGCGCACGCCGGCCTCGCATCCCTGGGAACCAGAAGCGCCTGTCCGGGATCCCCTGAAGTTCCGAAAATACCCACCTTCGCCTTCCCCATCCAGCGCCTTTTTCTCTTCCGGCCCGGGCCCCTGTAGCATCAGGCGTCAGCCGGTCGGGACGGGTAGGAGGGTACAGCGCTGATGAAGGGAAAAGTTTGGAGCCAGGATTCAACAGGGTGGAACTCCGGGATGGTCCCCTCAAGCTCTGGTCCTTTGATCCCTTGGCGACTAGCTACTGTGTGTCCCCATCTTTAGTAGACACACATGCACACAGCCTGTAGAAACAGCGTGGAGAAGCCCAGGCCAATTCAACGTCCTCTGCTTTATAAGACTGACCAGCTCCCAGGGTGCTGTCTATGACAACTCTGCTTACTGGGCGGATTTCAAAAAAATGAGAAGAGGTCCTGATCAAGTGGGAATAACGACATGGTTTGGAATAGTAGCAGAGAAATTCTGTTGTGTTTGGAGAAATGCTCTACCTTGTGAATAGGACGGCCGGAAAGGTGTCTGAGAATGGAAAGGCGGACAGCTGGGCTGACTGCTATAAAGTTTTGGGTGCTGTGCAGTGACTGCTATGGCCGTGGCGTGGTGTTCGGCCCCGGTGGAGGGTGCGAGGGAGTCAGACAGAGGCCAGCCCTCGGGAAATTCCTGGTAGCCGGAGGTCGGAGGTCGTAGTGGGGGGGGGGGCGGGTGGAGGCGGGGGGCGCGGGTGGGGGGCGGGGGCGAACATACGCAGTGTCTAGCAAAGGACAAAAAAAGTTAGAAAGGAAGGATCAGTTCCATCTGAAGTAGTAAGGCAAAGCTTTTGGAGACTGGGCACTTTAGAACTGCACTTTGAAGAGTTGGAACACAGACCCAGGTGCGAAAGCCACTTGCAGGTGGAAGGGATGGTGTGAGTCACGGCGGACTTACTCTGAGCATGCGCAGATGCAGTGAGTGTTGGGACTCTAAGCCGGAGAATTTCACACCGAGCGGTTTGGCAGTGGCCAGACTTTACAGTGGAGAAGGCAATGGCACCCCACTCCAGTACTTTTGCCTAGAAAATCCCATGGATGGAGGAGCCTGGTAGGCTGCAGTCCATGGGGTCAATAGAGTCGGACACGACTGAGCGACTTCACTTTCACTTTTCACTTTCATGCATTGGAGAAGGAAATGGCAACCCACTCCAGTGTTCTTGCCTGGAGAATCCCAGGGACGGGAAGCCTGATGGGCTGCCGTCTATGGGGTCGCACAGAGTCGGACACGACTAAAGTGACGCAGCAGCAGCAGCAGACTTTAGAGTAGGAGGAGAGGAGGACAACAGAGGATGAGATGGTTGGATGACATTACCGACTCAATGGACATGAGTCTGAGTAAACTCCAGGAGATAGTGAAGGACAGGAAAGCCGGACCTGGTGCAGTTCATGGCGTCACAAAGAGTTGGACAGGACTGAACAACAACAGGCTTTAGAGTGGACCGACTGAGGAGTATGGACTCCCGCATTCCACATTAAGAGAATTCTCTATGATATTGCACAGGGAAGTTACATGATCACAGTGCTTCTGGGAGATTAATTTGTTAGCTCAGGTTTGAGGTAACATAGGAATGAGGGAGCAAGACTGGAAACAGAGGGGCCGGGTTGAGATGAGGCAGGTGCTGGGGAGGAGGGACTTAGTGGCCCTGACTTGGAACACAGAGAGGAAGGACAGTACTGTTGGGCAGGTGGAGGAGCTCAGACTTGCACCTCTTAGATTAGGGGTAGGCTTAAAGGAGACACAGACACAGAGGTGAGGAGCCTGAGTAGCTCTAAGGACGGAGGTTCCGTTTGCAGAAATAGGGAGTCTAGGAAGAACAGATGAGTCTCCTGTCCAGATGCTGAGTTTGAAAACAGCTTTGCCAGTTTGCTTGTGATTGAAGCCTACAAGTTCAACCTGTTCAGCTACTTAAAGATCAATGTTAAGTTGATGGATTTAAATGTTATATTAGGATAAGCAAAGGATGTTAAATGAGGATATTTTAGTCCAATATAGGTTTATAATGGAAATAGGAATAAAATCAGAGGCAATGTACATTAATATATGTAGGCTATGGGGTTTCCCCAGTGGCAACCCACTCAAGTATTCTTGCCTGGAGAGTCCCGTGGACAGAGGAGCCTGGTGGGACATGGTCCCAAAGAGTCGGACACGACTGAGCGGCTGAGCATGCACACACACACACACACACACACACACACGCATGCATACATACATACATACATAGCATAACATTGCTGTTTAATACATTTTGTGTATCACATTGTTCCATGAGGCAAATGTAATAAATACAGGGCAACTGCCAGCCTTGGCCATGCTGAGCACATGACTGCCTGTGCCTTAGACTTTGGAACACTTGAACTGTGCAAGTGGAGGGAGTTGTTTTTATTATTTATAAACACCCAACTTGCTTGATAGAGACAGTTGGGTGTCTGTTTTTCTCTGTTGGCAGTGATACCAGAGATACTGAGCATGATGCGATCTTCCCAAGGGAAAAATTTCCTTTAGGTGGTTGACTTTTCTCTTACTTACCCATCTTTTCTTTAAAAAAAGAAATTATTTATTTGGCTGGGCCAGGTCTCAGTTGGGCACTGGGGATCTTAAGTCTTTGTTGCAGCGTGAAGGATCTTTAGTGGCGGCAGGGGTCTAGTTCCCTGACCAGGGATCAAACCCTGGCCACCTGCATGGGGAGCACAGAGTCTTAGCCACTGGACCACCAGGGAAGTCCCTCACCTGCCTTTTCTCTGAATGACCCTCCGCAATAACCCTCAGGTCTGTGGATCAAGTTGTTTTTGCACCCTGTGAATCTTGAACTTCTCTGGGGAAAGGGTGTATTTCCTAAGGGAGACATCTAAAGGTTAGAGCCCAAAGACGGGTTTCAGATTTCTCTGGCAATTTACAACCAAGAGAGGCAAGGTGCCTGAGCTGGGTACCCAGAGTCCACCTCTCCTAGGCACGAGTCACATGATGCTTCTTTGAATGCCCTCTCCTCCTCCCAGCTCACCTTTCTCCCCAGATGTTGTTGTTTTGCCGAGAATAAGAGCTTAGTAAACACAGACAAGTGGACTGGGAGGCACCCGATTTTTTTCTTCTAATGCTTATCTCTGTTCAGGATACCAAGGTGACAGGCCTTCACTTCCCCACCCCACCCACTTGTTCCTTTTTTTCCAGCTGAGCCCTGCAGACCAGCAGACCCATTTGCAGTGACACTTGTCTGTGCTGTATGGTAGGGGCACTCTGGGGACCAGGTAATATGAAGTTGGAATCTTCCTAGTTCCATGTATTCAGGAGATCTGAGCCAGGTTCACACTCTAACCACCTGCCCCTTCTAGGTGCCCTGTTTGGGTTTTGGATTCTACCAATTACTCAGCGAGGAGGAGTGGTCTTTGGAGCAGGATGGGTTTGGCCCCCTGCTCTTATGATATCTGCCATCGTAGTCCGTGGGTTTAGCTCCCATCTCCTGGGGCCCCTGACCCCTCCCTGCTGCTGCTGCTTAGTTGCTTGTTCGTCTCTGACTGTTTTTGACCCCATGGACTGTAGCCCACCAGGTTCCTCTGTTCATGGGATTCTCCAGGCAAGAATAATGGAGTGGGTTGCCATGCCATCATCCAGGGGATCTTCCCGCCCCAGGAATCAAACTGTGTCTCCTGCTTTGGCAGGCAAGTGAGCCACTGGGGACCCCTCCCTACTTCTAGGTCATTTGCTGTCCCTGTCTTGGTTGCTGATACTATGGCAGTGGCTGATTTTTTAAAATTTATTATTATTATTTTATTTTTGGCTGCACTAGGTCTTCATTGCCAGGTGTGGGCTTTCTCTAGTTGTGGCACCTGGGCTTAGTTGCTGCGTGGGCATGTGGGATCTTAGTTCCCCACCCAGGGATAAAACTCATGTTCCCTGCACTGGAAGGTAGATTCTTAACCACTGTACCTCCAGGGAAGTCCCATGTCCAGTGTCTTTACACACTGAATTTCATGGTATTTAGAAGACTGTTGATGGCAAGATCAGTTCAGTTCAGTTCAGTCACGCAGTCATATCTGACTCTTCGCGACCCTATGGACTGCAGCACGCCAGGCCTCCCTGTCCATCACCAACTCCCAGAGCATACTCAAACTCATGTCCATTGAGCCTGTGATACCATCCAACGATCTCATCCTCTGTCGTCCCCTTCTCTTCCTGCCTTCAGTCCTTTCTAGCATCAGGGTCTTTTCAAATGAGTCAGCTCTTCACATCAGGTGGCCAAAGTATTGGAGTTTCAGCTTCAACATCAGTCCTTCCAATGAACACCCAGGGCTGATCTCCCTTAGGATGGACTGGTTGGATCTCTTTTCAGTCCAAGAGACTCTCAAGAGTCTTCTCCAACACCACAGTTCAAAAACATCAATTCTTTGGTGCTCAGTTTTCTTTGTAGTCCAACTCGCACATCCATAGATGACCACTGGAAAAACCATAGCCTTGACTAGACGGACCTTTGTTGGCAATGTAACGTCTCTGCTTTTTAATTTGCTGTCTAGGTTGGTCATAACTTTTCTTCCAAGGAGTAAGCATCTTTTAATTTCATGGCTGCAATCACCATCTGCAGTGATTTTGGAGCCCCAAAAAATAAAGTCTGACACTTTTTTCACTGTTTCCCCATCTATTTGCCATGAAGTGATGGGATCAGATGCCATGATCTTCGTTTTCTGAATGTTGAGTTTTAAGCCAACTTTTTCACTCTCCACTTTCACTTTCATCAAGAGGCTTTTTAGTTCCTCTTCACTTTCTGCCATAAGGGTGGTGTCATCTGCATATCTGAGGTTATTGATATTTGTCCCCGCAATCTTGATTCCACCTTGTGCTTCTTCCAGCCCAGTATTTCTCATGATGTATTCTGTCTATAAGTTAAATAAGCAGGGTGACAATATACAGCCTTGACATACTCCTTTTCCTATTTGGAACCAGTCTGTTGTTCCATGTCCAGTTCTAACTGTTGCTTACTGACCTGCATACAGATTTCTCAAGAGGCAGGTCAGGTGGTCTGGTATTCCCATCTCTTTCAGAATTTTTCACAGTTTATTGTGATCCACACAGTCAAAGACTTTGGCGTAGTCAATAAAGCAGAAATAGATGTTTTTCTGGAACTCTCTTGCTTTTTCGATGGTCCAGCAGATGTTGGCAATTTGATCCCTGGCTCCTCTGCCTTTTCTAAAATCAGCTTGAACATCTGGAAGTTCATGGTTCACATATTGCTGAAGCCTGGCTTGGAGAATTTTGAGCATTACTTTACTAGCGTGTGAGATGAGTGCAATTGTGCAGTAGATTGAGCATTCTTTGGCATTGGCTTTCTTTGGGATTAGAATGAAAACTGACCTTTTCCAGTCCTGTGGCCACTGCTGAGTTTTCCAAATTTGCTGGCATATTGAGTGCAGCACTTTCACAACATCATCTTTCAGGATTTGATATAGCTCAACTGGAATTCCATCACCTCCACTAGCTTTGTTCCTAGTGATGCTTCCTAAGGCCCACTTGACTTCACATTCCAGGATGTATGGCTCTAGGTGAGTGATCACACCATCGTGATTATCTGGGTCGTGAAGATCTTTTTTGTACAGTTCTTCTGTGTATTCTTGCCACCTCTTCTTAATATCTTCTGCTTCTGTTAGGTCCATACCATTTCTGTCCAATAGCCTTTTCAGTTCAGTTCAGTTCAGTTCAGTTGCTCAGTCATGTCTGACTCTTTGCGACCCCATGAATCGTAGCACGCCAGGCCTTCCTGTCTATCACAAACTCCCGGAGTTCATTCAGACTCAAGTCCATCGAGTCAGTGATGCCATCCAGCCATCTCATCCTCTGGCGTCCCCTTCTCCTCCTGCCCCCAATCCCTCCCAGCATCAGAGTCTTTTCCAATGAGTCAACTCTTCACATGAGGTGGCCAAAGTATTGGAGTTTCAGCTTTAGCATCATTCCTTCCAAAGAAATCCCAGGGCTGATCTACTTCAGAGTGGACTAGTTGGATCTCCTTGCAGTCCAAGGGACTCTCAAGAGTCTTCTCCAACACCACAGCTCAAAAGCACCAATTCTTCGGCGGTCAGCTTTCTTCCCAGTCCAACTCTCACATCCATACATGACCACAGGAAAAACCATAGCCTTGACTAGACGGACCTTTGTTGGCAAAGTAATGTCTCTGCTTTTGAATATGCTATCTAGGTTGGTCATAACTTTCCTTCCAAGGAGCAAGTGTCTTTTAATTTCATGGCTGCAGTCACCATCTGCGGTAGCTTCTGTCAAAAAACAGGAGTGATATCTGAAAAAGAGATATATTTATTTCTCGGGCATGATTTATTGAGTAACTAGTATGTATCGGTAGCTAGGTGCTGTGCTAGCTTGAAGTTGGGAAGAGCTGGGCTGGTTTGAGGACCCAGAAGAGGCCAGGGTGGCCAGAGAACAGTGGGTGAGCAGGGGTGATGGTGATGTGGGAGGTTGGAGAAGGGAGTAGAAGCCACTCATGGGAGGCATGGATTGGGATAAGGGGTTGAGATTTGGTGCTAAGAGCAATAGAGAGCGCAAAGGGTCTTGAGCAGTGGAGGTACGTGGTACCACCTGCAGTGACTGCTGTATGGAGAGTGTACTGGACGGAGGCAAGAGGAGAAGCCAGCATCCTGTTAGAGCTTGTTGACATGGACAAGGGCGGCGGTGAGCATGGAGGGAAGGGGATGGAGTTGAGATCTATTTGGAGGGCAGACTGCTATGCTGAGCAACTCCAGAGACACCAGTTATATCCTTGGCCACATTGCCTGCAGCAGCCCTTTTTTGGGTTAGCACCATATATGGTGTGGGGTTGGGGGAAAGAACAGTTGAGGTTGACTCCTAACACCTGGGTGGTAGGAGATGATGGGGAGATAGTGAGGTGCATGTGGCCGTGGGGTGTCCGTGAGGCTCCTGCACTTAGCACTGTGGTGGAGGTCCCATGGAGACACTGGCAGGGAGCTGCTGGGAGGCCGTGGGCCAAGTGGATTTGAGCAACCAGGGCTGGAGATGTAAGTGAAGAGTGGTGTTTGCCAGCCTCTCAGCAGCTTCTCTAAGGCCTTTCCTTGGGGTATGTGAGCTCCCCGAGAGTGGAACACCTGGACCACATCCCTTGAGTCCCCCAGCATCACCTCCATAACTGCCTCATCCTCGGCCTATGCTGAGATACATGGGGAAGTTACTTCTGTATCTTTTCCAGAACTACACCTCCATTGCGAGTGTCAGCTCAGTGCTGGGCTGTCCTTAGGAAAGGAGCGTGCAATAGACTTGCCCAGGGGTGGGATCCACTGCATGGGGAGCCAAAGAGGTCCTCACACAGAAGCAGGTAGAGCCGCTGTCATGCGGGTCAAGCTGGTGGACTAGCTGAACACACAGAACTTGTTGTTCAGTGAAGAAAAGCGAGGTCTCCCACTTCTCGTCAAGCCCTTTCCCACTTGAGGGCCTTAGCCTGTGCTGCTGTGTTCTCTTCTGAGGATGAAGAACTGCTCACCTGTCCTTCCTACTGTCTGTTACCCACTCCCCACACCTAACCGTTTTCTCCCATGCCACTCCTTTTGTTTCCTTCTGGTCTCAGCTTGAATTCTTACTCCATTGGAAGAGGTTCTCCTGATGCCTTTATCAGTGGCTCAGTGATAAAGAATCCGCCTGCCAATGCGGAGACCTGGGTTCGATCCTTGGGTTGGGAAGATTCCCTGGAGATGGAAATGGAAAGAAATCCCACTCCAGGATTTTCGCCTAGGAAATTCCTTGGACAGACCAGTCCATGGGGTCACAAAGAGTCAAACATGACTTAGCGACTAAACAACCACCACCACCGCTGCTGCAGAAGGAGAACAGGTCAGACCGGTAGCAGCCTGGGGACCAATTGGTAGTCTCGGAAGACCCGTATGCTCACCAGATTCCCTGTGGCAATCCCACAGGGTGCTCCCCTTCCCAGCCTTCTGCTCTGGGTGTGAAACTGCTGCTGTGTCCTGTGTGTGTACCATCAGTCATGGATAAGGCCCCCTGGGCTGGTTCTCATTCATCTGCCTCCCCCACCCTGCCAACCCACGGGTTGACACGGGTCTCAGGAAGGTGGCATTGAGGACCACTGGCTTTGCAGTTGGAAGTGAGGCCCTTTTCATATAAGCAGAGCCTGCATGGTTTTCCAGACTGTGACAGTTGGGCCATTTTCTGGGCAAATTCATAGCAAAGCAAAAATGTTCACCAGTAAGGAGTTCTTGATTTTGGACATCGTGTGGGGCATTTTTACTGCTCCAGGCATGTTGTGAGGGCAGCTGAGCGGAGCCTAGAGAGGGTCTTCTCCCAGCACCCTTCTGAGGAAGTGGCTTCTTTCTCCCCATAATCACTTTTTCCCTGAATACAACAAGAAAGATAATGTGTGGATGATAAGAAATTTGAAGAATACACAAAAGTGCTAAGATAGTTCTCCTACCCGCTATTAATATTTTTGCATATGTTGTTACAGATCTTAAAAAACATTAGAAATTAATACAAAATAGAATTTTAGTGTATATTACATATTGTATATTGTAAATTAATTCTATGTTGGAATAAAATAAACAGTTTGCCGTTTCCTTCTCCAGGGGATCTTCCCGACCCAGGGATGGAACCCACGTCTCCTGCATTGGCAGGTGGATTCTTTACTGCTGAGCCACCAGGGAAGCATTTTATTCCTAGTTATCACCAGATGCTATTCTCTTTCTTATTTGAAGAGACTCTGACTGAGCCAAGTGGCAGAGCATCTAAGAACCCAGACACGGGGGCCCAGAGATGTGTCCATACAGTGCTTATGAGCTGTGGAGGGGGGTGGGCATTCCTGGTTGTCACAATACCAAGGTGGGTGGGAAGGTGGGGGGAGGTGGCATCTTGGGGGTAGTGGCCAGGGATGCTGGCAAACATCCTCCAGAGCACAGGGCAGCTCCCACCACAAAGAATGATCCAGCCCTAAGGGTCACCAGTGGGAGGCTGAGAAACCCCGGTCTACAGGGACAGGACTTCTCGTGGGTCTCTGGGCAGTGGCCACTGGGAAAGGAACTTGAGAGTTCCATGGGGCATGTGGCTGACAGGACACAAAGAGGCTGGCTCCCGAGGCCACCACTTCAGAATAAGAAACCATGGTGGCTTTAGAAACTAGATGGTACTTTTCAGAAAATTATGATATCCACAGTGAAAGTTAATTTAAATGGAAATAACAGAACTGCATGAATTTTTTTTATTATTATTTTTAGAACAGCATTGCTCTTTCTATCACATCAGCAAGTTCGAAATGAGGCCTCGTCTGGGTTCATTTGCCGTAATTTTATATGCTTGATGGATTCCAAGCCCCCCAAAGAATGAAATGAATGAATGTGATCAAGGATCACAGCTGTGTTCTTTCTCTTTGAAAGCATTTCAGACCAGAAAACTTCTAATTCGGTTCAGCCAGCCTTCCCTGGGCACCCCTCTGCCCCCCTGTACCGGGTTCTGGGCGGGTAGAGAGATTCTGAGTGAAATAGGTTGGCTGCACTGTGTGTGCAGCTGGTCTCCTCAACAGGCAGTATTGGGACAGTCTTATGCCAATGACCGGTGGACTTTTACGGACAGGCAAGAACGTGGACCCCCACCAGCTCCTCCTGAAGGGCAGAGAGAGAGAGAGTTACAGGAATGGCTTGGAACAGGGGCCCCCAACCTCTGGGATCTAATGCCTAATGATCTGAGGTGGAGCTGATGTAATAATAATAGAAATAAGTGAGTGAAGTGAAAGTCACTCATCGTGTCCAACTCTTTGCGACCCCAGGGACTGTAGCCCACCAGGCTCCTCTGTCCATGGGATTTCCCAGGCAAGAATACTGGAGTGGGTTGCCATTCCCTTCTCCAGGGCATCTTCCTGACCCAGGGATTGAACCCAGGTCTCCTGAATTGCAGACAAATTATTTATGATCTGAGCCACCAAATGTAAGGTACTTGAATCATCCCCAAACCGTCCCCTCTACCCCTCTGCCTGTCTGTAGAAAAATTGTCTTCCACGAGTCCAATCCCTGGTGCCAAAAAGTTTGGGGACCGCTGGCTTGAGGGTGCACAGCTCATTTTAGCACCAGAGTATATGCCTTTTCCTAACGTCAGCCTCACAAACCACAGGTCTCTATTTCCTGCTGCCCACCCAGCATCTCCGTCCACGTGTCCCCCTCATTTTGCAAAGCCAGTACCCCTTCCCCAGGTCCCCTGCAGCAGTGAATGGCATCACTCTCCATTTACTGGTCCAAGCCTGACATTAATTATTTTAATTGCTTATCCACCTAATTAAGCAAATATTAATTGAATGCCAACTGTGCATGCACAGCAGTGTGCAAAGCCAGGCGTGGTCCCCATGCCCACGGAGATCCTTGCGGGGAGAACTGGTTGTTTATTAAAGAGTCATGAGCAGGACGGTATTATTAAAGTAAGTATTAGGGGGAAAAGGTGTCTTTGTATCCAGATGCAATAGGAAGCCATTGAAGTGTTGTGAGCAGGAGGTGAATTTTGAAAAGACCTCTCTGGCTGTTGAATCAGGCCTACAGGCTGAGGGCGTCCATCCCCACGGTCCAGGGAGGGGACTGCAGAGGCCCTCTCTAGGTGGCAGCGGACATGGAGAGAAGCAGGTGAACCTCTGAGATGAAGCCAACAGAACCAGATCAGAACCAGATGATGGATCAGATGGAGCTGGTGAGCGCGGCAATGGCCAGGTTCCTGATTCAGTCCCTGGAAAGGCAGGGTACCATTTCCCAAGACAGAGATTGTTGATGAAGTCCCAGTGTTTGCGGGTATTTTGGTGGAAGGGGCAGGGAGGTGATGGATTCAGTCCTGGACTTGTTGAGTCTAAGGCATCAAGAGTTCAAGGCATGTAGGTGGGGCTTTGCCAGAAACCCCAAGTTGCTTCATTTCGCTTAGAGCTGAGATTTTCTTTTCCACTGTAGGAGCCTCGATATTAGGAGCTTCCCACATGGTTCAGTGGTAAGGAATCTGCCTGCTAAAGCAGGAGACACGGGTTCCATCTCTGGCTCAGGAAGATCCCTTGGAGAAGGAAATGACAACCCACTCCAGTATTCTTGCCTGGGAAATCCCATGGACAGAGTAGCCTGGTGGGCTGTAGTCCATGGGGTCGCAGAAGAGTCGGAAACAACTTAGCAATTAAACTACAACAACATCTCTAATATTATTGAATGAATGGATGGATGGATGGTTTGGTCACCCAGTCTCCTACATTTAAAACCAATGCAAAGCAGCGTGACCATGACAAGGTTCATTTTTTTGTTTTTAGTAACTTTTTATGCTGCAATAATTACAGGCTTACAGTAAAGTCTTAAGACTACAGAACTCCTGTATGCCCATCATCTAGATTCCTTAAGCGTTAACGTTCACGTTTGCTTCATCAGTTTCTTCAGGTTTTTTTCGTCTATTTTCTGAACAATTTTTTCTGAACAATTTGATAATACCTGGTAGACAAAAATGAAAATGAAAGTGTTAATCGCTCAGTCATGTCTGACTCTTTTGTGACCCGGTGGACTGTAGCCCACCAGGCTTGTCTGTCCATGGAATTCTCCAGGCAAGAATACTAAAGTGGGTTGCCATTTCCTTCTCCAGGGGCTCTTTCCAACCCAGGGATCGAACCTGGGCCTCATTTTAATTCTAAACACTTGAATGTGTGTAAACTGAAAATAAGCACATCCTTCTACAGAACTGTGATTTATGAGCAAGATCGGGAGGTTGGCATCCATATAACAGTGTATTCTAAGCTGAAAACCTTATTCATTTTTACCAGTTGTTCTTCATAGCCAAAACCATTTTTTTGGCTCTAGGTTTAATCTAGGATGACAACTTATGATGTCTCTTTAGTCTCCTTTATTTAACTGCTCCTTTAATAACTGCCCTGATTCCCCACCCCTGCCCCCCGCCCCCCGCCCCCCTCCCATAACGTTTTTACTGAGTACAGGCCAGTCACTGTGTAAAATACCCCGCAATCTGGTTTTGTTTGATGTTGCTGCACAATGACCTTGGGATTAGGCTTTTAAACGTGTCTGTTATCAGGGACACAACAAAAGTGATGTTATATCACAAGGCTGTTTTTAGCAGGCATTACTTAAAAAGCAAGATTCTGGGTTGATAAGTCAAGGTCTTGTGCAGACAAGGCTAAGCAGAGGTGATTAGTGGTTCCAGATGCCCTTTCCTGTGTGGATGCAGAGAGTGTGTTAGCTGCTCAGTCGTGTCTGGCTCTCTGTGACTCCATGGACTGTAGCCCGCCAGGCTCCTCTGTCCGTGGAATTCTCCAGGCAAGAATACTGGAGTGGATAACCATTACCTTCTCCAGGGAATCTTCGTGACCCAGGGATCAAATCTGTGTCTCCTGCATTGCAGGCAGATTCTTTACCATCTGAGCCGCCTGGGAAACCCTTCCCTGTGTGCTCGGCAAACTTCTGTGGGTTCTATACACCAATCATAGGCAGCTTCAGGTGTTCCTTGTCAAGTACAAGTCCCAGGTTTTTTTCTATTTTTTAAAGACTGTAAGGGTAACATTTTCCTAAATAAGTATCGACTTCATTTGACAAATAATTATAATCTAACTATGTAAGGATGATCATATCTCTAATAAAGTCAATAGGAAGTTGAAGGGTTTAATTATCAACTTTCCTGACATACAAATTGGAAAGCTTTTCAGGTAAGTTGCTCATGTGGAATTCCTGGAACGCGTTGCAATTAACAGTCAGATCTCCATTCAAACAGTAATTAGTGTATGATTTGACCTGTTCTTTGTGGCTGATGTGTATCTAGGGTTAGATATGTATTTGTGTTTATTTTAGGAAGTGAATTTGCTGCCTTTTTTTTTTTTGGCTGCGCTGTGTATGGAATCCTGCACATCCTGCATTGAAAGTATGGAATCTTAACCACTGGACCACGAGGGAAGTCTGCTGCTGCTTCTACGGTCCATTTAAAAACACATTTGCATTTTATTGTAACTTCCTAAAGAAAGACCTAGTGACTTAAAAATCAGATGTGGGGGGTGAGTAATTTGCCTGCGGAAACTTGCTGAGTTTTTCCCAAGGTCCGAGAATTCCCCCTCCTCGCTCTCTCCTCTCTGCTCCCTTCCCTCTCCTGTCTCCTTCCTTATTTCTTCCTCCTTCTATCTCTTTCTCCTCCACCTCTTCCTTTCTTCCATTTGTCCTCCCTCCCTTGTCCTTCTCTCCCTCCCCGCTCCCACTTCTCTTTCATCAAAGACCCAAAGGAACCAGACAGGGTGGAAATGTTCAGATCACCCCAGTAGTTCATGCGGGGTCATCTTGCTGCTGCTAAGTCGCTTCAGTTATGTCAGACTCTGTGCGACCCCGTAGACGGCAGCCCACCAGGCTCCCCAGTCCCTGGGATTCTCCAGGCAAGAACACTGGAGTGGGTTGCCATTTCCTTCTCCAATGCATGAAAGTGAAAAGTGAAAGTGAAGTCGCTCAGTCGTGTCCGACTCCTAGCGACCCCATGGACTGCAGCCCACCAGGCTCCTCCGTCCATGGGATTTTTCAGGCAAGAGTACTGGAGTGGGGTGCTGCAGGTATGTAAAAACCCAGACTCTGACTGTGTGAGTGGTGACGATATAAACACCATCCACTGGGAGATGGTACAGGTGAGGGCCTCAGTCTTCCCCTCTGTAAAATACGCTGAATTCTCTATCAAGCACTGACTGTGCTGTGTGCTCAGAATTCAGAGATGAGGAGGACACTGCCCCCTGGGGTTGAGACAGGCCACGGCCGACCTGGTGTCTGTGGCTTGTGGGCTGGCTGGTTACCTCCTCGTTTCCACTGCTTCCTTACCTGTATAGAGGGGCTCCTCGCTGGGTTTTGAGGAGGATTAGATGGTTCTACTTAAGAACTTTGGGGATGAGGCTTGGCACATGGTAAACACTGGATCAGAGGGGCCTTTGCTCCTTGTCAGGACATGGAACACAGCACAGGGTTCAGGAGTGAAGGACAGACAGCTTTCCAGCTGGGCAGGGAAAACTTGGGGAACAAATAACCAAATGTGCTTATGAAAGAGATGGGGCTCTTGTGCAGTAGGCAGTCTGGGTTTCTGGGGCTCTTCTGTGCATGTGGGGGTCATTAGCTGTCTGTGCTCCAGTATTCCTCCTTGGGAAGAAGGCCATCAGCCGTGGTGGCAGTCCCCGCCCCCGCCCCCACCCCGCTGGACTCCAGCTTTCCCCTCCTGTTGTGCTGTGATTGTCCTTCCTGCCATCCCTCCCTGTTTGCTAGACTCCCTGTCTTGGTCCTGCCCCTGAGTGCAGACCAATACATAATGCCCTGTCACCCCCCTTTCTCCTCCCTCACTGGCATAGTAGGGTGGGGGGAGGGTCCCATCACCCTAGAACAAGTCTCCCTCCTGGCCCCTCCATCCTCTAGACAGACTGTGATGGGTTCCCCACCCAGGAGGGTCCCCCGTTGAATGCCCAGGGCTGCTGCAGTTGCAAACATTATACCTGGATGCCTGGACGTTGCCGCTGCAGGCAGTGGCTTGGCACTCTTCCCCACCCTTTCTCCTTCCACCTCTTAAACCTGGCTTCATTGGGCCTCAGGCTGCATCCTAAGACATTTCAATTTCACAAACACTTTGTGGACAGAATGGGCATTAGAACGTGTGTGTCTTTTTAAGTTTATTCGTTCGTCTTCGTGCATTCAACCAGTATTCATTAACTGTCTGCTTTTTGTTAATCATGGTGCTTAAGTGCTGGGATTATCCTGGTTAGAAAGCACAGCACAGTCTGTGCCGTTGAGCATCCACAGTCTCCATCCATAGCCTGCTAGCAGCCCTTCCTTCCCTTTGTCATTCAGGCTGGGTATTCTGGTCCTTTCCCAGAACATAGGCGCTGTTGTGCCTATTGACCACTAGGTGGCGCAGTCACACAGGTAGCTCAGTTCAGTTCAGTTCAGTTGCTCAGTCGTGTCCGACTCTTTTCGAACCCATGAACCGCAGCACGCCAGGCCTCCCTGTCCATCACCAACTTCCGGAGTTCACCCAAATCCACGTCCATCGAGTCGGTGAGATCGGCCATCGAGATGGCCATCCAGCCATCTTATCCTCCGTGGTCCCCTTTTCCTCCTGCCCCCAATCCCTCCCAGCATCAGAGTCTTTTCCAATGAGTCAACTCTTCGCATGAGGTGGCCAAAGTACCTGAGTTTCAGCTTTAGCATCATTCCTTCCAAAGAACACCCAGGACTGATCTCCTTTAGAATGGACTGGTTGGATCTCCTTGCAGTCATGGGACTATCAAGAATCTTCTCCAACACCACAGTTCAAAAGCATCAATTCTTCAGCATTCAGCTTTCCTCACAGTCTAACTCTCACATCCATACATGACTACTGGAAAAACCATAGCCTTGACTAGATGGACCTTTGTTGGCAAAGTAATGTCTCTGCTTTTCAATATGCTATCTAGGTTGGTCATAACTTTCCTTCCAAGGAGTAAGCATCTTTTAATTTCATGGCTGCAATCACCATCTGCAGTGATTTTGGAGCCCCCAAAAATAAAGTCTGACACTGTTTCCACTGTTTCCCCATCTATTTCCCATGAAGTGATGGGACCAGATGCCATGATCTTCGTTTTCTGAATGTTGAGCTTTAAGCCAACTTTTTCACTCTCCTCTTTCACTTTCATCAAGAGGCTTTTTAGTTCCTCTTCACTTTCTGCCATCAGGGTGGTGTCATCTGCATATCTGAGGTTATTGATATTTCTCCTGGCAATCTTGATTCCAGCTTGTGCTTCTTCCAGCCCAACATTTCTCATGATGTACTCTGCATAGAAGTTAAATAAGCAGGGTGACAATATACAGGTAGCTAAGTCACTGGAATTAGACCTGCTTGTTAATACCCAGTGCTGGCTAGAACTAGCCTCTAGCCCGGTTCTAGAGGCTCTGCCTGTAGGCGGTGGTCAAGTTGAAAGAAGATTGGCCTGACATTTGTATTTCTTTATTAAAAAAAATTTTTTTTTTAATTTATTTATTTATTTGGCTCTGCCAGGTCTTAGTTGCAGCACTCAGGATCTTTAGTTGTGGTGTGTAAGCTTTTAGCTGCAGTATGTGGGATCTAGTTCCCTGACCAGGTATGGAACCTCGGCTCCCTGTTCAGTGGTTAAGACATGTTAGTTAGATGCAGACCTCCTGGATTGATTCTCTATCTCTTCTCTCATTCCCCTGCTCCTTGATTGTTTTCCGTGTAGCGGGTATATTTCTTTAGAAAGCAAACCTTCAGTCTCATTCCTTGGGAGAAATGTCAGCCCATTGGCATTAGGGGTTAGAAGTTTGTTATTATCATTAATGGGATGGTGTTGGGAAGGTAGAGAGGATGAGGCATATGTCATTGTGCTGCCTTTAATTGGAAAATAGTGGCTTTTATTTTCTTTTTCTTTTTTGGACTGTGCTGCACGGCATGTAGGATCTTAGTTCCCCAGGCAGGGATTGAACCTGCTGCATTGGAAGCGTGGAGTCTTAACCACTGGACCACCAGGGAAGTCCCAGAAAATAATGGCTTTTCAAAGAAGCATCTAGATTCACTTTTTCTTTTAAAAGATTTTCTAATTGGGTAAAACAACAGAAGCCAAACTATACCATTATGTACTACTATTTACAAATTGGAAAAAGTGATTTAAAGGTTTGAAAATAGAAGGGCCAGCCTTGGTGTGTCAGGCCAGTGCAGACAAAAAGAAAGCTGTGGTCACAATGTTAAAATCGGTAAAAATGAAATTATTGTCAAAACATCTAATGGTAAGAAGAAATTATTACCCTGTGATTTGTTGGTTTTGATCTTAATGCACCAAACAACATTTTATAATTGATATGAATTTCTTATCACTTGCAGTGAACGCCCATCTTATTGGTGTATTTTTAGCCATCAAATTAAAGCTGCCTGTCCCTTCCAGCTGGCTGTTGGAACATCCAATGCATGTTTCCTGGGGAATACGACCCCCCCTTGGTCATTTGTGACACCTTTGGACCTTCAGCACTCAGGAGAATCGGAAACGGGCTGTCTATTGTTTAGTTCAGGTGGGCCATCAGGAAGTTACAGTGCCGAAAAATAGGCAAAATTAGGAAACTGGTAGATGAATTATTTATTTATTGTTAACGCATAGTTTGACAGTCTTTGTTTCCTAATCCAGAAAACTGAGTCCCTTTATTGGGACCATTTATATGTACAGACTTATTTCTACCACTTTTTTTCCTTTCTGTCCCACTTGTCCTTTTTCTTACCCCCTCCTTTGTTTTATTGGAGATGAAGGTCATATTTACCATTCTCTTCTTTCTTGCTCTGCTAGTTTGGAGGTCATATATAGTATGCGTGTTAATTACCACTTTGGAAGCATGATTACGCACACTCAGCAGACTTTAGTAATACTAAATGGCCTAGCATCACCTCAGATCACCCCATGAAGCACATGCTAGTATTATTTACTTATAGTCAATGCATATTTATATTTATTCTGTGTTCATCACTCTCTTTGCTCAATAAAGCAAAGAGAGTCCTCCTTGTGCCTGGGACCTTCCATTTGGGGTTACTTTGGTTTCCTTATCTGTAAAATGGAATAATAACAAATACCTATCTTCAGGAGCAGGTGAGGTGAGCTGTTGAAATGAGATGTAAGGTGTTTAGCGGTGTTTAGCAGTGTGCTGGACAGTGTCTGTGCTCAGTATGTGTTAGCCCTTCCTATCATTGGAGTTATTCTGGCTTCGAGGACCATTTCCACAGGGATCTGAGAAATGATTCGTAATGGATCTGAGCAATGGCAGCCTTGAGCAGTAAGCATGGAAGCACACAGCAACTCCTAACACTAGGAACACAAACCTGTCAAAGCAGCGAGTCCCATGATCAGTTATGTCACATGTCCTTTTCAGCGTCTATTGAGATAAACTCAGGGCTTTTTTTTTAAGCTTATTTAAGCTATTAATAGATCTGCTAATGGTGAATTATCTGCATCTTCCTGGAATAAAAGGAACATGGTAACACTGCACAGTTCTTTTAATGTTATTATTGTAAGATAATGCTGGATTTGATTTACTAAGATTTTATTTAGGGATTTTCCATCCATATTAACGAGTGAGGTGTTTTTGCAAATACAGAATTTGCAGTGTAGTCGGTGAAGTGTGCTTGTCAAATAATTCGTATATACAGATTACAAATATTCATTGTGTCTGTGAAAGAGAAGAAGGAGAAAGAAGGGGAGGAGAAAGGAGAGAAGAAGGAGGAGGTGAAAAAAGAAAGATGGGGAAGATGAAGCAGGGGAGGAGGGGGCAGGGGAAATAGGAGAGTAGCAAGAAGAGGAAGGAGAGGAGACACAGAGAAAAGGAAGTCACAATATATTTGTCAGGATTATTTCACTCTCAGAAGACATCCCAGAGACTTCCCTGGTGGTCCAGTGGTTAAGACTTCACCTTTTAGTTCAGGTGCTATGGGTTTGATCTCTGATCAGGGACCTAAGATCCCACATGCCTGGCAGCCAAAGAACCAAAACTATAAAACAGAAGCAATATTGTAACAGATTCAATAAAGACATTAAAAATGATCCACATCAAAAAAAAAATCTAAAAAAAAAAAAAAAAAAAGCCCAATTCAAACCAAACAATAATTGTCCCTAAAGTTAAGATAGCCAGGTGGGCACTTGGCTTCAGGTAAAGATCCGGAGGTGCTAGCATTGTGCCTTTCACCCTGTTTATCTTCGCTAGGTCCTCTCGCCCTCCCTCCTTGTACTGGTTTTAATCTCAGGCAGAATCCCCCTAGTGGTGGTGACGTTACATCTCATCAGTGAAACTCCAGCAGAAGTTAGATGACATTGCTGAGCCGGGGTCTCCTGCCAGGGCATGCAGTGCTCTGAACAGACCTGGGCATGTGCCCACCTTTGGGAAGGAGAAAGAAAGACTCTCTCTCTAAAGAGAGTCTCCATCACAGCTTTAGATGTTGTATCTGGCCTCACCTTGTCTTGACTTTAACATATCTGGCTCTATGTTTACAGGTCTTTTTTACTTTTACTTTTTGGCTGTGTTCCATCTGTATTGCAGCGTGTGGGCTTCTCCAGTTGTGGCACTTGGGCTCTCTAGTTGAGGTGTATGCATTTGGGTCCCACTTGAGCCACGCAGACTATGAGTGGAAGGGGGGACATACCTGAGATGTGGTTCTCAGCACTGTCACTGAAGTGAAGAAGGGGACGTCGGGACAGGCAGTACAAGACATTCTGGATTATCCCTAGTTGATCAGGTGCGTTTGTGTTTCCC
Organism: Bos indicus x Bos taurus; assembly: GCF_003369695.1. Classification (NCBI taxonomy): domain Eukaryota; kingdom Metazoa; phylum Chordata; class Mammalia; order Artiodactyla; family Bovidae; genus Bos; species Bos indicus x Bos taurus. The sequence goes on from NC_040096.1 coordinate 26,332,738, forward strand.
AGGTTTCAGTTACCTCATTTGGCTTGCACAAAGCTCCCATGAAGTTTTTATAAAGTATTGTCTAAAATTTTTATTTATTTATTTTAGGCTGTGCTGGGTCTTCTTCCTGTGTGCAGGCTCTCTCTAGTTGCGGTAAGCAGGGACTACACTTCTTTGCAGTGTGCGGGCTTCTCATTGCGGTGACTTCTCTTGTTGCGAAGCACGGGCTCTAGGGTGATTAGGCTTCAGTAATTGCCCTGAGGCATGTGGGATCTTCCCGAATCAGGGATTGAACCCGTGTCCCCTGCATTGACAGGCAGATTCTTAACCTCTGGACAAGCAGGGAAGCTCCCATGGAGTTTTATTTGATATCATCTTCCTTCCCGTATTTATGGAGGACCCAGGGATTGAACCTGGGTCTCCTGCATTGCAGGCAGATTCTTTACTGTCTGAGCCACCAGGGATGTCCACTGAAGGTCTGCTTAGAGTAGCCTTGCTTCTGTCAAGATGAACATAAATGAGATAATCAAGATGAAGATGAACAGGCACTCAGAACAGGGACTTGAGCCTTTAAATAGCTCCAGACAAACAAGAATGTCCTTCCTGGGAGCCTGAAATGTTGTATAGTCATTGACTTTTTAAATGGATAGACTTTGTGCTTCTGCAAGTGTGGCTCTCTGAATGGCTGTTTTAAAATCTGAAGTCATAATGGGCACGTTTCTTTCCCACTCTCTTCCATGAAGATGGCTGTATCCGTAGCATCTCTACGGGAGGACCCCTGAGGATTCTGATCCTTGTTGTTTAGTTGCTCAGTCACGTCTGACTCTTTGTGACCCCGTGGACTGTAGCCTGCCAGGCCCCTCTGTCCATGGAATTCTCCAGCCAAGAATACCGGAGTGGGTTGCCATTCTCTTCTCCAGGAAACCTTCCTGCCCCAGGGATTGAACTCAGGTCTCCTGCATTGGTCTTTACCATCTGAGCCACCAGGTAAGCCCATGATCTCTATTTCAGGTTCCCCAGTCCATCCATGAGGCTCAATTGGATTAAGTACTTTAGAACTAGAGGTTTATCATTTTATTGGTGTATGTATAAAAGAGAAAAGATGGAAATGTGATTGATTGCCTCACTCCTTCTGTGGCCAGGAAGGTAGAGTCTTGAGGTCTGTGTTTCTTCTCAAGATAAATGTTGGTTTTTTACTGGTAGCTCCTAACAGCTCCTGGGTCATGCTGGTCTCCATATGTCCTTTTTTACAAAAAAAATTTTTTTTCATGTGGGCCATTTTTCAAAAGGATTCTCAGGTGGCTCATTGGTAAAGAATATGCCTGCAATGCAGGCGATATAGGAGACTCGGGTTCAATCCTTGGGTCTCCAAGATCCCCTGGAGAAATAAATGGCAACTCACTCCAGTATTCTTGCTGGGAAAATTCCGTGGACAGAGGAGCCTGGCAGGCTACAGTCCATGGGGTCACAAAGAGTAGAACCCGACTGAGCAACTTAGCATATTTTTTAAAAAAGGTTTTATTGAATTTGTTACAATATTGTTTCTGTTTTATATTTTGGGGGTTTTTAGCTTTGAGGCATGTGGGATCTTAGCTCCCCAATTAGGGGTCAAACCTACACCTCCTGCATTGCAAGATGAAGTCTTAACCACTGAACTGCCAGGAAAGTCCCCTTGTCCCCATATTTTCTACTTTGAGCATAGCTGGACAAGTAGAGTTGGGTTTTAGGATATCATCTTAGAGAAGACATAAAACAGCAATTACAGGAGCTCCAGGCTGCCACCAGAATTCAGTTCCTCTCGATCTTCTTTCAATTAGAGCAAAACCCAACTTCTTAATGGTGCCTTTCTCCCAAGGCTACTACATAGGAGGGGCAGGGCCAAAGAAAGAAAGGATTTGGTGAACACAAGGGTGTGGTCATCAGTCACTGGGTGATTTTCTCTCCGACTTCACGAAGAGAAACAAAGTTTTCACTTCTCCTAACCTGGTTAAATTATCTTGTTTATTTTTTAAAATAATATTTATTTGGCTGCACTGGGTCTTAGCTGTGGTTTGTGAGATCTTTAGTTGTGGCATGTGGGATCTAGTTCCCTGACCAGGGATTGAACCTGGACCCCCTGCATTGGGAGTGTTAGCTCCTGGAGCACCAGGGAAATCCCTAAATTATCTTGTTTAGAACACATTTCAAAATGAAAGGTGTTCTTTCTGACACAGTGCTGTTGAACAGCTATCTTCACGTGGGCCGTGATAATGAAATAGTGCAGACTGGGTGGCTTCACCAGCAGAAATTCATTTTCTCACCATTTGGAGGCTGGGAAGCCCGAGGTCAAGACGCCGGCCTGTTTGGTTCTTGACAAGAGCTCACTTCCTGGCTTGTAGATGGCCACCTTCTTTCTGAGTCCTCCCAGGCTGGGAGCAGAGAAACAAGGAGAGGAAGCCAACTCTCTCCTGCTGCTGCTAAGTCGCTTCAGTCGTGTCCGACTCTGTGCGACCCAATGGACAGCAGCCCACCAGGCTCCCCCGTCCCTGGGATTCTCCAAACAAGAACACTGGAGTGGGTCAGCTCTCTCCTATCTCTACTTAAAAAGAAACTAATTCCATCATGAGGGCGTCATCCTTAAGACCTTATGACCTCCCAAAGACCCCACCTCCAAGTACTGTTCCATTAGGTTTTAGAGTTTCAACATGACTTCCAAGGGGACACCCTTCAATCCCTAGCATTGGCACAAAATTATTTTTAGGATATGCTTGTGAGCTTCATCGAGTCCAACCCTTTGCAACCCCCTGGACTGTAGCCCACAAAGCTCCTCTGTCCATGGAATGTTCTAGGCAAGAATACTGGAGTGGATTGCTATTTCCTCCTCCAGGGGATCTTCCTGACCCACAGATCCAACCCACGTCTCCTGTGTCTCCTGCATTGGCAGGTGGATTCTTTACCTACTGAGCCATCGGGAATGCTTATTGTAGTGATCCATGTTTGGAGTGATAAGATTCTAGACTCCGGTGAAAAAAGTGAGAAAGGACACCTGACTTGCAAGGTGGGGCTCTGTGGCTGTGGTTTGTTCTGCTGAGACCTGAGCATGCTGCTTTGTGTCCCTGTCTGCCTCTCTTCTGAGACATTTAAGAGTGCCTTCTTGGTTCACCGCTCAAATTGATTCTGCACTGAACTGTTCCACTCCATTCTGCGTTTGTGGCAGTGACTGGTGGTACCTGATCGAAGACGGGTGCTCAGAAAACCCTAGCAGAAGGAAAACAGGGAGTTTGGGGCCTCCAGACTGAAAACAAGTGAGGTTCTGCTGATGGAAAGACTGGAAATCAGCTTACCAGATGGTTTGGGAAGGAAAAACGGAGTTCCATTTTAGACTATGGAAGTGTGAATTGAAAGTTGCTCAGTCGTGTCCTACACTTTCAGATCCAGGAAAGCCCGCCAGGTTCTTCTGTCCATGGAATTCTCTAGGCAAGAATACTGGATTGGGTTGCCATTCCCTTCTCCAGGGGACCCTCCTGACCCAGGGATCGGATCTGGGTTTCCTGCATTGCAGACATATTCTCTATCATCTGAGCCACTGGGGACACCCTTAAAATACAGAGGTTGAGGTTAACTGTGATATTGCTGTGGTGGTGGTGGTTTAGTTGTAAGTCGTATCCAACTCTATGAGATCCCATGGACTGTAACCCGCCAGGCTCCTCTGTCCCTAGGATTCTCCAGGTAAGAATACTGGAGTGGGTTGCCATTTCCTCGTCCAGGGGATTTTTGCAACCCAGGGATTGAACCCGCATCTCCTGCATTGCAGGCAGATTCTTTACCACTGAGCCACCTCTATACATTATTGCCAAGTAGTTGAAGATCACATAGTCATACATCTTAGGGAGATAAAAGTCCTTTGTTTTAACCCTGTAGTCATGGCAGGGGTCCCCAGGATAAAGGTGGCCCCATATCACCCCAAGCCCTGCTTGGCACTCTCTTGGTGACTTGATCATTTATAAGGCATTTAGACAGTCCCATCCTGTCTCATGGAACATTCTCTGCTGCTCTTCAATTCTACTACAATTCCTCCTTATTCCTGAATCTGTCTTCTGAGGGATTGCAGCCTGCATCTACTAATAGCTTGGGTCTTCACTGTTGCTCGTGGGTGGGAGCTACTCTCTAGTTATGGTGCATCGGCTTCTCGTTGCAGTGGCTCCTCTTGAGCACAGACTCAAGAGCACAGGCTCAATAGTTGTGGTGCACGGGCTTAATTACCACTTGGCATGTAGGATCTTCCCACAGCAGGGATCTAACATGTATTCCTTGCATTGGCAAGTGGATTCTTAACCACTGGACCACCGAGGAAGCCGCATGTATCTTATATATTGGGAGATTCTCAATCTTAGCTCATCTAGAATGCCTGTGTACGTTTGAAACTGAATATTTGGAGAACAATAAGTTCGTGTGGCATGCCTTGTCTTGGGATCGTTGTTACTATACTATCAGTGTAGATATGATGATGACCCGTGTGATTGTAGGGTCATTGATCACCCACAAGTTCAAGGATGCCAGAAACGATCCTGAAATACGTATTTCACTGCTTGACCATTCAAAGGTTGAGCCATTCATTCAGAAGCCAGGGCCAGATGCTAGGGTAAATATTGTAAAGCTGAATTTCACTGGATCCCTGACATCTATGTCTGTCTCTAAGCTTTTGTATCCTGCCCTACTAATGTACCCTGAACATTTTCCCGTGACATTATTCTTTGAAATCGTGATATTTAATGGCTGAGTGATTTTTATCTGTGTGGGTGTTCCATAATTTATTAGCTTTTAACTTTATGTCAGATGTTTTAGTTCATTTGGTTTCTGTTCAACTTCAAACTGTATTTGGACAGTCAGCATGCATCTGAGTCATTCATTTTTCCCTTATCCTTCATATCCTTGGCCACCATGTCAAGGGCTCGGCAATAATCAAGAAGTGGCCTCTTCTGCTTTATACAGGAAGGTGTCTTGCATATTTGAAGACAGTTTCATCTCTCCTTCTGCCTCAAGGACTCTTCTTCAACCTGGGTTTTAAGCGAGGCTCCCTCTAAGACCCTCTCAGGGCAACCTGTCCATTGACTGACCCCGAGCCTTCAACCCAGGTGACCTGCCCTGTATTCTGCCCGACCCAGGAGACCCACTTTCCTCTGATGGTCTCTGGCTGTTGATTTGAGTCAAGCATGAGATGATCCATGGTGGAGGCCCCACTGTGGTTAAAGACATGGGCCTGTGTTTGTCATCTCCCAGAGTGGGCAGATTTGAGTGCTGAGTTCACACTTAACTGTCTTCCTCTAGAGTTGTTACCTTACCAGTGACCTCCCGACCTTTCTTCTGCCATTACTGGCTACCTGTCTTCTCCCTGGGGGTCTGGGTTTTGCCTTTTTTATAAAGTTCAAGGTGGGCTCAGACAGAGCAGCAATACAAGTGCTGATACCCTAGTAGACTCTGGTGCAATGTCCGCGTTCCAAAGGGCCCAGCACGGCCCAGGCGGGCCAGGGAGCAGGGCTCTGCATAAGCAAGCATCATTAGCTGAGTGGGAGGCCATCTCCCAAGGCTGCCTTGGGACTGGTTCCAGTTCCCTAACACCAAACCTGCCTGCCAGCGAGAAGTGACTCAGGCCTGCAGCCAGGGCTCTGTGTCCAGGTGGGAGGCGTCAGCTGATGGAGGCAGGACTGGCCTTTTCTTCTTTTCCTGGGTCCATGGCCATCTCTTACCCTGTCCAGCACCTCCTGCCCTGCTGCAGAGAGCACCTTCCCCACCCCATCCCCCCACCCCCCACACTATTGCCTGTTTGTGGATGAAGGCTGCCTTACAGAGGATGTACAACAGGTTAAAGTCTAGAAAGGACTTGGAGTTAGAGTTCCTTGCTTCTCAGTCTAATGGCTTTTCTGTACATTGTTTTGTTTTGTTTTGTTTGGCCACACCTTGAGGCCTGCAGAATCATCCCGGACCAGGGATCGAACCCATGCCCCTGCATTGGAAGTGCAGTGTCTTTAAACCACTGAACCGCTAGGGAAGTAAGTCCCTTTTCTAAGTTGCGCTGTGCTTAGTCACTCAGTCGTGTCTGACTCTTTGTGATCCCATGGACTGTAGCCTGCTAAGCTCTTCTGTCCACGGGGATTCTCCAGGCAAGAATACTGGAGTGGGTTGCCATGCCCTCCTCTAGGGGAGCTCCCCAGCTCAGGGATCAAACACAGGTCTCCCACATTGTAGGGAAGTTCTTTACTATCTGAACTACCAGGGAAGCCCAAGAATACTGGAGTAGGTAGCCTATCCCTTCTCCAGGGGATCTTCCTAATCCAGGAATTGAACCGGGGTCTCCTGCATTGCAGGTGGATTCCTTACCAGCCGAGACACCAGGGAAGCACCCTTTTCCTATACATTGTGCTATAAAAATCCCACCCTCCAGAGGATCTTTGGGAGTTCTGTGCCTTGCCTTCCTTCCAGAAGTGGAAAGGACCCTTTCTCCCTTGCTTGCTAGGAGGACTCATTTTTGATCTCTCGCTGAAATATTTTGATAACAATCTAGAGATTTCAGTATAGATTGTGGTTGCGCAAGAAATCCAAATCACCAGTTTTTCAGAACCTAAGCAGTTAACATTAGAAATTTTGCTGCAAATAAATTGATCAGTATGCAAGACAGTTGTCACGGCTGAATCATGGTCCACAGTTAAGGTAAACAGATCTGTGATGACATTTTCTGAGCGGAATACAAATGTAACTCATTTCCTCCCAGAGCTTTCTGACATTTCTTCTACACGGATAACAGATTCTCCCAAGAAGGTGTTGGTCACAAGGAAGAAAGATCTTTGTTTAATCCCTCTGTAAAGGTATGGCCGTGATATTTGATGTGCTATCCTTGAAAAAAAATTGTTCTAAGAGAGATGAATAGTGGGGAGGGCATTTTTCTTTGGTTAGCTGCCCCTCACTCCCTCCCAATCATGGGGGGAACCCTTTTGGGTTTTTGCTTATTTGAATGGTTATTAAAATATTACATTGTCATATTGTGAAAGTTTGCATGTCATTAATCTTTTTTTTGCAATGTGACAATCAAGGGATATTTTTCCTTATTTAGATTCATATGAAATAGTAGTGAGGGGAGATGAAACAGAATGTTTTTCCATTTTCTCACGTTCTTTTCATCTGTAATGCTCTCAAGTTTCACATTTTCTCCCAGGTTTTCACTGCCTATACTGTGTTTTAGAAATTCTATACACCGCCTCTGCATTTGAAATGTGAAATAGTCCTTAGCTAGATGCTGCATCGTAAGCCGGCTCTGTGTTCTGTGTTATGGTGAAGCTTTCAAAAGCCTCAGCTTGTGCTGATGTTGAAATGAGCTGAAAACCTGCAACTTTGGGTAAGGGCGGGCAGAGAGTCATTCCATCCCTGTGTGTGACAGGAAACAGAGTTTCCTGGGGTGGGGGGATGGATATTGGCATTTGGGGTGGGGTTGCTCTGGATAGAGCTATGCATGTCTGTTTGTGCATTTGTCATTGGTTACGGCCAGAGATCCTGAGCAAGGAGCTATGCCGGAGGGTTGCATTTGAGGTGGGGGTTTCATTCTAGATCCTGTTGGGAGCTGCATTTGGGAGAAAGTACCTGCAAGGACAGGAACAAGAGGGCATGCCCCTCAAAGCGGGGCGTGAGTAAGTCTGCTCAGAAATCATGGGGCAATAGAAGGAATCCATTTGGGAAAAGGGCATCTTTCACACCATGCTTCATTCCTTCCCAAAACATTTACAGTCCTTGGCCAAGATAGCGCAGATGCAGCCTCCTCCAGAAAGCCTTCTTGGATCTCCCCAGCCATTCCCACCACCCAGGGTCTAGTCTTTTGCACAACTCACAGCTCTAGTGTGAAATTGCCCAGCTATGTGTCATCACACTCAGGACTGAACTTGTCAGTGACAGGATGGGGTCTTTTTGTTGCCAGCTCTCCCACTTGAAGCACAGTTCCTGGCTCAAAATCAGAGCTTTGCAAATGCTATTTGTAGTGGGTACAGGCCCTGTTTTCTTACAGCAGCTTCTGCATAAAGAAGGGATGTCCTGATTAACCCCATTTCTTAGTTGAAGAATAGATGGGGAAACTGAGTCTCATGGCAATGAAGCCAGAACTAGAAGCAGATGCCTCTTTAGTGCGGAGGAAGGTGTAGACACTCATGTCTCCACTTTTCTCCAGAGTCCCCACATATCAAGTGCATGGAGTGGTTGATGTAAATATGCGACCGAACCAACCACATTTTTCTTCCTCCTCCAGAAATTTTTTGCCCTGTGCAGTCTCAGTGTAGGAGGATCAGGTGACCAAGGCTTTTTAGAATCTTCCCTTCTGGGCTCTGACGATGACACATCATGTATTCTGAGGCATTGACATCATCTCCTTCCTCCTGAACGCCTCTTGGTGGCTCCATCATTCAGGCTCTGTCATCTTTCACCTGGACCATCGTGACCTTGAGTCATTCACAGGAGAAGTGCAGGTACAAGAAGAATGAATCACCAGGGACCAGACCTAGAATGGGAGGGGCAGGGACTGGCCAAGGACAAGCTTCCTTGGAAAAGTGATGTTTGAGCTGAATCTGAATGAGTGGTCGGAGTTAGCTTGGTGAAGAGAGAAGAGAGAACTTTCTGGCCACAGGACATAGCGCATGCAAAGGCCCTGAGGTGGGAGGGAATGTGGTGTGTTCATAAAACCGATTGGGGCAGTGTGGCCAGAGCCCAAGAGGTGGGCAGGAGAGGTGGACGGCAGTCTGACCACCCAGGGACTGGCTGGGAGCTCCACATTTGTGCTGAGAGCAGAGAGAAACTGCTGGGGGATAGAAAGAAGCAAAGGCTGGACCGGTCAGCTCCAACTCCCCTGTGAATGATGAGCGGGGAGAATAGAAGCAGAAAGACCAAGGGAGGAGGCCCTGCAACAGGCCAGCAGCAGAACCTAGGGGACAGAGGGACTGCGAGGATGTGGCAGCAGGCCTTGATGGCTGGGTTTGGGAATTGCCATTGAAGAGACAGTATTGATGCCGCTGCCTGCGTGAGTTCACCTGGAGAGAGAGCAGAGCAGAGGGGGCTGTGTAAGTGCCTGGAGTCCTAGAGGAGGGGCAGCTGGCTGAGGAGAGGAGGAGGAGCCTGCGAGGTTGCAGAGAGAGGATGCGGCCCCTGGCAACCAGGAGTGTCTGGTGATGGAGTGGGCAGCTGCCCCCGGCAGAGAAGGGCGGGGTGGAGACGAGACCCCCATGATCATGGCAGCTCCCTAGCAGGGTGACAGAGACACAGGCCTGATGGAAGGGGATTGAAAGGAGACTCGGGAGTGAGAAGATCCTGAGGGGATGCGACGGGGAGCAGTGACTTTGCCCCATGTGACAACTCTTACTCTGACGAGTTCTTCATCTGCTTTTAGGGTCGATTTGCATTTTTATATGTGGTGTTTTGATCAGTAGGATGCGTTCATGTTTCTGTGGCACTCAAGCCTCTCCATTTTAAAATTTATTTATTTATATATTTGATTGCGCCGGGTCTTTGTTGCGGCATGCAGGATCTTTAGTTTTTTCTGTGTCCACGAGGAGGAAAAAAGTTTTCACTACTCCTACCCTGGTTACATTATCTGTTTATTTAAAAAAAATATATTGTCTATTTGGCTGCACCGGGTTTTAGCTGTGGCACTTGGATCTTTAGCTGTGGCATGTGAACTCTTAGTTGCAGCACATGGGATCTAGTTCCCCAACAAGGGATGGAACCTGGGCCCCTGCATTGGGAGTCTGGAATCTTAGCCACTTCCCTGGATGTTCAGCAGGGAAGTCCCAAGCCTCTGTTTTTGTTTTTTTTTTAAGGTGCTGACCATGACCTCCACACACCTCTCAGTGGAATTCCTTTGCCGGTGACCACTTGGGACACCCAAAGAAAACTAGAGTGGAAAGGATGTGGATGGTTCACCCAGGATTTCTGGGCTCCCCTGCTGGGCTGTGTGAACACTCTGAAGGCCGAGTAGAGCTGTGTAGGGCTGTGGGGTCCCAGAGCTGTGATAGGGGCACGTGCACCTCTTCAGGTGAGGCTCTCATGGATGAGAGCATGGCGTCGCCAGGAGGGAGTCGTGTCCACATTGGTTCAGTGCGGAGGGTGTGCTTGGGTGAAGTCCTTCAGGGACCTTGGGAGAGTGGAGGTTGGGGGCAGCCAGTGGATGCACTCTCGGGGCCTGTCTGCTGACCCTCCCGTGGGGTATGGGGCAGGCCAGCCAGGTTAAAGGCAGAACTCTGGGTAGGGAGCTGGAGTGAGGTCAGTGAAGGACAAGAATCCCAGCTCAGGCTCCCGGGGCTGTGGCAGCCCCTCTTGGCCTCCCTTTGCATGGGCATCACCCTGAAGACATTTTGCGTGGGGGCTGCAGAGGAGTCAGTCATATGGCCAGCTCCCTTCTGTGGCCCACTGTCCCCTTTCCTGCACTCCTGTGAGACGTAGCCATAAAAACCAAACTGCAGAAGTGATCTAATTCCTTACAGAAAGAAATTATACTAAGTTTTGTTAGTGTCTGTGTATATGTTACCTGGCTTCCCAAGTGGCACTAGTGATATGGAATCCGCTTGCCAGCACAGGAGATGTGGGTTCGATCCCTGGTCCGGGAAGATCCCCTGGAGAAGAAGGAAATGGCAACCCACTCCAGTGTTCTTGTCTGGGAAATCCCATGGACAGAGGAGCCTGGAGGGCTACAGTCCATGAGGTCTCAAAGAGTCGGACACAACTGAGTAACTGAGCATGTGCACGTGTGTGTTACTTAGCAAAGGCTTAGACATCCTTTTATGTTCCAGACATCATGCTAAGTGCTTTACAGATATTAGCTTTTTAAATCCTCATAGCAATGTCATGAGGAATTTACTGTTTATTATGGCCATTTTCTAAACAGAAGACTGAGGCATAGAGAAGCTAACTTTTGCTCAAGGGTTCTGGAAAAGTACAGACATGCACACACAATATCTGCTTTAAAAAGCATTCTTGTCTTGGGGGGAAGTAAAAGGAAAAGAGGGACTATACCTTCTGCCAGGTATCTGACATAAGGGATCTTCCTTAAGCCCCACAGTAACTGTGGATAATGTGGGCATTTTCGTTATTTATAGATGAGGAATCTGTTGCTTAGGGGATGATCCATAATTTGCCTGTGGCCACAGAGTGACCCCAAAGCATGGACACTTTCTGCACGACACACAATGTCCACCTGGATCTGTGATTTAGAGTCTGGATGTTACGATGGCTCCTGTCGCCCCACCTCCCCTACCTGGGAAAGGGTCTGCTGGCTGCCTAGCCTCTGCCTGCGCCTGTTGAGGAGGCGAGGGCCCTACAGGGGTGGGACTGACCCATGAGAGCTCTTTTTCCCCCTTCACAGCCCTGTGGCTGGGGCATAGCACTGACTTCTCTCTGCCCCAAC